>NC_136302.1:1047883-1452355 GCF_964198595.1 Lampetra fluviatilis
ACTCCTTGACCGACCAATCTCAATGCACTCATGACACAATGTTAACACTCATTACACAATGTTTACAGTCTCCACCACGGCGAGACACGGGAGCCATCCCTTTCACAGCATTCAATCGGCTGTTGAGAGGAAAGTCGGAGTAAGTTCGGTTGCGCATGTAACGTTACCGAGTTGGCATGCATTGCGGGTGACTGCGATCCCCAGCCCATGCTGTACGAGTGTACGGGATATGCCTTCAAAAGCAAATGAAGTATCGCATACATTCTATAACTTAGTGAGTATGTTCTATAGCTAAACGTGTAAGTTTTGTCACTTGGCGCGTAAGTTCTATAACTTAACGCTTAGGGTCTATAACTTAATGTGTAGGTTTTAGAACTTAACATGGAGGTTCTACAACTTAACGCTTGGGGTCTATAACTGAATGCGCGTAAGTTCTATAACTTAACGGGTGTAGGCACGTCGAAGGCCTGCGCCACAACGCGAGCGAATCGTTTGTCAGGACGCGTTGATTCTCACTGTCCCAGCGCGGCGGTCAGTGGATGAGAATTCTTCAGAAGCAGAAAACCACCAACACAATCTCCTCATTGCCACGTTTGTAAAGGGGACTGTTTGCGAAAATGTTGTTTTTGTGAGGCGTGCTCCTCAACTTGCCGGTGAGCTGGAGCAATAGGAACTGGCACGTTGTCTCAATGCGTGTGCACTGCGTGACTATTTAATTCGTTTGGCTGTCGGCTGATGAACGCCAAACCCAACAATCGATGACGCATCTTGATTTCCAAAGTAAACTCTTAAACTAGAAATGTTTACCAGGTAAAGCCCACTTAGATATACAGGCAATCCTCGACCGATGAACACGCACACTTAAAACGCGTTCACTTAAAACGCGACCTCGAAATGGAACCACAGAGGTATTTTATTCAGAGGAGTGATCCTCCGCGAGGTGTCATGAGCGAGTGTTTGCGCGTGTGTGTGTGAAAGTGAGTGTGTGGGGAGCGGTAGTGGAGCGGTCAGCGCTATGCTACAATACAAAAGCGTCGACGCGAGTTCGATTCTTGCTCACAGCCAACACCAGTTCCTGTGTGTGTGTGAAAGTGGCCTCAAAGTGCACCTCGCCTGGCACAGGCGCCGTGGTGACATGGCTGCCACTTAGTGGCGAATGGTGGGTGCTGGTATTGGGGGAAGCGATAGTTGAACGCCTCGCGAACTGTCCTACCAACCTGGCGACTAAAGTTCAATTCTCGCTCACGATCAACACCGGTGACGATTATCTGACTGGGACCTGGGCCTCCTCCAGGTCGACTCGGCCTCAACTGAGTACCTGGTGTGGTGTGTAAACGTCGCCACTGGGGAGACAAAGGCGGCCGGGCGTGGTGCTGGCCACCCACCCCTTCGTGTGCCGTGCCGGTCTTCATAGGTGCTGCTCGCTAACAGCACTTGCCCCCACAGTATGTTAAGGCTACACGGGGGATCTTTGTGTGTGTGCAATTGTGGTGACTCATTGCCCCCAAGATAGCATCAGGGCTCAATGTAAGTGAAAATAAAAGTTTTTTTTCTCTTTGTTACTTTATTTTATGTTTATTTACTGCACGGCATTTTTTTTACAGTGTTACATGCCTTCATGGGCGCTGCTTATGCTTCCCTTTTTGTTGAACCGGAACATATTTCATACCGCTGATCATTTAAACACGGTGCATTGATGTGTTCCGACTTAGGAACCGTTCGACTTAAGAACGGGCCTCAGGAACGAATTAGGTTCCTAACACGAGGGCCGCCCGTACAGCTCTTTTTCAGAAGCAACCTTCGCCAAAAGTGATAGGTCAACAAAGTGGCTTATCGCGTGGGAATGTATCGCAGCCAAAGACTTTTAAATGCACGTTGATTCTAAATGTGGAGAGAAAACAAGGAGAAAAATCCACGGGGAGAGAGAACATGCAAAGTCCAAATAGACAGCAGGCGTCAGGGTTGTGATCGAACCCACGACCTCCTGTAAGCCAGGCGAGGTCGTTAACATCTCCTAGCCACCGTGGCGCCACATTTCTCTGCTGATGACACCGCCACCTCGACATCTTTGAATCTTTGAACCCGACCTGCCCACCCACGCTGTCTCCTCAGATTGGTTCTCACTTCCTCCAGCTGAAAGTTGTACCATAGCATGTACATGTGTGTACATGTACATGTGTGTACATGCATAACTCTCGAGTTAAAGCACTGCTGAATGAGGACCATCTCCATGCAGTTTGCGGGGTCGTGAGGGGTGACTTTCAGCACAATTTCATTGCGCTGGTCAGCGTGGCAGAATGAAGGCAGGGAGCATAGACGCAGGAGCATAGACGCAGGAGCATAGTACGGTACAACGACGGGCCTTGATGTACAGCGCACGAGCAACCCCCCGCCGCAGCCGATGACACATGTTGGACGCACGGCGCTATAGACTCGCAGACACAGAGCGGGCTGGAAGCTCCCACACACGCGGCGTGGACCGTAGCGAGCTCCGCAGACTTGCCCCGCTCAGCCTGCACGGGGTACTGCACGCGCCACTCCAACCACGTGGCAGTGGGGTCGCGCTGCCAACTCCCGACCGCCTTTGTCTCCCCAATGTTGATCCTGCACCAGTCGCTACTAATGTTGAACTAAGTTTACTGGAGGCTCAGACTGAAGAGAAACCAGTTGCCACTGCCACATAGTATAGTACAACAGTGGGTTTTGCTGCATGTTGTGCTGTGCATGAGTGAGGTGACGTCTGTTGACATATTTCCACGGTGGTGAGATGTGAATTACCTCGCCTGGTATGCAGGAGGTTGTGAGTTTGAGCCCGACCCCGACGCCTGTTGTATATTTCGAGTTTGCATGTTCTCCCCATGGTCACGTGGAATTTTCTCCGGGTCCTCTGGTTTTCCCCTCCACATTTAGAAACATGCGTTTAGAGTATTTGGCTGCTATAAATGTGCACATGATAAGCCACTTTATTGAGCGATCATTTGTGGCCAGGTCGCTTCTGAAAAAGAGCTATACAGCTCTGTGAGCCTTACCTGGTAAGATAAAAAAAAAAAATTTTTGTAAACTTAAGGTTGTGTAAATGTATACAGTGTATACGGTAGATTTTAATGTGTTTTGTGTGGGTGCCGTTGCGTGTTTGCGATGTTACGCATCAGTCAGCCATCCCTCTGCCATTCTTGCAAATGAGACGTTGCATCTCAGGTGATTATACAGGTGAAATGTTGCAATCAATAAATAAGAATAAAAACATCCCACTTGCCTTGGTCGTCACCTGCATGTGTTTCACATCGCCGTGTGCACCTCTCAGTGTGAACCCATCCGAAGCGTAAGATTCTTTGCAGAGTTACACAACGTCACGGCGATTTCAGATATTTTTTACATCACCGGAGCTTGTGCGAACGTTCAAATCCTCGTTTTTTTTGCTGCTTTCTCCCCCTCCCCCCACCCCGTAGATCAAAGGGGTCGAGAGACAAGCTGGCGATGTCTCAAGAGAAGTGCTCTGGCCTTCGTTACGCAACCCTGGCCCTGGGCATCGGCATCCTCATGCTTGGCATCCTCATGCTGTCCTGGAGGTGAGAGCGGTTATGTAACGGAGCGCCGGACCGAACATTCTGTTTAACATGTAGATTTTCGCGTTCAATATCATCCCAAAAAAATTACCTATATTATGGTGTACATTCTGCACTGGTGTGCACAAGCAAAAAACGCGTCTCACATATGCCACTCACATGGACGTTTTTCAGGGGAATATGGCCCTTACGATTGTTTCGTGGGGGGTCCTTCAGAGGTTTGTGACCCCCGAAAATTTCGATACTTTCTTTCATTGATGTTTAAAGGCCACTTGATTATTTTACAAGCCGCGGTGGCGAGGTGTTAACTACCTCACCTGGTGCGTCGGACGCCGTGGGTTCTATCTTGACCCTGACGCCTTCTGTATATTTGGAGTTTGCGTGTTCTCCCCGTGGTAGCTTGGATTTTTCTCTGGGTCCTCCAGTTTTTCCCTCCATATTTATAAATGTGCCTTTAGAGTATTTGGCTCCGAAACATTTCCATGTGATGATAAGCCACTTCGTTTAGCTATAATTTGTGGCCAGGCAGCTTCTAAAAAAGGGCTACATAGCTCAGTGGGCCTTACCTGGTGAAATAAAAATTGGTAGTTGGTAGGTAAAAGGTAGGTAGGATTTCTGGGGGGAGGGAATTCCAGACCATATTGGGATGGCAGAGGAGAATGAGCGACCAGCAGTCTGCCCCAGAGTGATGTCCTACACCACCTTGTGTCCCCCCACGTGTTCTTGAAGAGCCGTGGAAAACCCGGACCGGATTTGGAACGGCACCTCCGTCGACCAGCCGTCTACGCCGTCCATCGGCCAGTCGTCCACGCGGACCGTGGTGATGTTCTGCGGGGTGGGGGGTTGCCTCCTGGTGATCGGCATCACCTGGTCGGTGTGCGTCGCCCGCCACCGCCAGCCGCCCGTCCCGGAGGTGCGCGCGGAGGCGATCGCCGACGGTGGGGTCATCATGGACAGGTCAGTGCTGGGCCGACGCGGTGAGCTCATCCTGAAAGCATCATTTTGTAATAAAGGTCGTTGAAGCGACTTCTGGAATCCGGTCTTTATTCGTCTTTCATTACAACACTCCTTCACGCTGCTGACAGACAGCGTGAGAGGGATAGAAAGAGACGCGCGCAGCCATGTGGCAGCCTGGACCCCCGCTCTCGCGTGGCCTCTTCCCTTCGTTCGTTCCAGTTCTGACCACGTGTTGTTCGTCTCCACCCCTATTTAATACCCAGGTCACGTGGTACGTTTCCACCAATCCTGGTTAGCCTCTATGGAATCTTCCATATTTCACCGTAGGCTCCCGGGACCACGCCCCTGACTCGTCTCCCCATTGGCTGTGGCTAAAGCCAGCATAACCAATCCTCTACTTACAGCTGTCACCTTTCCATTACGTCAGGGCCACGCCGCTAGGCTTCCCCCCATTGGCTATGGACCAGGACCGGCAGAGCCAATCATCGTGACGAGTTGTAATCCGTCAACGACCCGGATATATCCTCACATTACACTTTAACGCTGTGCGCAGTGGCAGAGGCTCGCGGCTCACAATCGGAAGGGTGCGAGTTTCAAATTCTGCCATTGGAACCTCATTTGCTAGTAAAAAATATGATAATTGGTTTTTTTACCCTTCTATCTGGCACCAAAACTGACACCTTTTTTACAAGGAGTCATGTTTGCATAGACCACAATACCTGCAGTCATAATGCAAACAAAAAACATAACTCTGTATGCACTGTCCTTGAAGTTGATTGGTCCACACCCGAGACAGCTTTCCTTAGAGCCTAGTCTCACATGTTACCTGCTATGACGTGTAGAATATAAATACCACATTCCTATGACTGGGGCCAGCATATCCATAGTATACCCACAATTTACTTACTGCAAAGTGGTACTTTTTTATGAGCTCTTGATGCACTAAGTAGCTGTGGTTACGTCAGTGAGGTCTCTATCGGCGTTATGTATGCACACGCGCGTGCGTGTAAAGACAAATATTAATCTCAATATGTTCAGCTCAAACCTGGAACCTCGGACACGTGTGATTCGACCTGCTGGAACCCATTAGTATGAGGAGCATTGGCACAACCGCAAGCAAAGGAATTTTGGCACAGTTTTGTCCAGATGTTCTGCGGTAGACTCGCCACCTTATTACACAACGCCGTTCTCCGTAAGACAGTTCCCAGACTTCTTTAAAGATGAAACGGATCTTTCCAAAAAATAAAAATGAAATTACATGGCGATGCTACATTGGCAGCGGTGCACAATCACCAATAATGAAGAACGTCAACGCATTCGTCAATAACACTGCAGCCTTAAAACACATAATAAGCGGCATTTCAGGAAATGACGCTTCTTCATGACTGAACCGTTCTGGGGCCACCCCTTTTGCATCTGGATAAGGACCTTCCTGTTTCGTGCCTAAAACCTGTGACATCTTCATAGCACGAATATAAATCATTGGTCAAAGGTGGGTTTCCCACTCCTCTATGGCTCGTATCCTTAGAGAGAGTGTGAGCTAGAGACGCAGGTTAGAGACGTAAGTAAGTCGACTAGGGCAGGACAAATCATCGCGAGATGGGGCCGGTGGATGAGACCGGGTGATGGAATTGCAAACACAGGGTTGTAAAGGGATTAGCCCATGGGCAGCAGCAGTGAGATGGATTGTGGCATCGCAAGATGGTGACGGATGGCGACTGCGTTGGGATGCCATCACCCAGCGGTGAATAGAAACGTGGCTGACGGTGATGGCTGAATGGAAACGTACGTTAAAGTTTCATCCAAATACCCACCTGAATGTTGTTGTTGTAAGACCCGGGTCGGAGTTTGAATTCGCAGAATTCCCAGACAAGGTACAGTATTCAGTAAGGAGACAAATAGTAAACGTGGTGTTTGATGCACAATCACTTTGCGGCAATCTGCAAAGCTGTAATGACGCCGGTGGAGAAACGTTACGTGAAGACGTAATGTGTTTTGTCGACGTATCGACATGTTATTGGAATTACCCATCCAATGGGCACAGTGCAGTCCCTTTTGAGCGGTTACTTTTGATGAGAATCGCATCTCAATTTATTTTTTCTTCCCATAAGTCGCGTGCCATTTGTTGAAGGGAGTGGCTCTCCAAACCTTGACACGTCGCGCGCGCCGACTTTATTAGCGGTCTCCAACTCTGGTTGAAAGCTTTCGCGAATTAGCCCTCCACCCATAACAGGCATGGAGGTAGTGGGGGGGGGGATATGATAACTCTCACAAATACGATCCAATAAACAGAACTGTAGTAGAGGGTTGTGTTGCTATTAGGGACATCACCTGTTGAGAACCAACCACATTGACCAAAACGGGGAGACAAACCAGCACAACACAGGACTATGGTATAACGCATGTTTGCCCTTGCGGATGCTCGTACTGCTTATTAAATAGTCAGTCGGTCGGCATCCTTTGTTTAGTGAGGAGATGAATAAAGCCATCACCATAGATAAACTAAACTATTTTTATTTTACCAGGTAAGGCCCACTGAGCTATACAGCTGTTTTTCAGAAGCGACCTGGCCACAAGTGATAGCTCTATTAAGTGGCTTATCATGTAGAAATGTAAAGCAACCAAATACCCTAAACGCAAGTTGATTCTAAATGTGGAGGGAAAAACCGGAGGACCTGGAGAAAAATCCACGCGACCATGGGGTGAACATGCAAACTTCAAATATACATGCGCCAGGGTCGGGATCGTACCCATGACCTCCTGTATACCAGGCGATGTCGTTAAGATCTCGCCACCGTGGCACTCTAGATAAAAACATCATTGCCTTTTGTGCAATGGGTGACCTGTCTCTTTTTTCATTATTTCCTTAAAGCTCCCTTATTGTGCCTGATTCACCCAAACTCCTCTTCCCCATCCACTCCCATCTTAACACCATCAGTCTTCCCAACTTCCCTACTCATTCATCATCACTCACTTATTATCATTAACCACTCACCGTCACTTTCATTATCGTTTATTTCATGCATAATCATATACAAATTGATAATTATTTGTTCAGCACCTTGGTGAAGGCGCTAAATAAATAAGAAAATTATTTAGAATCAACATCACGTGCTATAAATGCCCACGTGATAAGCCACTTCGTCGAGCTATCATTTGTGGTCAGATCGCTTCTGAAAGAGAGCTACATAACTCAGTAACATAAGTAAGATAAGACGTGCGTCGGGGACGCGTCCACGTGATGCGTCAATGTGACCCCGTTCATCCTTCGCAGGGACGGCTCTCTGTTCCGCGCTCCGCGCTACGAGGAGGTGGTGAACGCGAGCGCCTTTGACCGGAGCTCCAGCGACGCGACGGGAGACGACGTCTACCTGCCGTCGTACGACATCGCCACCTCCACGGAGAACCTCTCGGCCCCCGCGGGCGACCCCCGCGACCCGCACCCCGGGGGCAACGCCTCGACGGGCGACCACGGCAAGATCCGCAGGATCAAGTCGGAGGTGGCGGCGAACCACCGCAAGACGCTCAACCTGCCGGGGGAGGAGGGGAACGCGCGGGAGGAGAGGATAGTGGTGGAGCCGCTCACCCCGCCGCCCACCTACGACGTCGCCGTCGCCTTCCCGCTGAGCAAGCTGCCTGACGCCAGCTGATGCTGCCCCCGATGCCGGCTGACGCGTTCTGTCTGTGGCAACTCGCCGGCCAAAACTCTCTCCGCTGCTCCTCCTCCTCCGCTTTGACGGTGCAGCGAGATGCATTGATGAGAGCTGCCCCCGCATCCGTGGTACAGCATGGGCACGTTTGTCACCATGCATCAGCCAAACGTTCACACTTGGTACAAGACACAAGAGGCATATGTGAAAATCGTTCCTGTATTTTTTTTTAGTCTTGTTTATGTTTCTCTTATACTGGTACACATGCAGCGCTGTTGTCATTCCGCTCCTGGATGAGGGATCTCTTAGGCCTCAATTTGACCGTACCTCACTACACCGGTCCGTAGCGGTTGGTCAAGTCAGGGGGGAAGTTGATGTGAGGGCTGTACTGTCAATTGTACATATTACGTAGAAGTTATATAAAGTGGATGATATAAGGGCTTCATATCTGAATACTGCTCGTGAATTGTCTTCTCCTGGTAACGGTGTGATAAAAGAAATGCCGTTGCGCATTAACGCAAGTTTCCCAACTGAACACAATGACCGAGCGTAACCGATTGAGTGTACGGTTCTTCTGCACGGAATGAATTTTGTGAATTTGTGGATTCTATTTGCAAAAGTGTTCATGATGCACGTGGATTGAGTGCACTTATTTAAATGCGTTCCATTTACATGTTACGTTTAAAAACTGGGTATAGCAATGGAGTTTCATTGGCATACAGACAGAACACAAGTTTTTTGCCTGACGTTTTTTTTAAATTGTTGAAAAATGTGTTTAAAGTGGAGATATTTTTGTACGTAAAGTTGTGTGAGTGATGCGAAACAAATGGTAAGGGTGAAATAGACAACAAGGACGACACGAATTGCAAATAGTAAAGGCAGTGTTTATCAATAAAGGTTGACTAAATACCAGTCGACCAGGACATGAGGGGGGAGGGGATGCATCCTCCATGTTCCTCGTGTTCTTCTTGAAACAAATTCGAATGCTCAACTTTCATCCAAGAAATGAGATTTAAAACTCATTTCTTTTAAACTGCATTTTGTGTTTAGTTTGTTGTCAAAGAAGTTCAATATCCATACATACAACCTATACCCTCAGCCAGGAACAGGGCCTCTCCCTCGATTTGTTTTCACAAAGTTAAACGGCGCACGGACCCTGCCCGTGCTAGAATTGCATCCTCCCAGCATGAAGAGCAGGCAAATGTCGTCATGAGCTGGCCAATGTCGTCATGAGTTGGCCAATGTCGTCATGAGTTGGCCAATGTCGTCATGAGTTCTCAGACTATGGTCTGGGGGTGGGGGGTGGCACGCTTAAAAAAAGTGCCAGACTCCGTCGTGGCAGTGCCAACCCCAGAAACACTTGTGTTATGTTTACCAGAGGTGGGACAAAGTCATTGTTATGCAAGTCCAAGTCGAGTCGCAAGTCATCAAATTCATGACTCGAGTCTGACTCGAGTCCAAGTCACATGACTCGAGTCCACATCTCATAGGTGGGACAAAGTCATTGTTATGCAAGTCCAAGTCGAGTCACAAGTCATCAAATTCATGACTCGAGTCTGACTCGAGTCCAAGTCACATGACTCGAGTCCACACCTCTGATGTTTACCATCACATTCCACTTCAGGAGGGCTCTGGGCCCACTCATAACTAAGACTACCATTTGTCAGAGTTCATGGATGTCACCGAAATTGAGGATTCGAATACATTCTGTGAAATGTTAGAAATGGCAAGTGATGTACGTTTTATTCGGCTACTCACTCGAAAATTTTCATGAAATAGTGGTTACCCCCCCCCCCCCCCACATCATTTGGCCATGAATTTCACCAAGAATTACCGTGACATAAAACATAATTAGCCTTACTCGTAACCAGTAATGCAAAATGTAGCAGAATCTGTGAAACAACTGGATCAAAGTGGTGGAACTGATCTGTGAGGTATTTAAATAAAGAGAATGGTTTGTAATGATTGTGTTTACACGTTATTATGTTTTCAGCATTCATCACGAACTCACGTGCATGTGTGTGCCTCTGCTGTTTAATAACACAGCATGGCAATTCATACGTTGGGTTACAGAGAAACCCCAGAAATGATGAAAATCTGATTTCAGCAGTGAGGCCACTTTTCCATATTCCCAATTTCCCCCGGACGAGTATTTAAACTTGACTTAAAGCTTTCGTGACTGCAGGAATAGATTCTATTCGGGTGTTTCGGTAAAGCCACGTAGATAGAAAAATAATAATAAAACATAAAAACATCACGACGTTTCGATCGCACCACAAGCAATCGTCATCGGGTGAAAAAATATAGCGGGAGAGCTGCTGAGGCAGGAAAAAATATAGTGGGAGAGCTGCTAAAGCAGGGTATTATATAGGTTTGAGATGGGTGTAGCCCAAGGGTAAGTAGGCGGGGCTAGAGATGGAATTTGCGTGTAAATGTAAGATCGGAGAGCTGATATACCTCCACGACTACGAAGCTGTAGAGGTGGCCATTGTAATGTGAGAGATTAGAATGACAATCTGTTAATGTAAGATTAGCAGGTCAATGTAGGAAAACCACCGCAATGGTGGCTGTGTCAATGAGACATTTAGCCTTTTAATGTAAGATTAGCATGTCAATGTAAGAAAACCGGGTGCCAACGCCACATCAAGGACAATAAAGCTGTGTAGGTGGCCATTGCATTGTGAGAGATTAGCATGTCAATGTAAGAGAACCACCGCAGTGGTGGCTGTGTTAGTGAGACATTTAGCCTGTTAAAAAACGAGAGCCACCGCAACATCGAGGGAAAGGAGCAGCGGTGGCTGTGTTAGTGAGACATTTAGCCTGTTAATGTAAAGACATTTAACCTGGTAATGTAACTCAGAGAGTCGGAAATAACTGCTAACAACGGCAGGTAGGATGGAAACATCACAGCCAGTTATGGCTTAAACTGGTTATTAACGTCCTTCCAACGATTGCTCAGTTTGTACTCATCTTCTCGGTTGGAATTGTCTCTTTTTATATATCTGGGTGGCTTCATGAACGAATCTTTGTTGATAGCCAGTGGGTTTGCAGAGTACCTTCGTCTTGGAAAAATATATTTCGTGTGTGCCCACAGCGTTAAAACAATGATCAGCCACGGCCGAGGTATTGGTCCTACCGTGTTTCAGATCTGCCTTATGTTCAGGAACATGGTCCGAGACATGTCGCTTAGTTTCCCCAATGTAACTACTGCCGCAGGCACAGCTTAGTTTGTAGACACCGGGGGGTATTGCATGTCAGGGATCACATCCTTCACAGATGGGATCAGATCACGAATTGTATGCACTGTGTTGAATCGAACCTGGATCTTGTGTTTGCTCATGATTTTGGAAATCTCTTTGGTAACCCCTGCTATGTATGGCAAGGTGATGGTTTGAATTGGGTCCTCAGATCGTTCTTTCCCAACGGTTGAGATCGGAAATCACTGCAATCCTCAAAAACACTAAGACACCTATTAGCAACATCAGCAAGGATGAGTGCTTTGAGCTTTCTCAACTAAAAAAGAGAGATGACATAGTCATCCTCTCAGACGACAAGGGCAATGCCATATCAAAAATGTTATAAATTGATTTGAATTTTAATGAGGGAAATAAGTATTTGACCCCTCTGCAAAACATGACCTAGTACTTGGTGGCAAAACCCTTGTTGGAAAGCACAGAGGTCAGACGTTTCTGGTAGTTGGCCACCAGGTTTGCACACATCTCAGGAGGGATTTTGTCCCACTCCTCTTTGCAGATCTTCTCCAAGTCATTAAGGTTTCGGGGCTGACGTTTGGAAACTCGAACCTTCAGCTCCCTCCACAGATTTTCTATGGAATTAAGGTCTGGAGACTGGTTAGGCCACTCCGGGACCTTAATGTGCTCCTTCTTGAGCCACTCCTTTGTTGCCTTGGCCGTGTGTTTTGGGTCATTGTCATGCTGGAATACCCATCCACGACCCATTTTCAATGCCCTGGCTGAGGGAAGGAGCTTCTCACCCAATATTTGACGGTACATGGCCCCGTCCATCGTCCCTTTGATGCGGTGAAGTTGTCCTGTCCTCTTAGCAGAAAAACACCCCCAAAGCATAATGTTTCCACCTCCATGTTTGACGGTGGGGATGGTGTTCTTGGGGTCATAGGCAGCATTCCACCTCCTCCAAACACGGCGAGTTGAGTTTATGCCAAAGAGCTCCATTTTGGTCTCATCTGACCACAACACTTTCACCCAATTGTCCTCTGAATCATTCAGATGTTCATTGGCAAACTTCAGACGGGCATGTATATGTGCTTTCTTGAGCAGGGGGACCTTGCGGGCACTGCAGGATTTCAGTCCTTCACGGCGTAGTGTGTTACCAACTGTTTTCTTGATGACTATGGTCCCAGCTGCCTTGAGATCATTGACAAGATCCTCCCGTGTAGTTCTAGGCTGATTCCTCACTGTTCTCATGATCATTGCAACTCCACGAGGTGAGATCTTGCATGGAGCCCCAGGCTGAGGGAGATTGACAGTTCTTTTGTGTTTCTTCCATTTGCGAATAATCGCACCAACTGTTGTCACCTTCTCACCAAGCTGCTTGGCGATGGTCGTGTAGCCCAATCCAGCCTTGTGTAGGTCTACAATCTTGTCTCTGACATCCTTGGAGAGCTCTTTGGTCTTAGCCATGGTGGAGAGTTTGGA
Organism: Lampetra fluviatilis; assembly: GCF_964198595.1. Classification (NCBI taxonomy): domain Eukaryota; kingdom Metazoa; phylum Chordata; class Hyperoartia; order Petromyzontiformes; family Petromyzontidae; genus Lampetra; species Lampetra fluviatilis. The sequence continues at coordinate 1,060,733 of NC_136302.1, forward strand.
ATCGGATTGATTGATTTCTTCTGTGAACAGGTGTCTTTTATACAGGTAACAAGCTGAGATTAGGAGCACACTCTTAAAAGACACCTGGGAGCCAGAAATCTTTCTGATTGAGAGGGGGTCAAATACTTATTTCCCTCATTAAAATGCAAATCAATTTATAACATTTTTGACATGGTTTTTCTGGAGTTTGTTGTTATTCTGCCTCTCACTGTTCAAATAAACCTACCATTAAAATTATAGACTGATCATTTCTTTGTCAGTGGGCAAACATACAAAATCAGCAGGGGATAAAATACTTTTTTCCCACACTGTATATTTTTTCACCTGATGACGATTGCTTGTGTTGCAATCGAAACGTAATATTTTTATTTATTATTTTTCTCTCTACGTGGCTTTACTGAAAGACCCAAAAGAGTATGAGTATTTAAAATACAGTAAAACCTCGGAGATCGAACGCACCAGAACTCGAACAAAACGGTGTTCGAACGATATTTCCGAACATTTTTTGCCCTGGAAACTGAACTAAATTCGGAGGTCGAACGGGCAATCGCGACTTGAAAGAACCTGTACTGCTGAGACGCGTATATATGGCCAGCGTGCATGACGCTTGCCCAGACAAAGGTTTTACCACCTCCTCCTCATCACCTTCCACTCAAGCCATCAACTCTCCTTACTGCAGGTAAAGTGAAGTTCAATGTTAATTTATTTAATTTATTCCATATATTTATTCATTTATTCAATTCATTTGTTTCTTGTTTTTTGTATGATTTTATGCATGTAATTACTGTAAACTTCGTGTAAAAATGCTTTATAATGAGAGATTTCTCATGTCTGGAACCAATTAATGTCATTTACATTAATTCTTATGGGGAAAATTAATTCGGTGTTCGAATGGCCTTCTGGAACGAATTAAGTTCGATCTCCGGGGTACCATTGTATTTTATTTTTCTATTTTTATTTTACCAAGTATGGCCCACTGAACTATATAGACATTTTTCAGAAGCGATCTGGCCACAATTGATAGCTCAACGAAATGCTTATCACGTGAAATTTACAGTAGCCGAATACGCTAAACGCATGTTTCTAAATGTGGAGGGGAAAACCCGGAAGACCAGGAGAAAAATCCACGCGACCATGGGGTGAACATGCAAACTTCAAATATACAGGCGCCAGGGTCGGGATCGAACCCATGACCTCCTGTATACCATGCGATGTAGTTAAGATCTCACCATCGACGGAGGAAATTCAGGTAGGCCCGTGAAGGGAAATCGGACCCTGAGAATTTGGGCTCTGGCAGCCAACTCCAGCTGACTAAAACCACGTACACAATGGTACTGGGGGGGTCAACTCGGGATCTGCGGGTCATGGAAATGTAATAGATGTGGGTAGCGGTGCCATGCCAACAGCATGCAGTGGCCCAACACCGCGTGTTCTCCTTGGATTCTGATCTTTGTTCCGCAATATCTGAAGGGCGGCACTGCCTAAAGGGCAGTCCGAAGTCCAAACTCCCGCACCTCACTTTGTCCGCACTGGCTCTGCACGTGGCAGAAGCGGAATGCCAACTCGACAGACAGGGCTGCTTCGGCCACTGTCTCCTGCTCGGCCAACTCTCACCAGGTTAAACACTTATTTCGTTTTGTGGCATTGTGGTGTCATTTGTTGGTGTTCTAATTCCAAAACCGATATATGCATGTTTAATTGCATGGTGATTGTATGGTAATACGGTTTTACTAGTACATTTTACGATTCATATAAGCAACTGAATTTTTATTTATTACCAATGCTGCAGGTTGCGAGATGCGTGATGCCTGCACCAACTATCTCATCACTACTTGCGCAAGCGTTATCACTGCTTGGAAATTGATAACTTTACAGCCCCTTGTGTTAATCCACTGTGGGGTGAAGTCATTTTTAAATCAATTATCCAGGAAACTGTAACTCGTTTTGTAACCACTACTCGGGCACCACGGTGGCAAGATGTTAACTACCTTGCCTGGTATACAGGAGGTTGTGGGTTCCATCCCGACCCTGACGCCTGCTGTATATTTAGTTTGCATGCCTCTCTCCCCGTGGTCGCGTGGATTTTTCTCTGGGTCCTCTGGGTTTCCCCTCCACATTTAGAATCATGCATTAAGAGGATTTGGCAGTTATAAATTCCCACACGATAAGGCACTTCGTTGAGCTATCATTTGTGGCCAGGACGTTTCTTTACAAAGAGCGATATAATAAATAAAAGTTTTTTTGTTCACCCAGAATGAGCCCAATCTTGGATACTCAGCCGAGCTGAGCTTGCATAATGCTTGGTGCATGACCCCCGTGTGTAATAACAGATGTGATAGCTTGTGGGTCAACGTTGTGGGCAGTTTAGCTAAATCCATTATTGTACTGTACTTCTATGCCACCTTCACCATCCCACACCAATAACCATGAAGTCTGGCCAGATGAACCCCCCACAACCGCACACGGCATAGGGAGGACTCCAGCAGTGTATTAACAAATGCGTTTGTGAAAATCTGGATTTTGTCCTCGGTTTGAAAAGTGCTGACCCTCATGCCCCACCGGTGACACACGCGTAGCGGGCACCCTCCTCGTCAACACGCCGAGAGAGTTAAGGGTTCCAGTCCCTTTACCAGTTAAAACTATCAATTTAACACGTCGGCTTTCGCGACCAATATCCATTCTAGAGGTTTTTGGGGTTAGATCGCGGGCGATTGACGAGTTCACGCGAGGAGTGACCTTGCAGCGGCCACCACCCACCCCTACCCCCTCCGTGACTTGTTGCTGTCCCCCCCTACACCCTCCCCCGGGGCGACCCGCCGCAGGCCCCACCACCACCAACAACCCTCCCCGCTCCACCGTGACCGGCTGCTGCTGCTGTCATGGCCCGCGCTCGGACTCTGCTCGCCACGCTGCTCGCCGCGAGCGCCGCGCTGCTCGCCGCGCTCGTGGTGGCGCGCGCGCTCCTGTGGGAGGCGGGAGGAGCGCGCTCGCCGGGCGGGGAGAGCCGCCTCGGTCGGGCCGCGCGCGCCCCGCGCCTCGCGCTCGAGCCGCTTGTCGGGAGGCGCGAGGCGCGCGCGCGCGATAGGCTGCGCGCGGCCGTGCGCGTGCCCACGGTCTCCTCCCGAGAGGGTCCCGGCGCGCTGGACGAGGTGGCGCTGCTGCGGTTCGGCAGCCTGCTGCGCGAGGGTGACGACGTGCAGCACATGGGCCCATCCACTCACCCTGTGTTGTTGCATATAAGTAATATTTAAAAAAATACTTTTTAAAAACACGCGTTAATGAGTAATGGAAGAACTCCACGACTCCAGGAAGTGGCCCCGAGGCTTGCCATAACGTAAGGGACTGTGGTGATTTACAGCCAACGTCGGTTGAGCGTGGACAATTAGACCCACGCCGAAACATAAGATATAAAAAAATTGCTTACAAATATATATATTATTTTAAATGATAGAATATGGTATTGTTATCAGTATGACATGCGTATACCAAGTTTGCAGTCGATACGACATTGGGAAGTGAGTTAAAATTGAGTTACAAGAATTGAGGATACAACAGACAGAGTGAGTTAAATAAAAGCGTGTAATATTAGGTCTTTAAAAATATTTTTATTTAATGAACATTAAAACATTTGTAATTTTCCGAAATTATGCTATTTAGTGTAATTATGCAAATGAATGCATTGCCAGTACCGAAATATGATAATAGGGGTTTCCTCTTTTTTCTGGCAACAAAACAGGTGCTAAGATGTTAAAACAGTTTAAAGGACAATGCATACATTATCAGAATATGTTTTTGTTTGCATTCTGACTACAAGCATTGTGGTTAATGCAGACTTGATTCCTTGTGAAAGGTTTCAGTTTGGTGTTTTAACATCTTAACACCTGTTATGTTCCATTGGAACCTCCTTTGCCAGTAGCAAAATATGATAATTGTTTTTTTACCCTTTTATCTGGCAACAAAACTGACACCTTTTTTACAAGGAGTCATGTTTGCATTGACCACAATACCTGCGGTCGGAATGCAAACAAAAAACACAACTCTGATAATGTATGCACTGTCCTTGAAATTGAGGGGTCCACACCCGAGACAGCTTTTCTTAGAGCCTAGTCTCACATGGTGTTGGCGTCATATAGGTCTAATACTTCATAATTATTATTGGGTTTATGTTTAACCAAGATTTGTGATGTACCATAGTTGTTACCACAGGTATTCCGAGGGTTTTATTAAATTGTGTTCTCTGTCTGTGTCGCCAGGGATCGATGCTTCTTATTCTCGAGTTATATTTTGATATCCTGAGGTTGGAGATTTAACTAAGTTTTGACTTAAGCTTTCGTGACTGCTGGAATTCATATTATTTGGTTATTTCGGTAAAGTCACGTAGATAGAAAGATGCAATAAGAAGTAATATATGTGGTGAATAAGGGTAAAATAAAATAAGTAATAATAAGAGCCACTAATGTAGACTGCAGTCTGGTTCTTAATCTGAGAGTGTACTGGCAGTCTATAATGTCGATTTATTCTTGTCGCTAATTTTCGAACTTTTACCGTATTTAAAAAAACGCCCATTGTAATGTCCGTTTGCCCTGTGGCACTCACCGTCCGTGGAGAGCCGACTGGTGGTGTAAAGGCTGTGTCAGCAAGTTTCGATGTGAGACCAGGCTGTTTTTCCAGATGCCAGTGGGGTCTGGAGGACTTGTTTGGGAACCTGTCCAAAACGTCCGTGGAGGTCGTGTCTTATGGTCCTTTGACCCGTGGAGATTTCCCAGATTCATATGAACCTCCCTTTGCCCCGAGGTTTTATTATTTAATGGCTTTGTAGATGACCTCCCACCAGTTGCTTTTATGTGGCAAGGCAGCTGGGGTGTGAGGGGTGGGTGTGTGCCTCACCCTTTCGTGCCCTATGCTCACCCCGATCGATTATTTAAAAAAAAATAGGCGGAATCATTCTTAATATAACATTTTTGGAAAAAGGCCTATACTGTATATACAACAACCCCCCTCACACAGCCACTCACTCATCCCCCACACGCACCCACTCAACCCCCACATACACCTACTCACCCCCCACATACACCCACTCACCCCCCTCACACACCCACTCACTTACCCACTGAACGTACCCACTCACTCACTCACCCCCTCACGTATCCACTCTCCCTCCCCCCACCACCACCCACTCACTCACCTCCACACGCACCCACTCACCCCCCACACACACCCACTCACTCACCTCCACACGCACCACTCACTCACCCCCCACACACACCCACTCACCCACCTCCCTCACACACCCACTCACCCCCCTCACACACCCACTCACTCACCCCCCTCACACACCCACTCACCCCCCACATGCACCCACTCACCCCCCCCCCCACACACACCCACTCACCCCCCCCCCACACACCCACTCACCCACCCCCCTCACACACCCACTCACCCCCCTCACACACCCACTTGCTCACCCCGCTCACACACCCACTCACCCCCCACACGCACCCACTCACCCACCTTCCTCACACACCCACTCACCCCCCTCACCCACTCACTCACCCCCCTCACACACCCACTCACTCACCCCCCACACACACACACCCACTCACTCACCCCCCCCCCCCCACATACACCGACTCACTCACCCCCCTCACACACCCACTCACCCATTCACCCCCCCACATACACCCACTCACCCCCCTCACACACCCACTCACTTACCCCCCGAATGTACCCACTCACCCCCCTCACACTGTCACACACCCACTCAACCCCCACATACACCCACTCATCCCCCCTCACACACCCACTCATCCCCCTCACACACTCTAAATGCATGTTTCTATAAACGTGGAGGGAAAAACCGGAGGACCTGGAGAATAATCCACGCGACCATGGGGAGAATATTCAAACTCCAAATGTACAGGTGTCAGGGTTGGAATCATTAAACTGGGTTTTGGAGTGTAGTTTATGGGCCCAACCCGGTGACTAATAACTTCACAAAAACACCCGCTAAACTTGACTATGCACTTTATTTAGCTAAATTCCCGCTTTGACAGTTCAGCATATCAATTTGATATACAGTGAACATTCCTGTCAGTTGGCAGGGTGTTTGGGAAAGTGCTGCCACCTATAGTGAGGACCAGAGGTCACTTGAAGGGAAATAAGTAGTTCTGGGAGACTTTTGCCGACACGAAGTGTTGCACTGCTCTGTGAGATTTCCAAATGTATTCTGCATTCCATGACATGATGCCGAACGCACAATCGAGACACAATTCAGGGAAAATATTTTGAATGCTTCCCCTGGTAGATACGAGGCTGATGTGTGCCGACTTGTCAAAAAACATCAATTTCTCCATCTACTGTCGAATGAAAGCCTCCCCCCAATCGTTGTTTGACCAAACTTTACACTGGTCGGTTCAGAGTTGGGAAGCGGGTGGACTGGTTCAAATTTCACGCGTATCACCTTGTCATTGTCAGGTGGCACCAACGAAAAGTAACTTGTACGGCACACTTCTAAAAGTGCACCATTCAATTTGAATAGGCATGCGTGGGGGATAAAAAAATATACCGTATACCGATGTACGCTTCATCAGGCGATAGTCAGAATTCAGGATTGAACCAGTCCAGAAACCAGAATTTCTTCATAATTCTGGCTATCGCCTGATGAAGCTGGTGGTAATCACAAGCTAAACGTCGTCCTCGAATTGTAAATGTTTTTGATTTACCCTCCAACACGATAGTTTTCTGAAGTAGTAACCAATTGGCACGTTTTTTTTACACGACAACCTTACTAATTGGCTGTGTTGGGTGGTGGCTGGTTTAAAGACATTTATATTTATGCGATCTAACCAAAAAAAACCCTTATTTTGGATAATATTGCTCGTGAAAACCTCAGTGTTATAAATAAAAGCCGCAGTGCGAATGGCCTTGCAACCCAAACTGGACGATATAGTAAATGACAGTAGTCTCGGCTCCTTCAACTGAGGAAGAGCAAAACTACACAAACTCTCCACTGAAGCCCTCTCGTGGCTTGCAGACCTCACCATAGACGTTTAGGTCCTGATCATATTACCATATTCTAGATTAGAATGCATAGTCGACATATGTCGTTTGTATAGATGTTAAACAACATACAGTATTTAGTGATTATGAATTGGCAGGGGTGCACAATTATTAAAACATTTTTATTTTAAGGCAGTGTTATTGACAAATAAATGTTTTCATTTACATATTATGCACCCTATATCTGTTTAATGTCAAACTTTATTTTGAAGATGAATCTGAAGAACGTAATCAACCAGGCTATGCGTTAACTGTGTGCTAACCGACTGTCTGTGTTGCATTGCATTACACTTCCTAATTTTACTATGTTTGTTTTCTCATTCATTTGTACCTGATGATGGTTGCTTGTCTTGCAATCGAAACGTCGTATTCTATTATTATTTAATTTAATTTCTTTCTACGTGACTTTACCGAAAGAACCAAAGAGTAATTCCTGCATCTTCTTGGTTTTTTCGGTAAAGTCACGTAGAAGGGAAATAATAAAATAATAAAAATAAACATAATAAAATACAATTCTCACGACGTTTCGGCCACAACGCAAGCAGCCATCCTCAGGTGAAGAACAGCGTCTGAATGAACACCACCAAGCTTGGCAGCGTATATTTAAGCTGGGTTAGGGGAGGAAGGGCGCTGGGTTAGGGGAGGTTAGGGGATGAAGGGCTTGGTGGTGTTCATTCAACTTAGTGTTGCAGGGGAATATTTAGTTTGAACATTAATTTATGTGCGTGCAATATTTCTCACGAGAATTGTCTTTTGATTGCTACAATGCTTCACTGCGGTACTTTATTTTGCTTTTGTTATTTTATTGACCAACGTCACTCTTGCAAACTAGACTTGGTCTCTTGATTTCTCACTAAGCGAGACAAAATAAACTTTGCACTTAAACAAATTTACAGCAATAGAGCCTAAAGCTTTTCATCTAATGTCATATGAATCACGGTTTATAACTTCTGGGTGTCACACACTCTGCGTCTCATTGAACAACGTAGGCTACCGGATGAGTGATAACTGCACTGAACCAGTCCAGTCTTTTATCTTGCGCAAATTGCATGCAATGGAAAATATTGTCCTTGTAGGCCCGTCTTACGAAATGCTATATACTGATTATTGCGTCATAGCTACAATTTCTTGTTTGTACTTGATAAACTACGGGTACTCTATTGTATGTAGTAGCCAGGTGATAGGCAGTCTAAAGAAATGTTTAGTCAATGTCATGACAACTAAACATGAAAGGCAAATTTAAATGGTAACCGTGGTTATAGTAAAGTGTTCCAGTGTGAATCCAACCAGCATGATGAATTATTTTCAAACAGCCCCCTTGCTGTCATCCAGCATCCGATTGACAAAGCTATTCATTATTACTTAAAGATAATTTAAAATAATGTCTTTTCAAGTTCTTTTGCAACGTAATTATGGACCCAGTGACTTGTGATCGATTCCCAGCTACAGCTAACATCAGTGTCGAGTGACTGAAGAACCAATGTTGGGCCTCCTTTCGCTAATCCCTCACTGACCAACATAATATGAAGTATGGTCATGGATTAATTTCTCACTAAAAATTATCCAAGTTGCTGTTATGTCTGGAAGTGGGGTATAACTAGTAGCCATAGTCATAGCAATAGGTATACTGAGATGTGGTGTGCACAGAGTGGAAATATATCCTGATTTCAGACCCAGACAGACCCGGATTAAATAAATCCCTGAGGTCAAACAACCTCCACGACTGTCACGGCGTGGATTGACAAAGAGCTGTAAACTAAACTAAACAATGTTTTATATTTTACCAGGTAAGGCCGACTGAGCTATACAGCTCTTTTTCAGAAGTGACCTGCCCACAAATGATAGCTCAACGAAGTGGCGTATCACATTGAAATGTATCGCAGCCAAATGTGGGAAAAAGCAGAGGACCCGGAGAGAAATCCACGCGAACCATGGGGAGAACATGCAAACTCCAAATGTACACGACCTGTATACCAGGCAAGGTAGTTACCATCTCGTCACTGTGGATGCTGCTCTCACTTTGCAGAATTCCCAGTGGTGTTCGAGTCAGAGCTGGTGACCCACGACCTCGTGGCCAACTTCAGCCACCTGCTGACGGTGCGTGGCGCTGATGGTGGGCGGACGCCCTATATGCTGACTGCCCACCTGGATGTCGTGCCCGCTCCAGACTATGGTACTGAAAGCGCTCTTCACATGTAGCCCCCCCTCACATTACCCCTCTACCGTCTGCGTTGAATTATATGACGTACATTATTACCATTAACCATGGCCCCTAAGTGAAAAAGAAGTGGCATAATTAAAGGTGAGTTTAAATAATGCCATATACTAAGCAATTAATTTATTTGTTGATATTGGACTTTTAAATGTGTATGTTCATCATTATTAAAGGTAAGTTAAGTGACAACAATACTATACAATATATGTATTCATTCATATATATGCAGTGACATCGGGGATGTCACTGTATGGTACGGGCCCAGGAGGGCCGTGGCATGCGATGTACTTACGTCGCGGACAGCACCGTGTGGGTTGCTGTGTCAGGTCGGCACCACGCTTAGCGTGTAGTGGGGCTCTCACAAGGGGAGCGGGAGAGTGTCAGCCCAGGGCCAGAGTTGCCCCAGGCCATGGCACTCTGGTTGACGCCGTAGACACGTGATCTGGAGTGTCCACAGAGAAGGCCCCAGGTGGGGAGGGGGGGGGTGCTAGGGGGTGATCACGTGTCCAGGAAGAGCTCTCGAGCGGGATCGAGAGGGAGCTAGAATGCTCGAGAAGGTGGGCAGGGCCGAGAGTGGAGCAGCCATGACCCGGGAGGATATAAGGTGGGTCCCTGAAAGGGACCGGGGTCTCTTCGTTCTACAAGCTGGAAGCTCTACGTCTACAAGCTGGAAGCTCTACTTCCTACGAGGCATCAACACGTGGTCGGGGACCCAAGTGAGGGTCCGACCCTTCGTAGCTGTAACTCCTCTGTATAGTGTAGTTAGCTGGGTGGTCACCACCCTAGGCTGTATCTGGTGAAGGGGCAGTTACCCCTTAGTATATACGTGTTACAATAAATGTGTTGCCTCTAAAGAGTAACGTCTGCGACTCAGTTGGACTCACTACATATGTTTAAATCCCTTAGTCTGCGAGATAAATCCAAAGTTTTGGATATAATTGATGCAGGTGTGTCAATGCATATGATGTGTGAAGAGTTTTACTTAAATTCAAGCACCTTTTACGACATCCAGAAAGGCCGGAATTTTTTTTTGTAAAATAAATTACACATTTTTTTATAGGGGGCAGGTGGCACTAAGGAGTTCCATTGTACATAATTTGGAATATTTGATAATTCGGCAAGGCCAGAGCCCCATATGTGTCGAACAAGGGTTTGCTATACACCCAAATATATGAGGCTCATTCTCAACGAATAGGGTGTGGGTTTAAAGTGGCAAACTTTGATTTTGGAGGCAGTCAGTCCACGACTAGAGCATCAGGCTAGCCTGCTAACAAAGTACGTTTGCAGCCTTGGGAGGTGTTTGCATATTTAGTTGGCTGGGAATATGGCCTGTGTTTATTGCAATCTGCAAGACTCATAATGTGCGACCCTTTGTTTTCCTGCAAGCAAAACAGTTTTTATCACGTGCAGTATTTACATGAGGATGTGGCTTCTCGTTGTTAAAAACTACGGTGGTTTGAACCGCGGGGTAAGGGTGATCTCAAGACCAAAGTGACTTTGGAATTTCCCACGGAGCAGAATGTTCACCTGTTACGCAACAAGCAGGTCTGGCGATTCATAATCAACGTTTTTGGGTTTAGATCGCGTTATTTATAAATGTGTCATAACCCTCCACCACCCGACACGGCCAATCAGTAAAAAAGTGTCACGTTTACAAAAGACGAATAGTTCACTTCTTTAGCCAACCGGTGTGTTGAAGCATGAAACCACAACATTTACAATTTGAATGGTTTCACGCTTCAACACACCGGTGGGCTAAGGCAGTGAACTATTTGTCTTTTGTAAACGTGACACTTTTTTACTGATTGGCCGTGTCGGGTGGTGGAGAGTTACGACACATTTATAAATAACGCGATCTAAACCCAAAAACGTTGATTTTGAATAATATTGGTCGTGAAAGCCTACGTGTTAGGTCTGGCAATGACTGGTGTCTGCCAGATCATTTGAGAGGAGTTACATTTACCAAATTATTTGTTGTTAAAATTCTCCCAACAAATTATGGAAAACAAAATAAACTTAAATTGCCCACATCGGTGCTCTTGAGATGTTGCAGCGCAACAGGGACACGTGATGATATTGTTCGGGGCACATTGGCAAGGGCTGCTTCAATCTGCATCCTGCCAGCAGCCCCCTCCCCCGGCACTCCTCCTGTGAAACAATCCCATGCATGCCCCGTCGTCAATGGCGCATGTTACGTGTGTTAGTTAAGCGTCCATCCATTATCACGTGCTTTGATCTAAAGATAGAATCACGGCACAGCTTGCAGTGCGTTTATAATTTACCCCTATATGCCTGCCAAATACAAACAAATAACTTCACACAGATTACTGTACAGCTGTAGGTTTTTTGTGACATAATTCGCCATTGAAAACAAAATATGTGTACACGAATACTGTGTTGAGGTTATTGTCGGAGCACAGGTAGCAGGGTATATTTTAAATACTTGCATTACGGTGTGGTGTGTTTATATCCGTAAGCAGTTCTTGTTAATTGTCTGCCATTAAATCCTCTATAGGCTGCTATCTGGACGAAGCATTGCTTTATTCTTGGACTGCCAGTACAGTTTGTAGGTGTGCTTGGGTTCAAGGCGTCACTGGGGGAATACATCACCCATCAATCAAGATTAACATGTTAAGCTTCTGCACAGTAGACGCGCTATTCAACAACTCACTCGATGTCATTAAATTACTTAACAGTTTGTACAATTTCTCATGAAGGATGGGATGTACCGCCCTTTTCTGGAGAGATTCGTCAAGGCTACATCTACGGCCGAGGGACCATAGATGACAAGCACAGTCTCATGGTAAGACACCGTCAACTTTTATTAAATTATTTGACATCGCGCGGTATAAAACAGGCTCGAAACACTGGGGGAATAAAAATCTAAATTGAACAAAGCACTACACACACAAACTTTAAATCACACAACACGTTACATGTGTTAAGTAGTTGTTGCTGTTGTAGACGGAGGTACTCGGAGACGGAGGTGAGTTAGGGGCTTCCGCCAGGGTTTATTAACAGGTATCACTATAAGGGTTCCCTCTTCACCCCTTCCACTATCCCCGTTCCTCCAGTGACCCCGCTTACGTCATGGGGTCTCCCTTAAATACCCTCTGAGGCGAGACGTCACGTGCACTGCCCGGCGCGTGCGACCCCACGTCCCGTGATGTCACAGCATCGGACAGCGCACGCGACGCCACCACTCTCCTCTACTCCTCTACATCACCCCCCCCCGTGAAAAAAAACAGCCGACCCGGCTGCAAGCACCCCGCAAGCGGGGCCCCACACCGGACCGAAGACCGAATATTCACGAGTTCATGTGCCTGAAGGTATAACCGGCTGCTAGAAACTAAACCTTAGGGCAGCACGGCCCCTCAAGCAGAACAGCAACAACAAAAAACAAAACAAATAGACCCCGAAGGCCTCATCCGCCGGATAGCGCCGAACGGGCGCCAGGGGCTGGGCCCGCTGAACGGCCATCAGGGCCGTCACCGGAGCCGCATCCCCCTCGAGCGGGTATGCGCTGCTGGCCCGCTCCCCCGTATGATGTCCGCCTCCCGTGCAGGTGGCCCGTCAGCGGGCAACAGGCCCACCGCCGTGGCCTCCGGTGACCGGGGGGTCTCTGTCGGCCTCACTCGGGAGGGGCCTGGGGGCACACACACAGGTCGGACGTCACCTCCGTCAACGAGACCCGGCCGGTCAGGCACGCCGGACACATCATCAGCCGGCCGCTCCGGAATTGGGGGTGGATCCCCCAGGGTAGATGGAACATAACGTTTGAGCCGGGACGGGTGCACTATCCACTGCCGGCGACCGAACCGAATCCGGACGCATTGCGGCCGGCGGACCTCCACAACCTCCACGGGCCCTGCCAAGGGCGATGCAATTTGGCCGATGTGCCAACGGGGACCTGGGGACAATGCAGCCACGCTTTTTGACCCGCTATCCACGGGAGGCCAGCTGCCTGGTGTTTGGGCAGCCGCTCATTAGCCGCCTGCCGGCTTGCGGAATTCTCGGCAGCGGCCTGTCGCGCCTCGCGCAGCCGGTCAAGCGCGACCTTCAAAGGGGTCGGCACCGCCGACCCCTTCTTGGAGGAGCCAACGTCCATCTGGACGTGCACCGGGGGCTCCGGTTCCCTACCGTACATCAAATAAAAAGGCGAAAATCCCGTGGAGGCATGAGGGGCCAACCGATACGCCGCCAAGACCCCCGGGACGAACAGGTCCCAGTCTGACTGGGACGTGTTCACCTGGTGGCACAGCATGGACGTAAGGGTGCGGTTCAAGCGCTCTACCATCCCGTCTGACTGGGGGTGGTAGGGCGAGGTGCGGATTTTCTTGGTGCCAAGGAGGTCACACACCTCCTTGAGCAACCTAGACGAGAAATTCCGCCCCTGGTCAGTCAACAATTGTTCCGGCGCGCCCTTGTCAAACACGTACCCCTGGACGAAGGCCTCGGTGATAGAAGAGGCCAACTGATCGACCAAAGGCCATGCCATGGGCCAACGTGTGAGGTACTCAACGCCCACCAAGAGGTATTTGTGGCCCCGTTGGGATGCAGGGAATGGCCCCAAAATGTCGAGCGCCACGAGCTCATTAACGCGAGAAACCCGGATGGACTGCAGCGGGGCCCGGTCCCGGACAACTGGGGCCTTCCTCCGCGCGCAGTCGTGGCAACCCTTTAAAATCAGTGCCACGTCACCCTCAACACCCGGCCAGTAATAGTCCCGCTTAAGGGTCAATAAGGTCTTGTGGTAGCCAAGGTGCATAAGCTTCTCGTGAATGGCTCGGGTTAATTTACCACGCAGGCTAGTGGGCACAACCACACAATAGCGTTCCAATTGGGCATCCCAACGCATGAGTAGTCCGTCATGCACGGCGATCTCCGGGGCAGCCGACGAAGCTGAGCTCCGGGCCTTATGTCCGACACGGCGCCGTAGCTTCAGCAGAGAGGAATCCTCCATCTGCAAGCCGGACCATACCTCCCGGGGAAGTCCAAGGCCGAAATCCGCGGGCGACGCCGCACCTGGAGGGGTGTCCGCCTCGGCCGACGCGACCAACTGGGCCGCGGCGTCCCCTGGGGCCTTGCAACGGCTAGAGCCCAGGGCGCAAGCACACCCACCGCCTGCCGGCAATCGGGATAAACCGTCCGCATTTCCATGCTGTGTCCCCTTCCTGTGGATTACATCAAAGGGGTAATCCTGGAGCACTTCGAGCCAGCGAGACAGCTGACTCGAGGGCTGACTAATCTTCAGCGAATATTGCAGGGCCGCGTGGTCGGTTCGGACCGTAAACAGCCTACCGTACAAATATGGTCTATACAACTGAACAAAATAAACTATGGCCAAAAGTTCCCTCCGGGTCACACAATATCGCTGTTCCGTCGAGGACAGAACGCGACTGCCATAGGCTACCACCCTCTGAACCCCGTCGACCACCTGTGCCAGGACAGCCCCAATTCCCGTGTCGCTGGCATCGGTATCGAGCAGGAAGGGTTTCGTAAAATCCGGGTACCCCAAGGGCGGCGCATCCGCCAAGGCCGTGCGAAGCGCCGCAAAAGCCGCCTCCTCCTCCGCGCCCCAGTGAAACCTTTGGCCTTTGGCGGAAAGGGCGTGCAGTGGCTTCGCAATGGTCGCAAAATCGCGGACAAACCGGCGATAGTACGATGCGAAGCCAACGAAGCTACGCACCTCCGCGACAGATGTGGGAGTCGGCCACGTCCGGACACAAGCCGTTTTATCCGGGTCCGTGGCGACACCTGACGTGCTAACAATGTGTCCCAAATACCTCACCGATGGTTGTAGCAAGTGGCATTTCTGGGGTTTGAATTTCAAGCCAGCAGCACGCACTTTGACGAACACCGCCTCAAGGCGTTGCAAGTGTTCGCCAAACGTACGGCCAAAAACAATAACGTCATCCAAGTAGATTAGACAAGACTCCCACTGCAGCCCCGCCAAGACCATCTCCATGAGACGCTGGAAGGTGGCCGGGGCCGAATGGAGACCCATAGGAAACCGATTGAACTCGAACAACCCCTGGGGTGTGCGGAACGCTGTTTTGGGTCTAGAGGCCTCATCCAGTGGCAATTGCCAGAAGCCGGAGAGCAAATCTAAAGTCGAAAAGAACCGCGCGCCCGAGAGGGCATCCAGGGAATCATCCATGCGAGGCAATGGATATGCATCAGCCACCGAGATCTTGTTCAATCTACGAAAATCGACGCAGAACCGGAGACTCCCGTCCCGTTTCTTGACTAGCACAATGGGGGCACCCCAAGGGCTAGTAGATGGGGAGATGATGTCCGCCGCCAACATTTCCTCGACAGCCGAGCAGACATGATCTTTTTCCGCTGGGCTAAAGCGGTGGGAATTAAGTCGAATAGGGGCCGCGTCGCCCGTGTCTATGTGGTGGTCCAAAAGAGTAGTGCGACCCAGATCAAACTTACTTTGGCTGAATACATCGGTGAACCGCTCGATGAGGTCGCGGAGTTGCCGACGTTCCCCGGAGGACAACGAGGCATTCTCGTCGCACAACGTGGCGATCCATGATGCGTCGGGGTCCCCCGTGCGCATCACGCCCGCCACGACCCCTCCATCCGGGGCAGCGCTCTCGGGTGGAGGAGCCGGGGTCGCGTGTGCCAGGACGGCGCCGGCCGGGACTACGACCGGCAAGGGTCCCGAATTGAGGACCTGCAAGAAAAGGTCCTGGCCCCCCGACACGGCTGTCAAGGCGCCCACCAACCCCTTCGTCCTTGAAAAGTAGCTTGACGGGGACAGGAGGATACCCGTCTCCGTGGAGCCCATTTCGAGCGGTTTGCGCAACCTAAGGGGTATCAGGATTTGTGACGCCGGTGGTACGGTCACCGGCACTTTATTCAAGGCCCGTACACCGGCGACCAAGGGAGACAGAACGGTAGGCGATTGTAGGAATTTCAGCCGCCTCCCTGACGGCATTTCCACACAGCCCTGGTCAACGAGAATTTGGATGGGCATCCTAGACAAAAAGTCGGTCCCCAAGAGGCATGGCACTGCCAAGGTCCTGGAGACCAAAATCGGCCCGGCCAACTCAATCTCGTCAACCCGAACCGACGCTACAACGTGGCCCAAGATGCCCAAACTGCCGCCGTTCGCGGCGACACAAGCCCCGCGAACCGGCCTTAACGGACCCACGTTGTGGGGTAGCAGCCCAAAAATGGCCTCCGAAATAATGGTGGCCGATGCCCCCGTATCCACCAGGAGGCGAACGTGCACCCCTTGCACATATCCTGCCACCGCTGAGGAGCCGGCAGCTGCCGCCACCATCCTATGCGCAAGCGCATCCCAGTGGCGGGTCTGTCTGGGCCATTGAGGGGGTGATGACGATGGTGCACCCGACCCTTCGAGGACAACCCCATGACGATGGGCCCCAGCCCCGCTAGATGCATGAGGTGAAGGGAGCGGCCGCGCAGATGATGCGTCGCGACTCGCCTGGGGCCCCGGACCCGATGCCAAGGAGGGTCTGGGAGAAGTTGGAGTCCCTTATCCAAAGGCCCCCGGGGCATTCCGGCAGCCCCGCTCAATGTGGCCCCGCTGACCACAGCGGAAGCAGGCCACCGTGTCCGCCTCCTGTGGACGGGAAGGTCCCGGCCGCCCCCGCTGCTCCGGACGGCGACCACCCGCCCCCCTTCCTCGACGATCGGGCATCGCCAGGGCCGCGAGGGTGTCCACCCCCTGAGAGGTGACCCCCCCGTCCGGCGCCGGGACCCCCGCACACGCCGCCATCTGAGGCCGTTGGCGGAGGGAGAGGTGCGCCTGAATGTTTTCGGCGACCGCCAAGGATGTGATCTGCCGATCATTGTTGATCGACAGAGCAATTCCTAGCTCCCTTGCCAGGTCAAGCAGCTTCCCCAAGGCCATAGAATCAAGTGCCCTGCCGTACAGGTCAGGGTATGCAGCCTGTGCCAGGGCCAGGAGCGAGCAGCGGAAGGCCAGCGGCAGTTCCCCCTCCTCCCGCCGCCGCAATGAAAACTTTAGCTGCGCGGTGGACGGCGGCTCAAAAACGTTGGCCATTTGGATATAGGCCGCCGGGAGTGTAGCCCGATTGGCCGGATAGATGGACTTGAAGGCCTGCAGAGCCCTTTCGTCCAAGCAGGTCGGAAGCGCCGGCAAGGCCTCCTCCATGGACCAGCCGACCGACATGTATGCCGCGTCGAACCGGTCCTGGAAGGCCGACCAGTCGCCCCCTTGCGCGACAAACGGCGCAACGTCGGGTAACCGGCGCTGCCATTGGCCGCGCGGCGCCGCGAGGTGTGGAAGCCAAGCGGCACCTGCGGGCCACCTGGCGGACGCGACGTGGTGCGGCGGTGGCAGCATTGCGGCTCCCGCGGGCCACGCCGAAGACGCGGAAAGGTGCGGTGGTGCTGCGGCCCCCATGGGCCACGCCGTAGGCGCAGCGAATTGTGGCTGAGTTGCGGCCCCCATGGGCCACGCCGTAGACGCAGCAAAGTGCGGCTGAGTTGCGGCCCCCATGGGCCACGCCGTAGACGCAGCGAAGTGCGGCTGAGTTGCGGCCCCCATGGGCCACGCCGTAGATGCAGCGAGGTGTGAAGGCACCTGCGCTTTCGCGACCCACCTGTCAGCGGCGGCGTACGAAGCCACGGCGTCGTCCCGCGACGCGGCGAGGGACCACGGCGTTGCCGAAGCCGCGGCGGTATAAATCGGGCCTGCAGCGGCCCCCGCGGCCCACCCCGCCGGCGCAGCGAGGTGCGGGACAGCGGCCGTAGCCGCGGCAACCTCTCGCGACGCAGCGAGGCACCACGGAGTTGCGGCCTCCCCGGGCCATGCCGAAGACGCGGCGGTATAACACGGAGCTGCGGCGGCCCCCGCGGCCCACCCCGCCGGCGCAGCGAGGTGCGGGACAGCGGCCGCAGCCGCCACAACCTCTCGCGACGCGGCGAGGCACCACGGCGTTGCAGCCACCATGGGCCACGCCGAAGACGCGGCGGTATAACACGGAGCCGCGGCGTCATCCATGACAAGGGACGCAGGCACGGCGAGGTGCAGAGCCGCGGCATCGCCGGTGGCCGGCCCTGTGAGCGCAGCGACAGGTGGAGCCGCGGCAGCACCCGCGGCCCATTCCGGCGGCACGGCGATGTACGGGGCAGCGGCAGCTGCCGCTGCCCACCCCGGCGGCCCGGCGAGGACGGCACGCGCGTACTTACCCGGGGCCCCCCCGGCGGGCGCAGCTTGATGTAGAGCCGCGTCGTCGCCGGCGGCTGGTCCCGCAGGAGCGGCGTGCCGAGAAACCTCGGCCGCGTCAGTGTAGAGACGCGGCGTCGCGGTCGCCATGGCAGCACCCGCGGCCCATTCCGGCGGCACGGCGATGTACGGGGCAGCGGCAGCCGCCGCTGCCCACCCCGGCGGCCCGGCGAGGACGGCACGCGCGTACTTACCCGGGGCCCCCCCGGCGGGCGCAGCTTGATGTAGAGCCGCGTCGTCGCCGGCGGCTGGTCCCGCAGGAGCGGCGTGCCGAGAAACCCCGGCCGCGTCGGTGGAGAGACGCGGCGTCGCGGTCGCCATGGCAGCACCCGCGGCCCATTCCGGCGGCACGGCGATGTACGGGGCAGCGGCAGCCGCCGCTGCCCACCCCGGCAGCCCGGCGAGGACGGCACGCGCGTACTTACCCGGGGCCCCCCCGGCGGGCGCAGCTTGATGTAGAGCCGCGTCGTCGCCGGCGGCTGGTCCCGCAGGAGCGGCGTGCCGAGAAACCCCGGCCGCGTCGGTGGAGAGACGCGGTGTCGCGGTCGCCATGGCAGCCATGTCCGCCGGCCGCCGCGTCACAGCCGTAGTAGCGGCCGCATACGTCTCCCGAGCCAACATGGCCGCCGCGGATTGCGTCGCAGCCAACATGACGGCCATTTCCGGTGGAGCGGTCGCTGGGAAAACGGCGGCGCTTTCAACGTTGGCAGTTGACAGTTGCTCCCGTCTCGAGTGCGGGGCGGTTGGCTGCGTCCGTGCCTCCACCTCGGCCAACCTGACGGTCAGCTGCCCCACCGCCTGCAGGAGCTGGTGCAGCAGAGCTGCGGGGACGCTTTCCGTCTCTGGCGGCGGCGGTGAGCTGGCACTCCCCGCAGCCGAATCCTCCCGCTCCGGCCCGCTCGTTTCCATGGGGACCGTCACCGGGGTCCCGGGCTCCGGGGTCACTGCTGGAGCCTCCTCTCCGCCTTCGGCACCCTCCAAGTCATGTGCCGGTGGGTTCTTACGCCGTGTGCCCGCTTTTGACATGTTGGCGACGGTGTAAACTTCTGACACCAGTTGTTAAGTAGTTGTTGCTGTTGTAGACGGAGGTACTCGGAGACGGAGGTGAGTTAGGGGCTTCCGCCAGGGTTTATTAACAGGTATCACTATAAGGGTTCCCTCATCACCCCTTCCACTATCCCCGTTCCTCCAGTGACCCCGCTTACGTCACGGGGTCTCCCTTAAATACCCTCTGAGGCGAGACGTCACGTGCACTGCCCGGCGCGTGCGACCCCACGTCCCGTGATGTCACAGCACCGGACAGCGCACGCGACGCCACCACTCTCCTCTACTCCTCTACACATGTGAGTCTGTGAATCTCTGTGTGAGTCTATGGGCTTCTGTGCAGAGTACTGCACATGTGTAGTGACATCGGGGATGTCGCTGTATGAGAGGACCGTGGCGTGCGATGTCCCGATATCGTGGACAGCACCGGGTGGGTTGCTATGTGAGGCCGGCTGTAGCACAGCATGCGATGCATCGCATGCTGTGCCAATGTATCGCATGCTGTGCGGAGCCGGCCACGCGGAGCAGTTATAAGCGGGGTGTGAACGGAGAGCGGGGCTGTTCACCCCCGAAGTGAAGACGCCATCATTGGTCCTCAAGTCCCCGGTCGTCGTCCATGACCGGGCAGCCCTTTGTTCTCTTGGCCACGCTGTAAAGTGTTCCATAGTGCTAGTGAGTTGAGGAAGGTGGTCACCACCTTATGTACAGTGTTATATTATTTACTGTTCTCATCAATAGTGTTGCCTCCAAGCTGTGTGTGTGTGCACCTAATTCGAACCACTTACACACGTAATAGAACCAAGCCATGAACTCAGAATTACAATACGTTTTACGTGAGTCTGTGGATGTCTATGTGAGTCTGGGTCTGTGATTAATTCATATGTACTGTAGTAGCACACGTGAATATCGAATCACAACACGTTTCTAGGACAACCAAATAACATTGCATGCACAAGGGTGTATAATAACCATATAGAATAACCCATGAATGGTGATGTCATTATATGCTTAATATATACATGCAGCTGTGTGTGTTGTACATTGGTGGAACACTCTTGGTGGAACATTTTTGTTCCAAAGGATTGTTAATATCTGTGTATTAGTCTGACAAATAGGCGTGGTATTGTGCAAGGGTTTTATGATCACCTGAAGTGTTAAGATATGGGTTTGTGAAAATTATTTAAAATGGCCTTAATATACAAGTGTAAAGGCCAACCCCAAATCCAAGAATTGTATTGTCCTTTTTAAGTGAATTTAATTTTGTTTGAACTTCTTCAGCAAAAAACAAGTGTAAGCAGAACTTTGTTCCGTGTTACCACATATAACTCTGAATACGTTGTTGTCCATCGCTCTATTTATTGGCTTTCCCAGTGCTATCTTCTTTCACAATCGTGACTCTGCTGATGAGACCCAGAAATTCAAATCCTGTCTAGAGTTTGCTTGTTCAAACAAATGCTGCGTTTTGATTATTTGGCTGCTATACATTTCCACGCGATAAGCCACTTCATTGGGCTATCATTTGTGGCCAGGTCGCTTCTGGAAAGAGCTACAGAGCTCTGTGGGGCCTTACGTGGTAAAAACAAAGTAAAATGAAGTTTACATGTGGAGACAAACAATGGATTCTGCTTAAATGCTTACACTTTTCATGAATTAGTACTATTGGTAGCATGGTGGTTATGCAATGGGATGCTTTTTGGCTATTTGATGGTTATGGCGTGATGGTGTATGATGGTGTTTTATGTTGTTATCAGGGTCTAAATTTTTTAATTATCCACAAATTACTCAATCGGGTTTATACATAGCAAACATCGCCCCCTACTGTCAGACTAAAGCGCCAGGTCACTCTGCCAATGAGCCTTTCTTGAGTTTTCACGTGGTTAAACGAAATAATTTTGAAACGTGTGTACAGGCCATTTTGGAGGCGTTGGAGCTTCTTCTGCAGCGTGGGTTTGTCCCACAGAGGACCTTCTACATTGGCATTGGACACGATGAAGAGGTGAGGAGGACTCATGCTGGCCTGTATTGTGCATTTGAGGCATTTTTATGTGAATCAGGGTACAGTATTATTAGTGTTTTCTTTGTATGTTGAACTTCTTTCGCACCGTACGTAGCCAACCGTGCTCATCGGAGGTACGGAAGACTCTCCAGCAAGAGTTTTCTCTAAAGCCTGTTGTAGAGTATTTCATACTCCGTGATGCATACGAATTGCATACATGGGCATTTCTTTTTTTTAGGGGTTAATCGGTGTGATTTTTTTTCTAATAATTTCAAATGTCTACATACTGAGGAAAAAAATATCTCTGAGCAAGCAATAACATCAGTGCTTATTTGCTGCTACTTTTGCCATGTGAAGGAGATGGCACGTATGACCCAGTCATCTGAAATGCACTCGATCTCGAAAGCTAAACAGGTTTTTTTGAACCTGGATATTGCTGGGATGGGCGATCACCATGCACATGTAGTGACATAAGAAGGGAGGGGCTGCTGGGGGCTCTGGGTCCCTGGGAGGGCCAGGCGCTTAATCCCCTTGGCGCCAGGCGTGGGTTCTCAGGCGGGTCAGATGCTTAAGCCTCTTGGCGTCAGGCGTTGGGTTCCCAGGCGCTTAATCCCCTTGGCGCCGCCAAAGGGGGGGGGCTGTGTGTGCTCTGTGGGAGATCTGGGGGCGCACACGGCCCCACCCCTCGTTGGGGACTAGTTATAAAAGCAGAGCTCCCTGGACGATCAGGGGCAGTTGTAGCTCAAGACCCAAGACCAGCCATCTGATGACCCTGGGACGATGTGAGAGCCAGTGGTGGGACTCTGGAACTCCCGACTCGACGACCTTGTGACGGCGAGTTCCAGAGCGTAGCCAGAGTAGAGTATCTAGGCTGTGTACCTAGGCTGTGTACCTAGGCTGTAACAGAGTATCAGGACTGTTGGAGTGTTGTATTGTAATAAACAAGTTACCTCTCTCTACAAGTGTCTCCGGAACCCGTTACACACACATGGCAGGTTGTTATAAGATGCGGCTCTGTGTGCTGAGCAACAGAGGGAAGTGCAGCTGTAGACTACATCTATGCTTCCACATCTACCCTCCCCACCTTCACCAGCGCGGTGAAATATGGTCAAGTAAACCCCTCCCCCACCGCGACCTGCACTGCATGGGAAGGAGGGCTCTCATCCGGCAGTGAATTGACATGTACTGTACACGATGTTGCGGGACTGTGGCGAGTTGCTAGAGTGGAACGAGAGGTTGGCACAGGCTGAACAGGACTGTGAGAGGGTGACACTGGACAAATGTAGGCATGAGTCATGCCCGGGGAGCGTCGGTGGCGATGTGCAGGGACATGGGAGAAACTGGCTGCGGTGATGTTCCAGCGCTGCAGGGTCTGCCTTATTTAGAACCGTATCCAGATCAAACAGGCTCATCTCGTCTTTGCTGATGAGCAGTGAGCATCTCTTGGGAGGAGCCGTATGCACAAACAGCAGCTCCTCATTGCAGCGCCGTTTAGTGCGCAGAGCAGGCGTTTGATGGAGAGGGTCGCCGTGGCAGTGCGTGTCAGTCTTCGTTGACAGCTCACACACACACATCGTGATTCTACCTCGTCCACGATGCTGGTGGTGATTTGATTCAGTGATCGATTAATGCGTTACCTCACTTGTTTCCTTTTGAATGCGTTCTGCATTATTCATGCAGCCTTGTTCGCCCCATTATCGTTAATTACGTTTGAATGAATATTGAATAATTGATTCCTACAAACACAATTCAACTTAAAGTGCAGTGGGCCGCCTCCTTCACGAATACGTATTGATCACTGTGGTGGAGTATGGTCAAACAACTCTCATGATGACACAGCATGAGGGAGAACTTTATCCAGCATGGATTGACAAGGGGCTGCACACTGCACAAATACTAATTCAAGGGTCGTATTCTGAACATACGATTTGATTTGAATTGCTGACTCATTCATCTTTACATGACTTATTTTGTACTGCGTTCCTCTTGAGTGGCTGCCCCTTTGTTCAACATCTCTGTGTGACAGATCGGGGGAGACAAAGGTGCACGAAATATTGCAAAGCTACTGGAATCCCGAGGAGTCAAGTTGGACTTCCTGCTGGATGAGGGAATGGTCATCTTGGATGGGGTCGTGCCAGGCCTGCAGATACCAGTGGCCGTGTGAGTCACGAAATAGATCATGTGGGAGCTGCTAAGGAATTCTGTGATAAGTTTGTACATTACCAGTACATTAGCACTGTAACCTTCCATGAATATGGAATGCAGTCCATCTGTAAAGACTGCCATAACCCCCAACAGCAAGCTCCACTCACATTGAAATCCTCGCGAAATTCCAACGTTGTCCATCAGTATCATCAGCAGCAGCAGCAGCAGCCGTGATCAATCCACTGCTGGATGGGAGCTTCCCCAAGATGTCACCATCCCTTAAGAGTCCTGTGAAGCTACAATCCATCTAGCACATGAGCTGATTTTATTGTACACAGTCTGAAGCGCTTTCCTTCCCGTGACCACCACTCTATTAGTCTCGACCACATACCTTCGTCTCTTCTAGCGACATACCCAGCCACCGTAGCCTTGTAGCGAAGTGTCCTGCTCAAGCAGGACACTTCTAGACGTGTCTCGATGCGTCCCTCATTTAACTGAGTAACGTCCTCGAGGCAAATCCTGAGTTTGGTGGTTCTGACTAGCTGCGTGCTGCTCGCAGGGTGGGTGTGTCGGAGAAGGGCTCGCTCATGCTGAGGCTGCGTGTGCGCACAGAGACGGGCCACTCCTCTATGCCCGCCCGGGAGAGTTCCATTGGCATCCTCTCCTCTGCCATCACGCGGTGAGTGGGGGGGGTATTGTTACCCTTCTTGCCAAACTGTCCCCACAGTGACCAGGGAGGGGAGGGAGGCCCACACAAAGCCTCCGTGGCACGAGGTGGTAGCCAGGCAACGATGTCTATACTCATTATGAAATGTACTGATGATTCCTAACAGGGAACAACGTGGTAAACAGTTGTCTCATTGTCCTGCCTTTGTATAAAATAACATGGTCACAATTTTGGCCCTAATATGAGAGTCGGTTGTATAAAGCAAGGCTGTGTGCAGTCCACACGCAGTACAGTGATGTCGTGTTATGCGAGGCATGATGGGAGGACCGAGCTAATGATCACTATCGCACCTTGTCTTGTTGAGAAATCTCCTTTTGTGTGTACTACTGCTTTTATTCGTTCCCAGCTTGCACTCACATTTGTGTCTGATGAGTTTATCATCATTCACAGGAATCGTTAGAATTGGTTTAACTCACTCCCCGGTGATTACATTAATTATGATTCAGGGCATGGATCTGATTCACAAATAGTTTCCCACACATATATGTATGTATTTAGCATAGCCCATACTAGCATCAGTTGAACACTTTACAAACAACATTTGACAGCATGAGAGCATGGCGGGTGGGGTGTGGGCGCTTTGCAGTCTACAGGCCACAAGACTCGCACTGCAGGCCACATGACGCTGTAGTCCATATGGACATATTGGCGGTACACCGGTGCAGCATAACACACCGGTCCTCACAAACAGTCTGACGATGTCCCTGTTGCCCTTGAGTGAACTGCAGACATTCCATCAGAAGTTGCCTTAGATTCAGCAGCTGCTTTCCCATTCGAACATGTGACACCACGAGTCGTAATCTTTTGATGCCACCGTCCGCCAAGAATTGATTCTGGTAATTAACTGAGGAACCATCCGACCAAGTCGACGGCACGAGTCAAATCTGCCTTTGGAACACGGAGCAACCAGTCGTGATCAGACTGGGTGCTGCTATATGGTACCAGACTGTGAAGCTTCGTGTTCAGCTGCTCGTATAAACATTAATGTTCTGACTGCTTTGATCTCGCGAGAACTGATTTTCACGGACTGCCACCCCGCAAGATTTTGTGACTGGGGTTGCGGATCACTGGAAAATAAATAATGATTGCAAAAAAAGAGCTTTTTTTATACCGTACACCGGTGTACCCCGGATATGTTAATATGCCGCTTACAAATAGATATCGTCTGATTTCAGCAGCACCACAGTGCCTAGATTCAAAATAGCAGGGGCACCTGCCTGGCCTTGAGTGTATGCTCCGCTACTTCTGTTTTCAATTATCCCATAATTTTTGCTTCATAAGTGTTGGATCTTAACCAAAGTGGGATATTTTGGTCAAGATGTAAAAACATTGTTCAGTGATGATGTGTTGGCACTGGTGTAAAATCAGAAATCACAATTTCAACACAATTGTCAATTACTTTGTGGACTTGAAAGCTAAAAATTATAAAAGGCGATGTTTTGGGCAATTGCCCTTCTTCATAGCGCATTAATTAATCATTCTGGGGCCACCGCCTTCACATCTAGAAAAGGACCTTCCTGTTCCGTGCCTAAAACTCGTGACATCGCCAAGAATGTGTCCGATTTTGTTAACCCTAATTGTTGTAATGTATTTCCATATTACCATATCTATGCTACCACCTTAACTAACCCGGAGTTGACCATCGTGGTGAGGTATGGTTTAAGTAACACCCACAGCCCGAATGGGACGTAGGATGCGAAAGGTGTGGCTGATGTTAATTGTGGCCACAAGTGAAGCACAGAGCTCCGGGTTCACAGCGCAGGGTGCTCACGACTTTTGCGTTCACTCGACCCCATATGGGACACGTGTGGAGTTCCCGAACAGCGAATGAGAGGGCAGCAGCACGGTGTTATAGAAGCCAGCTCACTGAGCCCACTTCTACACATTTAGTATGGCAGCCCAGCCTTCTGAGTTCTGAGCACCTCGGGGTTAGCAGCTACAATATGGGACCTTCCATATGAAATCTTTAGTTTCATATGGAAGGTCCCATATTGTAGCTGCTCACCCCGAGGTATAAATGCCCTGATAGTGGCATTGTCTTTGTGCTATTTGCCTTTTGGCGTTCTCTGGTCGAACACTTTGAGACTAGGCTCTAAAGAAAGCTGTCTCTTGTGTGGACCAATAAGTTTCAAAGACAATGCATATATTTATCAGAGCATTCTTTGGTTCTTTTCGGTTAAGTCACGTCTAAAAATAAAATAATAAATTAAAATAACATATTACGACGTTTCGATTGCAACACAAGCAATCATCATCAGGTATAAAAGAAATAGCAACAAAAATCTAACTAGAAAACTATAGACAGACATACAAGCAGACACACATCACAACGGCACACAGAGAGAGGACACAAATCGGCACAAAGAGAGGGGTCGTTTCTGTGACGGTCCCTTAAATATAGAGAGGGGGGGGGGCGGGGACGGAGAGAGAGAGGGGGCAGAGAGAATTAGCATATCAATGAGTGTACGGCAACGTACTGCTGTTGCAAGTAAGATGACAATGTGGAACGGGCACGCAAAATTGAAAACGGGCACGCAAAATTGAAAATTAGGAGACAGGCACACGAAAATTAAATAACCTAGCAAAATATCGAAATGTGATGTAATACAACACAGAGAGTCGGTTAACACACAATTAACGCATAGCCTGGTTGATTACGTGTTTCAAAATTTGCTAAGTTAGAATTTAAAGTGTGAAAATTCCAAAGAGAGGACACAGGCAGAGAGAACAAATAGCCAGAAAGAAAAAGGATAAGCATAAAACTTCCCCGTAGAAGTGGTTCAATCTTAATTTAGGAGCTTTCGTGACTGCAGGAATTATTCTTTGGTTCTTTTCGGTTAAGTCACGTCTAAAAATAAAATAATAAATTAAAATAACATATTACGACGTTTCGATTGCAACACAAGCAATCATCATCAGGTATAAAAGAAATAGCAACAAAAATCTAACTAGAAAACTATAGACAGACATACAAGCAGACACACATCACAACGGCACACAGAGAGAGGACACAAATCGGCACAAAGAGAGGGGTCGTTTCTGTGACGGTCCCTTAAATATAGAGAGGGGGGGGGGCGGGGACGGAGAGAGAGAGGGGGCAGAGAGAATTAGCATATCAATGAGTGTACGGCAACGTACTGCTGTTGCAAGTAAGATGACAATGTGGAATGTGACAGGCTATGCGTTAATTGTGTGTTAACCGACTCTCTGTGTTGTATTACATCACATTTCGATATTTTGCTAGGTTATTTAATTTTCGTGTGCCTGTCTCCTAATTTTCAATTTTGCGTGCCCGTTTTCAATTTTGCGTGCCCGTTCCACATTGTCATCTTACTTGCAACAGCAGTACGTTGCCGTACACTCATTGATATGCTAATTCTCTCTGCCCCCTCTCTCTCTCCGTCCCCGCCCCCCCCCCTCTCTATATTTAAGGGACCGTCACAGAAACGACCCCTCTCTTTGTGCCGATTTGTGTCCTCTCTCTGTGTGCCGTTGTGATGTGTGTCTGCTTGTATGTCTGTCTATAGTTTTCTAGTTAGATTTTTGTTGCTATTTCTTTTATACCTGATGATGATTGCTTGTGTTGCAATCGAAACGTCGTAATATGTTATTTTAATTTATTATTTTATTTTTAGACGTGACTTAACCGAAAAGAACCAAAGAATAATTCCTGCAGTCACGAAAGCTCCTAAATTAAGATTGAACCACTTCTACGGGGAAGTTTTATGCTTATCCTTTTTCTTTCTGGCTATTTGTTCTCTCTGCCTGTGTCCTCTCTTTGGAATTTTCACACTTTAAATTCTAACTTAGCAAATTTTGAAACACGTAATCAACCAGGCTATGCGTTAATTGTGTGTTAACCGACTCTCTGTGTTGTATTACATCACATTTCGATATTTTGCTAGGTTATTTAATTTTCGTGTGCCTGTCTCCTAATTTTCAATTTTGCGTGCCCGTTTTCAATTTTGCGTGCCCGTTCCACATTGTCATCTTACTTGCAACAGCAGTACGTTGCCGTACACTCATTGATATGCTAATTCTCTCTGCCCCCTCTCTCTCTCCGTCCCCGCCCCCCCCCCTCTCTATATTTAAGGGACCGTCACAGAAACGACCCCTCTCTTTGTGCCGATTTGTGTCCTCTCTCTGTGTGCCGTTGTGATGTGTGTCTGCTTGTATGTCTGTCTATAGTTTTCTAGTTAGATTTTTGTTGCTATTTCTTTTATACCTGATGATGATTGCTTGTGTTGCAATCGAAACGTCGTAATATGTTATTTTAATTTATTATTTTATTTTTAGACGTGACTTAACCGAAAAGAACCAAAGAATAATTCCTGCAGTCACGAAAGCTCCTAAATTAAGATTATCAGAGCATGTTTTTTGTTTGCATGTTCACCACAAGTACGTGTGGTTAATGCAGACAGGATTTCTTGAATAAGGATTCTGTCTGGTGTTTTAACATCTTGACACCTGTTTTATTTATTATTTCCCTTCTACGTGACTTTGCCGAAAGAATCAAAAAGAAGAGGGTAAAATCTATTGTGAGAAACTCAAGGTTATTTCCCGTTATAAGTTAAGTTTTGTCTTACTCATGATGTTTTGCATTCTAGCCTGGAGAGCAACCCCTTGCCTCAGCAGTTTGGGTCTGGACCAGAAAGAGCACTCTTTGAATACCTCTCACCACAGGTACTCTGAAGCCCTTCTCACTTACACGTTTGTTTTAATGTACCCATGTCAGAAGTGGCTTCACAACAGCGTATATAAACCACACACACACAGGAACACTAATGCGCAATACAAACAAATACATACGTCATGATGTAGGCAATACACTTGGCTTGTATTCACTGCCATCCTTGATCCAATGATTATCATAATTTGTAAACAATAACACGTGTCTTTTTTTACAATGGGGCTTGTTTATCTCTTGCTGTCAAATAGTAGCTCTTACGTATGTGTTGGCAGAAATGCAGTCTCTGCTCATATTTCCTATAATATTTTTGTTTTACCAGGTAAGACCCACTTACCCTGAGGCTGCACCCATCTCAGGCCTACATAAGACCTTGTTTCAGTAGCTTTCTCTCTCTCACCTGAAGACGTTCCCTTGTGCTGTGATCGAAACGTCGTGATCTATTAATCATTTTCTACCTACGTGACTTTATCGAAATAACCAAAGAATGGATTCCTGCAGCCACGAAAGCTTCAAATCAAGATTACACCTATTATTCTTACAGATTTGTACCTTTTTTCGAATAGGAGATTGTCAGAAACCACCTTTGAGCCAACAAATGACACCCACCCCCTCTCTGTGTGGTGTCCGGTCCGACACCTGCCTCACCCAACTTCCTCTCCCCGTACCCTATATTCTTACGACTCGTAGCTAGCTCTGATTATACATGGGCGGATTAGCTGCGCTTGCAACATAACTAAATAAATATTTGGCCAGCATGCTGGTTTAATGATTAAGCTGCTCCTAACTCATTTCGGGTCAGTGTGATTCATGCAAACGTGCTAGCAAACACATGGGCAAAAATAAGAAGCAATTAACACAGGTGGCGCACTTCACGTGTTCGCCTAATTTATACATGTTTTCCATTCGTGGGTATTGTCTTTTCTGGCAACACCCCCCATCCCCTCCCACCCAACGCCATTATATATATGTTTGAAAGTTCACTCTATACTGGACTTTAAATACCGTGCCTTGATTTGTCCATGGTCAGCGTGAAGGCGAGTCACTCCGTTTACAATCGACATGTTTCAGCACATGTAGGATGGCTGTCGCATGATGAGTTTGGTTGTAATTACCGGCGAAACGTCATACTCGAATTGTAAACGTTGTGGGTTTACTCTCCAACACACCGGTGTGCTGAACAAGTAACAAATTGGCATGTTTTGTTTACGTGACAAACCTTACAAATTGCCTGTGTCGGGTGGTGGCGGGTTTAACGACGCATTTATATTTACGCGATCTAACCCCCCAAAAAAATCCTCTATTATCGACATTAGTCGCGATAGCCAATGTGTTAAACTGAGGATGATAATGTTGGACCAGATGACGCAACTCACAATTCCTTTCTCACTTTCTGTAATCATTGCTCAATTTATTAGAGACAGCAGTGAATGTTTCAATGGAAATGCAAACATTTTGCACAAGTTATTAATCTGGCCGCGCTGGCTCACCGATGGAGTGAGGTGGAGTGAGCGGCTCGCAATTGAAAGATCGCGAGTTCGGTTCTGGGTTGGGGGGTTTATTGACTCAGCACATCACTCCAACAGGGTTGCCAAATTGAGTAACCACTTTGTGGGGAAGTCAGCAGTGGTTGTCCTATGGAGGGACTTGGCCCCGTGATAGGAATGTAGAATTTCCACCACTGGCTCAGGGCTGTAAACAAGAGATGGCCACTTTTTTAATGCTCATGACTGCCTTTAAAAAACGAAAATCTCTCCAATTTCTCAACAAGCTGTTCTTCAAACCTATTTTCAGTCCACTGCCGGATTGGGGCCTCCCCACACCGTGTGTCATGGGGGTTATTTGGCCATACTTCACCACGCTGGTTAAGTGCGGGTTGGTGTAGTACAACAACGGATGTTGCTGCACTTGCCTCTGCTCTTTACCACGTAACACAGCAAGCTCTTTGGCATGTTGGTCCCCGTTAAAAGTACTGTTCGGATGTAACCATGCTCAGATTTGACGAGATTGGGTGGACTGGGTATGTCTGTCAAACGCTATACCTATTCACCCATGGCAAAATTAAGTGTCCTTGACAAAAAGGAAGTTCCACCACCTACAAAGCCGAAGGGCCCTGTATGTCCAGGTGTTCACGATAGCAACATCACAACATTTCGGTCGTAAATTGGGGACAAAGACCCATCAGCATGTGAACAGCGGGCTTGGGTTTTTACCACCACCCCCAATCGTGACATCTCGCTCAGACGTCACACCTCACGCACAGTGACCTCCCCACCTCAAAGAGGAGGGGGGCGGGGGGGGGCTTTACAGGACATCTGTGAAAAAGAGCTTCGTAGCTCATCGGATTCCTCCAGGATGAATAAAAATAAATCAAGATTTTCATTTAGCACCAACTCCATTGAGCCAGTGTTTCCTCCATTCTGTCCATAAGACGACAATTTACTTCCCACAAAGGGGTACTAAATGTGTAAAATATTTAATGGGGATGAGGGGCTGACTAATAGCTATGCAACAATACATTGATTAAAATTAATATAATTATCACTATAAAAGATACAGGCATCGACTTGTGCATGTAGTAATCATTTAGAATAAGTATCTGTTATTTATTATTTATGCAAATAATTTGTAAAATATCTACACGTGTTACATTGAGACCGATAGAACAAAAAAATTTGTAAAACAATAGTAGAAAAGCAAAGCAACAAAAATATTTTAAAATCTACTGACCGGGATTTCAACTCACAACCTTACAACTGTGAGTCAAGCATTAACCTCATTGCCACACGGGAGGATGCAGCCATACCCTCAATTGCCCTATAACAATCGCATCAGTCGTGCAAGCCAGCCTGTCACTCACGCCATAAACAAAGGAAATTAGACGCACAGCTGTTCAGACTATAGTGAGTCAGTGCATTACCCACACGCTTGCAATCGTCTCCAGTGAGACAAACCTAATCGGTTCACATCCCGTCCTGATGCTGTTACTGATTGCACTTTTGTTATCTTCTCTAAACGCATTGTGCTGTTGCAATGCTGTTATTTTACAAAAAGAATATTTGATACATTATATGAATAAAGCTTTTCCTAAAGGGGATATTCACACACATATTTGAAGCTGGTTCTTCATTGTGCCCGCCGACATGTTCATTTTTTCTCGTGAATTCAATCTTTACAGCTACGTATCAATCCACGGTTTGAGGTAAGGCCATGTCGGACGTGGGGGTTATATTTGGCATTTCACCAGCGTCGATCGGTGTGGGTTAGGATTGCCACTTCAATATGCACGTGGAAAAGTGAAGCTTCAGGTTTGTGGGATCACACCCTCCTCTCAATTTGTTACTTTCATTGTAAAAGTCCACAGCTGAAAATGCCGTTCTAATTTACTTGTTTGCGTGTTGCTCAGGACTCGTCCCTCTTTTTCTCTGCATATATGCCTCTACTTTGACTATGCGTGTATTGACTGTAATGCATTGTTGTAAATTTTGAGAGATCGTTTCTAAACTCGCATTGGCTTCAGTTTCAAAAGGGAAATAAACAAAACTAGAAGGTGTGACCTTGAAAATAACAAACTTGAATTTTGAGTGCCAGCACCCATATTGCAGGTGGGTTAACTGAGGCCAGGACCAGTTCTGGCCTCAATGCTGGTTTGTGTGGGTGGCTGAACTGGAGGTGGAGGGCCCGGACCAGTTTAGGTAAAACTCAGTGGGTGTTGGCCGTTGCCGGAAATCGACCTTGGGTGGCCGGGTACATACCGCAATTCGCTAACCACTTTATATTATTTATCAGCAAATAAATCAAGACACTACTGTTGAGCAACAGTCTTCTATCCTTTTCAGTACTTTTGTGTTGATGCTGATGAGCATGCTTGATGGTAATTCCTGATTAGAAATGGAATGGAACTTTTACCGCGGTGTTCCGCAAACTGATGTTTCCCTCCGATTTACATGAAGGTTGTTTTGTTTCATCTTCTTGGTTCTTTCGGTAAAGTCACGTAGAAGGGAAGTAATAAAATAATAAAAATAAAACATAATAAAACAATTATTTTTATTATTTTATTACTTCCCTTCTACGTGACTTTACCGAAAGAACCAAGAAGATGAATCCCTGCAGTCACGAAAGCTTTAAATCGAAGTTGTTTTGTTTGTTGTTGCTGCAGTTCAACTTTCCGATGCGAATGGTGACGTCCAACCTTTGGCTCTTTGGCCCGATTTTCAGCTGGTAAGCAGGGCCATAACAGGGAGATCAAAGTCGGTGCTCACTTTAGGGCACCATGTTGGTGAGATGTTAACTACTTTGCCTGGTATGCAGGAGGTCATGGGTTCGATTCTGATCCCAGTGATCGTATGGATTTTTCTCCGGGTCCTCTGATTTTTCCCTCGAATTTATAATCAACGCGCGTTCAGAGTATTTGGCTGCTATACATTTCAATGCGATAAGCCATTTCGTTGAGCTATCATTTGTGGCCAGGTCACTTCTGAAAAGAACTCTATAGCTCAGTGGGCCTTACCTGGTAACATAAAAAAATAATCTAGTTCTTTGTAGCTTCAACGTTAACATTGTGGGGCCTTTATACAGAGGTGCATTTGTGTGCAAATGAGGACTGAGTGTCTTATGTAGAAAAAAGTTGATAAAAAAAACTTGCAGATCGATGACAACTCGACCGTTATGTACACTGATGTCACCTTTCCCCATAAACTGCCGCACTGTCCATCAACCGGCAGTACCTTTCAATGCAAAACATTTGTTCGAGTGGAGTGATAATAGTTCGTCTTGTTTTTAATGAGTTTAACACGTAGGCTTTCGCGACCAATATTATTCATAATCAACGTTTTTGGGTTTAGATCGCGTTATTTATAAATGTGTCGTAACCCTCCACCACCCGACACGGCCAATCAGTAAAACAGTGTCACGTTGACAAAAGACAATTAGTTCACTGCTTTAGCCCACCGGTGTGTTGAAGCGTGAAACCACAACAATTTACAATTTGAGTACGACGTTTCGCTGGTAATTGCATCCAGCATCATCGGGCAATTCGCCAGAATGGCGAATTGCTGGATGCAATTACCAGCGAAACGTCGTACTCAAATTGTAAATTGTTGTGGTTTCACGCTTCAACACACCGGTGGGCTAAAGCAGTGAACTAATTGTCTTTTGTCAACGTGACACTTTTTTACTGATTGGCCGTGTCGGGTGGTGGAGGGTTACGACACATTTATAAATAACGCGATCTAAACCCAAAAACGTTGATTATGAATTGTTTTTAATGATTCGATTCAGTTCACTGTTGGCTTTGTGAAGATTACTTTGGTGGTGATCGCATTGCCGTTTCCTGAAGTACTAAAACTTCATTGCCAGTTAATGGATTCTTCTCCAGAAGGCCCTCGTCGTGGCCAGCAGACCTCGACATTGGCACTTCGCCGCTGAATAGATGGCCATGCGTAAGAGGAGAATACATTTTATATTTAATAATAATGAAACCATAAATCCTGAAAGATCTAAATGCGTCTGATCGTGTCATATTTCTTAAGCTAAGTAGGTAAATACTTCCCTACTTAAGTAAGTAAGTACTTACAGTGAGGGGAAAAAGTATTTGATCCCCTGCTGATTTTGTACGTTTGCCCACTGACAAAGAAATGATCAGTCTATAATTTTTATTGTAGGTTTATTTGAACAGTGAGAGACAGAATAACAACAAAAAAATCCAGAAAAACGCATGTCAAAAATGTTATAAATTGATTTGCATTTTAATGAGGGAAATAAGTATTTGACCCCTCTGCAAAACATGACTTAGTACTTGGTGGCAAAACCCTTGTTGGCAATCACAGAGGTCAGACGTTTCTTGTAGTTGGCCACCAGGTTTGCACACATCTTAGGAGGGATTTTGTCCCACTCCTCTTTGCAGATCTTCTCCAAGTCATTAAGGTTTTGAGGCTGACGTTTGGCAACTCGAACCTTCAGCTCCCTCCACAGATTTTCTATGGGATTAAGGTCTGGAGACTGGCTCGGACACTCCAGGACCTTAATGTGCTTCTTCTTGAGCCACTCCTTTGTTGCCTTGGCCGTGTGTTTTGGGTCATTGTCATGCTGGAATACCCATCCACGACCCATTTTCAATGCCCCGGCTGAGGGAAGGAGGTTCTCACCAAATATTTGACGGTACATGGCCCCGTCCATCGTCCCTTTGATGCGGTGAAGTTGTCCTGTCCCCTTAGCAGAAAAACACTCCCAAAGCATAATGTTTCCACCTCCATGTTTGACGGTGGGGATGGTGTTCTTGGGGTCATAGGCAGCATTCCTCCTCCTCCAAACACAGCGAGTTGAGTTGATGCCAAAGAGCTCCATTTTGGTCTCTTCTGACCACAACACTTTCACCCAGTTATCCTCTGAATCATTCAGATGTTCATTGGCAAACTTCAGACGGGCATGTATATGTACTTTCTTGACCAGGGGGACCTTGCGGGCGCTGCAGGATTTCAGTCCTTCACGGCGTAGTGTGTTACCAACTGTTTTCTTGGTGACTATGGTCCCAGCTGCCTTGAGACCATTGACAAGATCCTCCCGTGTAGTTCTAGGCTGATTCCTCACCGTTCTCATGATCATTGCAACTCCACGAGGTGAGATCATGCATGGAGCCCCAGGCCGAGGGAGATTGACAGTTTTTTTTGTTTCTTCCATTTACGAATAATCGCACCAACTTGCCACCTTCTCACCAAGCTGCTTGGCGATGGTCTTGTAGCCCATTCCAGCCTTGTGTAGGTCTACAATCTTGTCCCTGACATCCTTGGAGAGCTCTTTGGTCTTGGCCATGGTGGAGAGTTTGGAATCTGATTGATTGATTGCTTCTGTGAACAGGTGTCTTTTATACAGGTAACAAGCTGAGATTAGACGCACTCCCTTTAAGAGTGTGCTCCTAATCTCAGCTTGTTACCCGTATAAAAGACACCTGGGAGCCAGAAATCTTTCTGATTGAGAGGGGGTCAAATACTTATTTCTCTCATTAAAATGCAAATCAATTTATAACATTTTTGACATGCGTGTTTCTGGATTTTGTTGTTGTTATTCTGTCTCTCACTGTTCAAATAAACCTACCATTAAATTATAGACTGATCATTTCTTTGTCAGTGGACAAACGTACAAAATCAGCAGGGGATCAAATCATTTTTTCCCTCACTGTACATACTTACATACTTAGCTTGCCAGATGTTGTAGGCGTGGGAGTGCTAGGTGGCCAGGAGATGGAAATGTTGATTGTATCTCCCTCACGTGGGTGGGTTTTTTCCTCGGTTTTCAGTTTTTTTTTCCGCGTGAAATTTTCCAAAACAAACGCGATTCAGCTTGTAAGAGGCGGTGTCTCCATAGGACGGCCTTTGTTGACTGTCCAGAGGGTGGAACCCATTTTATTGACTCCAACAGAGGGAAGGCAACTTGGGCCATATACCTTGTTATTTAATCTAAACATATGTTTCTAAATGTGGAGGGAAAAAACCAGAAAAATCCGCGTGACCACGGGGCGAACATGCAAACTCCAAATATGCAGCAGGCGTCAGGGTCAGGATAAAATGCACGACCTCCTGTATACCAGACGAGGCAGTTAACATCTCCGAGCCACCGCAGCACTCCTTGAATAACCGCTTGAGCTAAACATCGTTACATTTCAAATGTCCTTTCAATGTCTCGCTTTATGCTCTTAGGGTGCTGGGTCAGAAGCCAACCACCAATGCCCTAATCAGGACCACAACTGCAGTGACTGAATTCCACGCAGGTGTCAAGGTAAAATGCTTGCTATGTTCTCCAAGTACTGTACGGTATAAGTTAAGGACAGTAATAAAACAATCATAGTTTTAATTATGTCAGCCCTTCTTGAACCCACTGCTGAATTCAAGTGTTCCAAAAGCCTTGTCAGCCATGGGGGCTATTTGACCATACTTCACCAAGCTGATCAGTTCTGGTTAGTGGAAGGGTCAGAGTCCAGGACCTCTTCAGATATCACTCGACACTGATGTTAGCCGTGGCCAAGAATCAAACTCGGGTCACCGGGTGCATTGTGCACTGTGCTAACCACTGCACTGCCGCTCCATCCTTCGCCTGGTGTACAGGAGGTTATGGGTTCGATCCCGACCCTGACGCCTGTATATTTGGAGTTTGAATGTTCTCCACGTGGTCGTGTGGATTTATCTCGAGGTTCTCTGGTTTTTCCCTCCACAATTATAAACATGCGTTTCGAGAATTCGGCTGCTATAAATGTCCACGTGATGATGAGCCACCTCGTTGAGCTCTCATTTGTGGCCAGGTCGCTTCTGACAGAGAGCTACGTAGCAGTTCAGTGAGCCTTATCTGGTCAAATAAAAACATCGTTTAAAAAGAATAGCCTCTCTCAGTAGGTGTGTAAACAATGTATAGGGGAATGTGAACTCTGTGGAACTTTCTGTAGTTGTGTGGAATCACGTCAGTCACAACAGGGAACACCGAGCAACCACAAGTGGGGCCCATTCCACACAAACATCTGAATATTGATCTATTTATACTGGAGGAATCCGATGAGCTTTCAAGCTATTTTTTTACAGATGTCCAGTATCAATGATTTCCTGTACGTGTTATGATCAATCATATCACCGTGACAATTACCATGTCTCATGTTTGGCTGTTGAATGCAGCCGCACTGGGGATTGTGGTTTTATGTCATGTGATCGTCATTCCTTAGGGAATTCACAGTTTCTGAACTGGGGTTTCTAATTTGATGTTCCTGTTCGGAAAGGCAGAGGCAGAAGCAAGCCGAAGCCTTTGTGCGGAGTCCTTCAATGAGCTGCCTGCGGACCAGACTTGGCCTGCGAAAGCTCTCGGAGTGGCCCGCTCAGAGATATGACTGCGAAAAATAAAAAGACAGATTAGATGAGAAAGAGATACATGAGAAAGAGAGAGAGATGCGAGAGCCGTAGAAATAGGGATGAACAGAAGTGAGATGAAGGCAAGGGAGAGATGTGAGACATGTAAATACACGGTTCAGATAAAATAGGAGTCTGTGTGCGGACGTTATGTTGATGCCATGATGTGCTTGCCCGCCCATACTTGCGGACCTGCCCCTGCTGGACATCTGTGAAAAAGAGCGTCATAGCTCATCGGATTCTTCCAGCACTAAATAAAGATCCTGATTCCAAAGATTCTGACGTGCCGTCACACGGCCCGCGATCGCACGCAAGGTTTATTGTGAGGCCGGCCAGGAAAACGTCGTTGAAGAACCTCGGCCTCGTGCACGAAACCCTTTTGCCTCACCCTGAGCCGGCTGCCGTGCGTTCCTCTACCGCAGCCGAACGTGGTGGCGCCGCTCGCCGAGGCCACCGTCAACTACCGCATCCACCCGGCTCAGTCGGTGAGCGAGGTGAGTCTGCACGCGGCATCACAGGCAGAGTTTCACTTCTATATTTGGACGGGTGGGGGTGGCAGGTGTTAACTTTATCCCTCACATTAGGAATCGCGGGTGCATATAATTAATTTAGTTTTAGTTTCAATTGTAAACTACTGAAAATAAATTAATAAAGGTATCCAGTTTGTGGTTGGCGTTGCTTCTCCGTGCTCCCCCCCCCCCTGCCCATGTGCGGCACGCCGGCCCTCTTTATATATTGTACTTATGCTGGTCTTTCTCCCGCTCATCAATGGATGAAGCTACTCCACTCTGTGATTTTGGGCTTTTTCTAGAACACTGTTACAGTCTGTTCTCCTATAACGCGAATTGGATATAACACGATTGAGTGAACATAACTACGTCGCGCGAGTAGGAATAAGCGGTTGTACGGCTGCCTCGGCATAAAATGACTCGAGGCGGGATGCTGCTGGATGCTTCCACGTGCCTCAGTCTTTGTTCAGCCTGCATACACATCTCACGTGTTATCACGGACTGTGCTTTACCCTATATTATAGATTTATTATAACGCGATGTTCTTCGGGAACGCAACTACTGTCTTCTAGAAGAAAAGGCTGTACACCGTCTAACTGTCCATCTTAGTCTGTCAACCTCTTCTGTTTCCTTTTTCTTTCACTTAATTCCAAACATCAATAGCTTTTCTTCAGGCTTTCCCTATCACGCCTATAAATGTGCCCGACATACTTTGGTGTCTATCTCTGTCTTACGGTCTATGCTCCAGCTCTTTCACTCATCTCTTATATAGACCCAACTTTCATTGGTTCTTCTTGCCGTCACGTGGGTTATGGGATCACCGTCTCCCGCAGCAGTGTCGTGCAGAGGCTGTGGACTTGCTGCTCTCTGCTGCACGGGTTGGCGAGTGCCGTGGTCACATTGTGTTCCCGCCAGGTGCTGCGCTTGACCGAGGAGATCATCGCCGACGACCGAGTGGAGCTGGAGGTCCTCTCCTCCATGGAGCCCCTGCCGATCAGCCCGTTTGACGAGTCTGCCACTGGCTACTGGACAATCAGCAAAAGCATCACCGACACCTTCCCAGACATCGTCAGCGCCCCGGGTGAGCACGCCATTGTCATCGACACCTGAGCAATGTCGCAATTCGTCTTTCGCCACCCCCCCCCCATTGCGTGATCAGAGCTGGAAATGGCAGATTACTGGAGGAACTCATCGATGCCGAGACAAACTATATATTTTTTTATATGGGAGTCAGAAAGGACCTCCAAATTATGTACGATATGTGGAACTTCTTTCACACTGTACGTAGTCAACCATGCTAATCGGAGGTGCGGGAAGGACAACAAACTAAACAGAAAAAGCAGTTCGAAAGAAATTAGTTTTCAATCTAGATGCTTGATTTTAATTCTTATTTATTGCAAATATAATTAGTAATTCATATATTAGTTTCTAGTTTTTGTTGTTCCAATTTGTGCGATTGATGTTTTATTGAATCTACAGTTCTGTTGAGTGTCCAAAGGGCTATACACCTGTGAATTTTGCCCACCCTCTTTATTCCGAGCGGCGTGTGCAATTGCCAGCAAGGAATGGGACACGTGCGTGGCTGACGAGGGGAGCCATGTGCAGATCTGGTCCGCAGTAATCCTTTGCCTTTGGGACTCTTTGGCAATGTATGAAGACCCTGTAGATCCCGCTGTAGACCCTGTGTAGCCTTTAATTCTATATAATATTGTGAGGCTAAATCCTAATGGCCCGAGCCTGGGAAGTCGTGTAGGGTGCCACGGTAGCGATATGTTAACTACCTCGTCTGGTATACAGGAAGTCGTAGGTATAATTGGACTTTGCATGTTCTCCCTGTGGTCGTGTGGATTTTTCTCCGAGGCCTCTGGTTTTTTGTATCCACATTTAGAATCAACACGCATTTATAGTATTTGCCTACTATGAATTGTCACGTGATAAGCCACTTCGTCGAGCAATTATAGGTGGCAGGTCACTTCTGAAAAGAGCTCTTTAGGTCAGTGGGTCTTACCTGGTAAAATAAAAAAAAGTTTAGTTGTAGCTTCAAGTGTTGGGCTTGAGCGCCATCCTCTGTTAGTGTGTCATTATTGCAGCTGATAGCCGAGCTATTATTTTTTTAAATAACATTTTGGTGGGTTTTGTAAGTTCTAGGAAATTTGATCGAAGTATAACGAGTGAAATCGAACCCTCTGCAGTGAAACCAGGTCCACGGACGATAATGCAACAATTATAACACAGCAGCAACGTTAAGACCCCAGTCTGACATGGCCATGTGTTTGTACCAACTCTGCTCTGCCAGGACTCTGTATTGCCAACACGGATACCAGGCACTATCAGAAGCTGACCAGCGCTCTCTACAGGTTCACACCAATTTGGAGTAAACTGGAGGATATTCCAAGGTAACGGGAAACACTTCTTCTGTGTACGTAGAGCTCATGCTAATCTCTCTCCCTAATCTCTTTCTCCCTAACCTCCCCCATTAACACGACAAATGTGCTTGCGTGCGGGGATGGAATTCCTTTCCAACTCAGACCCCGCCTGCTTGCCCTTCGCCACATATATAACCTCTTGTTGTAGCAGCTCTTCCTGGTTCAGCAGTTCCACTGCTGGATAATTTTTTTCCGCCTGAGGACGACCGCTTGTGTTGCGATCGAAACGTCGTGCTATATTATTTTTTGTATTATTTTTATACCTACGTGACTTTACCGAAAGAACCAAAGAGTATGGATTCCTGCAGTCACGGAAGCTTCAAATCAAGATAGAGCTTATGATGCCTATGCTGACGATGGCCATATTGTTGTCGTCTGGATTCTCTGCGGAAGGTGGTTGTTGTTGCTTCTGCTTTAATAGAATTCAAGACCACCCACAGAAAACTGTGATCCAGCAGTTTTTTTGGTGGCCTGAAAGAATTAGACTCACACTATAATATATCTTAGAATAGCTGAAACAAGTGATTTGGTAATGCTGCGCTGGTAGCGATGCACAAGCACAATTGACAAAAAACTCAACACATTCGTCAACAACACTGCTTTAAAGTGATGGTTTATTTTTAAAATATAATTTCCGACGTTTCAAGCTATTGCCTTTTTTTCATAGCACATGAAGAAGGGTCATTGTCCGAAATGGCGCCCGGCAATGGCCCTTCATGTACGTCAGCCTGTTTAGTGTGAATGCTTGCGGGGGTCGTTGTGGTGGTGCCGCGGTGGTTCACACCTCGCGCTCCGAATCCAACGGCTAACATCGGTGGCGAGCGAGAGCTGAACCAGTCCTGGGTCCCACCACGCCCTCGCTCGCTGACTGTCATGGTGAAGTATGGTCAAGCGACCTCCACGTCCGACTCGGCTCGGGAGGGCCGCCTTATCCAACTGTCTATTGACAAAAGGCTGCAAATGATAATGTTTTATGATTGTATATTTAAATTAAGCTCAATTGTTGGTAAATGTTCTCGGTACCCTACGGCTATGAACGGTGAATGGATCACGTAGACATTTTCTTGACGTGATGTGATGTTTTGTATTTGCAGGTATCACGGGGTGAATGAGAGGATCTCGTTACACAACTATAAACAGACAATTCATTTCTACTTTAACCTCATGCAGAATGCAGACCAAGAGGAGCCTTTGATAAAACACTTCCACACAGAAGACCTGTAAGGGTACATCACCCCTTTGTGAAGGTTGTTGTTGTTGCTGTTGGAATTTATTTTCTCATTTTAAGTAGAAAACTCAACTGCTGATCACTTTTTAAAAACACGTTTGAATTCACTTTGCAGTAGGGGTCTCATATTGGGGAAATGTCTTGCGCCATACTTTCTGTCAGAAGTGGTGGATTTACAACTTAAATTTCTTTTAAAAAATCTGTAACCGCCGAACTTTCACGAATGCAGTGAACGCTTTTTCCACAATATTATGCGTGGCCCAAAATAGTTTTTTTTCCTATTATCGGCATCCAATCTATGCTTTTATGGGTAAGAGGAGTCACCAATATGTAGTGGCCATGGGCCCTACATTCATCAATGTATTTGTGTTGTGAATAAGCGGGATGAGAACTGCACTTGTCTGTGCGTGTGTTGATGTTACGAGAGGGCCCCACATCACTGTGCATCACAAGCCGGGTATCATTGGTCGGAAAGTGGAGCTGACGAAGGTTTTTCAACTACGGCCGCAAAACTTTGAACTCACTCCCTCATTTTCACTCCACTCGATTAGTGCAACTCCCTCGCGCTCGGTCTTCCCTCCTATGCAATGAAACCACTTCAACAAATCCAAAATGCTGCTGCCCGGATCATCTTTAATCACCCCCTACCACTCCCACACACCACCTCTCCTCGTTCAGCTACACCGGCTTTCAAATTCCTCACCCTAGTTTACATATCTTTCGTTTCCCTCATCTCGCTCGACTCTCCTTCTCGTCCTCTCCGTTCACAATCCCAGCTCTGTCTCTGTCCGTTCCCCCTCCTCCTCGTCCCCAATCACCATTCCCTTCTTTCTCGCTTCTGGCCTCTTTACACTGGAACAAGCTGACCTGACGTGTCAAACAATCAGCCTCACCGTCTATTTATCGTTCGTTCCTTGAAACTCACTCGCTGATTTTCCCTCGCTTACCCAAACTCCCTTCCCCATCGATAACTCTATCCCTCTTCCCAACTTCCCTACGCATTCAGCATGACACTCGCTCATCATCATGAACCACTCGCTGTC
Organism: Lampetra fluviatilis; assembly: GCF_964198595.1. Classification (NCBI taxonomy): domain Eukaryota; kingdom Metazoa; phylum Chordata; class Hyperoartia; order Petromyzontiformes; family Petromyzontidae; genus Lampetra; species Lampetra fluviatilis. Next base: position 1,103,929 of record NC_136302.1, read on the forward strand.
ACTTTAATCACCGTTTGTTTCAAGCATCATTATATTCACCATGCACTGCTATCCTCATCAACTCAGCGCATCTCATCACGCCGTTTAAATGTACAAATTGGGAATTGCTTGTTTAGCGCCTTAATTAAGGCACTATATAAATTCAAATAAGGTAATATAATAATATTATTGGGTCTTTCGGTAAAGTCACCTAGATAGGTTTTGTTATTTTCCTTGAACCTATCTACGTGACTTTACCGAAAGACCAAAGAATATGAATTCCTGCAGTCACGAAAGCTTTAAGTCAATAATATAATAAAAAAAAAATTCACTTTGCACTCATGAGGCACCTTTCCCAGTCTCAAGGTGTCATGAATCAAAAGAAGAGAGGTGTCGGAGAAAGAGCAGGTTGGAAAAACAAGAGGAACAAACTGATGTTTTAATGATTTTGACAGTTTATCATTTATCCTGGGACCTCCTTTGCCAGTACCAAAATATGAGAAGAGGTTTTCCCCTTTTTTCTGACAACAAAACAGCTGTTAAGATGTTAAAACACCAAACTGAAACCTTTTTACAAGGAACCATGCCTGAATTACTCTGATAGTGCGTTGTCGCTGGTGTGGACCAATCAGGTTCAAAGACAATGCAAATATTATTAGAGTACGTTTTTTTGCATGACCACAAGTATTGTGGTTAATGCAGACATGATTCCTTGTAAAAGGTTTCAGTTTGGTGTTTTAACATCTTAACACCTGTTTTGTTGCCAGAAAAAAGGGGGAAAACCTCTTCTCAGTTTATCATTTGAAAGGATGAACATAACCGATGATGAAGGTGTTGTTTAACATGATTGTTTTTAAGTTTTACGTTTTCCAGGTATATGGCTTTAGCCCTTTGATGTCTCTCACGAAATGTCGGCTTCCCTAATGGACTCCATGGCCAGAGTGTTACCCTTTGCTCAGTGTGGCCAATAGAAATGAGCACCAATCAATGCTCGTTTGAGTATTAATGGACACTATATTCACGGAAATGTGATATTGCTGTGCAAGTGGTCGATTAAATTGACTCAATATATGATGTGTGGTCTTCGTTACAATGCTACTGCACAAAACAACTCTCCTCACTGTTAGGTCTCCATAAAAAAAGGAAATGACAGCCTAAAGACCTGTAAAGTAAACATCCTCGGCAGGAGATGGCAAGTCCCCTGTGCAGTGAACAATTGACCTGGTAAGACTGTATTGGCAGTGGTGCACACGCTCAAATAACAACAACATAACTCAGCGTATTCGTCAATAACACGTCATAGGTGACGTTTCAGGCAATGACCCTTCTTCACAACACATAGGCAAGCACGTAGCTCTCTGGCCCAACCATAATAGTCGTATCGTAAGAAACACTTCTTTATCGATGTTATTTATTTACATATTTAGAATATACAATATCGTTCCAATCTGGTCATCGAGTCTATTTAGTTGTTCTTCCCCTGCACCTCCGATTAGCAACGGTTGGCTGTGTACGGCGTGAAAGAAGTTCAACAGACGTAGAATGCAAGGCGCCACAATAATGGACATTGTATTGTGGCATTGTACACGTGTTACACACTACCATGTACACATGTTACCGTGTACACATGTTACACACTACCATGTACACATGTTACACGTTAACATGTACACATGTTACACACTACCATGTACACATGTTACACGTTAACATGTACACATGTTACACACTACCATGTACACATGTTACACATTACCATGTACACGTGTTACACACTACCATGTACACACGTTACACATTAACATGTACACGTGTTACACACTACCATGTACACACGTTACACATTAACATGTACACGTGTTACACACTACCATGTACACATGTTACACGTTAACATGTACACATGTTACACACTGCCATGTACACATGTTACCATGTACACATGTTACACGTTAACATGTACACGTGTTTACACATTACCATGTACACATGTTACACGTTAACATGTAATCGGGAACAATGAAAACACAATTTGTTGAGGTTTATTATTACTATTATTTTCTGCACCAAAACATAGATAACTGGTACATTTTTCCTAATTGTATATCTGTGACTTTTTTGGCGCAACTAAGAGCCAGCGAGATGAATTGTAATTTGGTGGGACCACCGTGTAGGCATCAGACGTCGAGAATAATGGAATTGCGGATGCGTTTTACTGTTTTTAACCCTGACAACTTGATTTGAAGAATCAAAGAGCATTATTCTAAACTCTCGCTTAATCCCTTTAAAATAAGAAAATGTTCATACCACAATCATTTCTGTTGACTGCTTTGATATGATACAGTTTGGACAGGTTCTTGGAGGTAATCGGTGCAAGGGTAACCTGTGCGTGGGTAGGGAATGCACATTTTACGATTCATTTGCTGTTCCTGAGGTGCCTTTTACATTACATTTGAGGAAAAACGATTTCCTGGAAATGTGTTGGGTGAGGAGCGTTCTGTGCTGCACTACCGCGGTGTTCTTTCTACTTTATAATCATCGACTTTGATATGCAAGACCGAATAAAGGTAATGAGTCCAATTCCAGTAGAGTTTTTTGTCTGTCATTCCTAAACGCCTTGGCAGAACGACGGCCTGGTGCCACTTTTATTATACAAGAGCCATTTCTGCCATTCCCTCTTTTGTCGACCTGCACTGACCAGCATGGTGAAGTATGGTCAAACAACCTCCACAAGTGGCACGGCGTGGGAAAGCCTTCACCCAGCAGGTGATTGATGAAGGGCTGTAAATAATGTATGTATGTGGAACTTATTTCGCACCATACGTAGCCAACCATGTTAATCGGAGATGCAGGAATGGTGACAATAATAAAACATTTCCACCATTCAAAACGATGTCCTGCTCAAATGAGTATTCAGGCAGTGCTCACCTGTTTGAAAACCTGAGCCAGTGTTTGAAATTCCACATTCCTATGACGGGGGGGGGGGGGGGGGCGAGTCTCCAACTGACAACCGCTGTTGACTTCCCAACAGAGTGGGTGCTCATTCCAACATCGGAGAAACACGTTCCTCTGCTCCGCAGAATTTGTAAAATGGGGCAAAGTTCGAGTGGAACTCAGGTGAACTCTTAAACTGCGACAACTTTCCACCAACATTGGCATTACGTCAATCGTTTATTGGGGGAGGGGCGTAGCCTCTGAAGAGATCGCCGAGTGGGCTTGGAGAGCCATTTTCGCGAAAGTCACACCGACGCTTTTTTACCTCCATTCTGAAAGATGTGTGCTCGAAAGTCCTCCACAAACTTCGAGGCGTCTTCTGCTTCCACAGTGGCTACCGTGGTCGAAGTTTAATTTCGCCCGGCGCAATATCGCCAATAACTCTGCAGATTAAATTGATGGAATTACTTTTCCAAAAATATAAACTTGAGTGAAGTTTACTGACAAGGTGGAAGAGCAAGCATACATAAATCAGGACCAATCGATATTCTTTTCCTGATGACGACCGCTTGTGTTGCGATCGAAACGTCGTCGTATTTTTATTCTTTGAATTTTTTCTATCTACGTGACTTTACCGAAAGAACCAAAGAAAATGAATTCCTGCAGTCACGAAAGTTTAAAGTAAAAATTTCAGGACCAATATAGTTTGTGGAATGAAAGCCCAGAGGCTTGACATGATCAACTCCACCATATACCAGAATATTTCACGGCAGCAATGTAATGCAATTTGGATTTATATATCGTTTCTATGAGTGGTCACATCTCAATACACTGGAGGAACAGTGGGAAAATGTGTTTCATAGCGAGAGTGAGGCAGTCGGGTAAGGGCAGAGGAGGAGGAGAAAGTATTGAGCCTGGATGTCAACAGGGGCAGGGATTTGACAGCACGAATGGCTGAGGGAAGAGAGTTCCAGACCGGGGTTGTCAGGAGACGACCTCCCACTGAGTGAACGCTGATTGGGAAAGTGCATGGATGCTAGTTAAGTGAGATGAGCGGGGAGAGGTAGGAGAGTGTGAGTCAGATGAGAGGTAGGAGTGTGCGTGGAGGGGAGTAGAGTGAGATGAGAGGGGAGTAGTAGAGAGTGTGGAGTAGAGTGAGATGAGAGGGCAGTAGTAGTAGAGAGAGTGGAGTAGAGTGACAAGAGAGGGAGTAGTGGGAGAGAGAGAGTGGAGTAGAGTGAGATGAGAGGGCAGTAGCAGGAGAGAGAGAATTGAGTAGAGTGAGATGAGAGGGGGCAGATGGAGGCAGGGCTGAGTCCATGGAGGTTGTTGAGGATAGCGAGTGCGACCTTGAGATTGATCCGGGATTAGATTGGGAGCCGGTGGTAGCGATGGGAGTTTCGTGGCTACTTGGGCTCATCCATGGGTATGGGCGATGATTCTGGGGTGGAATCTCTGGGTGGTGGTGGTGGACGGGAGACCGCGTGACAATGCGTCGGCTGGGTGCGGTGGTGCTGCGAGCTGGCACGTGCAACCCAGTTGACAGACGTGCCCCAATGCGATGTTGTCCCGCGAGAGGGCGCCATGTCCAGCTATGGATGTGCCTCGCTCAGCGTGCCGCATTATAATCAAGTGAACAGACATGTTGGGGTTTCGGAACTGGCGAGGGAGTTCCTCCTCAGTTTGCAATGTATTTACAACTGATGCGTGGTGATGTTCAGGAAAATGGAAGGAACCGGAAAGGGTGGAAGAGCGAACAGAGAATAGGTTGATTGCGGCATCAGAGATTGGTGCTAGTGTAGTAGGTTCGAATTAGGTGCACACACACGCAGCTTGGAGGCAACACTATTTATTAAACGGTACGTAACATAACACGGTACATAAGGTGGTGACCACCTTCCTCAACTCACTAACACTCTGGAACACGACACAGACTGGACCAGGCAGGCAACGGCCTGCCTGGCCCAGGACGACGACTCGGGACTTGACGACCGATGATGTCTTCACTTTGGAGTACAGTACAACAGCCTCGCTCTGCGTTCACACCACGCTTATATCTGGTTTGGCGTGGCTGGCTCCGCCCCGGCGTGGCTGGCTCTCTTCAGGCCACGCCTCCCTTCCCAGGACACGCCTCACTTCCCCCACCTCTGGGAAGGTCCGGATCCCTCCAGCACGTGACCCCCCGGGCACCCCCTTGGGGCCCCCAGCCCTCGTACAGGCCGACACAGTAGTGACCATTCTATGTCACTACACTAGAGAGATGCGGCCACTGCTACTGGAGCATATTGGTACAAGACAGAGGAAAGTGGAAATAAATGACGACATGTGCAGTGGGTACATACGGACTATCTGCCCCATGGATCGTGTTGATGATGATGATGCGTGGTGCTTGTTATGCTGTTTTCTTGACGGCATGATGACACTCAAAGTGATACTTTAAGTCAATCCATCTGCTCTGAAGAAGGGTCATTGCTTGAAACGTCAGCCTGTCTTTGTCTGTCTATATATTCCTCCCTGTTGTGAGGCAGTGTTCGCGATGTACGCGGTGTAAACGTGCGCTGGTGCTTGCTGTGGGCCTGTGACCAAATCAGCCGGGATGTGGCCAATCTCGACATCTCAGGAGCTGAGCGGGCTGGAGCCCGGCTCGGATAGGTGACCACCTTGCGCAGCGCGGTGTTTGTTATAAGCCGCGGGGATACGTGGTGGGCAGCAGAGAGCAGAGCAGCAAACCTATTGCCCTGTACGTCGATGCTCCCACGTCTACGCTCCCTGCATTCGTCAACCCGCACTGACCAGCGAGATGTTAACTACCTCGCCTGGTATGCAGGGGAACGTGGGTTCGAATCAGACCCTGACACCTGTACATTTGGAGTTTGTAAGGGGTTTCCCTATGGTCATGTGGATTTTGTATGAGGGTCCTCTGCTTTTTTCTCATCAACATTTAGAATCAACATGCGTTTAACAGTTGTTCGGCTGCTATACATTTTCACAAGATAAGCCGCTTCGCTGAGCTATCATTTGTGGCCAGGTCGCTTCTGAAAAAGCTGTGTAGCTCAGTGGGCCTTACCTGGTAAAATTAAAAGTAGTTTTAGACAGCTTGGTGAAGTATGATGAAATCACCCACGCAGCCCGCATGGCGTGGGTGGCCCTCACCCAGCAGTCATTTGTGGCACGTGCCCCCCCCCCCCCAATGATCCGATCGAAATCCCTAATTTCCACACGCTGCGGAGCCCCCGAGATTGTTATCTGTGAGATTGTTATCTGTGAGATTGTTATCTCGAGCCCCGCCAGCGGGGTGAGCCGCTGGCTCCCCAGCCTGTTTGCCATTCTGATTAAAGCGGATTTGCATTCATCGGCGTCTCCAACAAAGCGCACGTGTGTGAGTGAGTGTGTGAGACGCGCACACTCACTCACACACGCAGTGGCAGTGGCTCACGCGCTGCGCTACGAATCCGGCGGCCCGAGATCGACTCCCGCTCACGGCCAACAGCAGTGACGATTGTCTGAACCGGTCCTGCCCCCCCCGCCCCCTCGGTCGACTCAGCCTCAAGTGAGTGCCTGGTGCGATGTATAAACATCGTCACTATGGAGACAAAGGCGGCCGGGTGTGGTGTTGGCGACCCACCCCCTCATGTGCTTTGCCAGCCTTCATAGGTGTTCGCTAACAGCACTTGTCCCAATAGTCTGTTAAAGGCTATATGTGGGGGTCTTTGTGCCTCGTGTCTATGTAAATGTATGTACACGTGCGTGCACAGCCATTTCTGTCAATCCACTGCTGGATGACGACATCCCTGCCCGGCTGTGGGCCGTGAGGGGTATCAGAATCTTTATCAGAATCAGAAACTTTATTTAGACTGCAGGAGGAATCCGATGAGCTAATAAAGCTCTTTATCACAGATGTCCAGTGGGATGTGAGTGCAGTACAATTACATGTTTTGATTCATTGTCCTCTGCACACAACGTAGCCGCCCGCTCCAGTAGCCCACAGCATACTTTTCTGCGCGTGGTCTTCACCTATGCAAGCACTTCTTAGGCTCAATCCCTGCTTAGTGTCCGAGAGAATGTGACCGAGATGCATGGGTGAATTTCGATTGATTTGGTCAAAGGCCTTGAACCAAATGTGTTTAAATGAACTGAGGAGTCACTCACTGTAGTCAGTGCCCTACGCGATGCCACGATTGAGGGAGGGAGCGACCGGCATCCGCAGGATCATCTCCCTGGTGGTATCCATTTCATTTACATCGTCATCAGCAGCAGCGGCCATGATCAACCCACTGCTAGATGAAGACCTCCCCGTGACATCGCCACCCACGGCCCTGCGGTGCATCAATCCGCCCAGCGCACTTGCACACGAACCGATTCCGTCGCTCCACCTCTGGAGCGAGCTGACATCCTCTCGGGAGTGGTGCCCTACTCTGGCTGCCAATGCCCTTAGTCTCGACCCCTTCGTCTCTCTCGACCTCTTCGTCTCGACCCCCGGCGACTGCCTCGTATGGAGCGACGAACTCTGCCAGGCTCAGGTGCTAAGCAGTCGATATGATGTCTTGAATCAGCGCAACAGCTCCATTCAGTTTAACATGTCGGCTTTCGCGACCAATATTATTCATAAATAGCCTTTTGCCCGTCCACGGACGGGTGAATTGCATTAAATCTGAAACTTGCAAGCGAAAAGCAAACCGCGACGTGATAGTCATTGCATCGATTCGTGTGCAATTTGTAAGGGCGCGGTGACACGGACCTATTTAATTTTAAGGTTATAATTCCTTGTTCATCATGACGTCCTTTTTACTTTGATGTTTCAACAGCGTTACGGAGATCGCGTGACGTGAGGGTTCTGCCTTTGTAGTGAGGGTTGTAAGTTGACGCCGAGGAGGGGGGAGGAGGCGCCTCGGCCCCCATGTGGAGTGACGTCAGCCGCTAATTGATATGAATGGGGGGGGGGTGTCCATTTGGAGGACGTCACCTTATAATGATTATATTAATGAGGGGGCTGTTCGATGTGGAGTGACGTCACCTGCTCATGATTATTAATGAGGAGGGAAGGTGCTCCATGTAGAGTGACATCACCTGCTCATGATTATACACTATGTAACACGATTTTGTTCCTGGGTAGTAAGTGTTATTTTCTAATTGATTATGCCTCAAAATTATATAAAATGGCTATTATTCAACCACAAACTTTGCTTTTGTGACCCTGACGCTCGCTGTATATTTGGAGTTTGCGTGTCTCTCTCCCCGTGGTCGCGTGGATTTTTTTGTTATCCGGGTCCTCCGGTTTTTCCCTCCACACATTGCTGCTCTGCATTTCAACTTGATAAGCCACTTCGTTGAGCTTTCATTTGTGGCCAGGTCGCTCCTTAAAATCAAATATGTAGCTCAGTGAGCCTTAGCTGGTAATAAGTAATATTTGTAAAAAACTTTTTTTTAAACACGCTTTAATGAAATGTACTGTACTAAATTTCGATTTAAAGCTTTCGTGACTGCAGGGATTCATCTTCTTGGTTCTTTTGGTAAAATTTCGATTTAAAGCTTTCGTGACTGCAGGGATTCATCTTCTTGGTTCTTTCGGTAAAGTCACGTAGAAGGGAAGTAATAAAATAATAAAAATAAAACATAATAAAATAATTCTCACGACGTTTCGGCCACAACGCAAGCAGCCGACAGACTCTGTCTTCTCGACAGACCTCTTCTTCACCTGAAGACGGCTGCTTGCATTGTGGCCGAAACGTCGTGAGAATTATTTTATTATGAAGACAGACTCTGTCTACTTGACAGACCTGTTCTCCACCTGAAGACGGCTGCTTGCGTTGTGGCCGAAACGTCGTGAGAATTATTTTATTATGTTTTATTTTTATTATTTTATTACTTCCCTTCCACGTGACTTTACCGAAAGAACCAAGAATATCTTTCGGTAAAGTCACGTAGAAGGGAAATAATAAAATAATAAAAATAACGTATAATAACATTATTTTATTATGTTTTATTTGTATTATTTTATATAAAACATAATACAATTATTTTGTTATGTTTTATTTGTATTATTTTATTATTTCCCTTCTACGTGACTTTACCGAAAGAACCAAGAAGATGTACCGTACTAGTAATGGAAGAACTCCACGACTCCAGGAAGTGACCCCGAAGCTTGCCATAACGTGAGGGACCGTGGTGATTTATACCCAACGTCAGTTGACCGTGGACAATTAGACCCAAGCCGAAACATAACATATAAAAAGATTGTAAAAATGTTTTAAATGATAGAATATAGTATTGTCATCCGTATGACATAAGTATACCAAGTTTGCAGTCGATACCACATTGGAAAGTTGGTTAAAATTGAGTTGCAAGATTTGAGGATATAACAACGACAACAACAGAGTGAGTTAAATAAAATCGTGTAATAAAAAAAAGTTTAGTTTGTTCCCCATCCAATAGCTTCTGGAGTCTGAGCGTCGTGTGGTCGGGCTGCTTTACCCCGTGGCGCTTACCGAGGGCGTTTCGCAACCGTAACAGACCCCAAGTTGCGTCGGCACGAGTTGCGCAACGGCCAGGCAGACTTCACTCTTTACCCTGAAAGCCTCCCCGATAGTGAGGCACCAGGGTGGCTGAGAGGTCAGGCCGCTGACTCGGCAGCGCTGAGAGCCTGGCATTCGAAACCAGGTTCTCAGCCGCTGTCGTTAGACTGGGCTCTCATGCGTCGTGCGAGTTGATGGATTCTGCCGGGTCCATCCAATGACTGCACGCCAAAAAAAGAACTTAAAATGTGGTGTTGCCCTTCATTTGCCTGTCGTGCAACAGACAGTGTGTGAACGTGCTGCCCTATACCGTGTGGACCAGATGTGACCTTTAGGTGTCACTTCAGGTGTCACTTCAGGTGTCACTTCAGGTGTCACTTCAAGTGTTACTTCAGGTGCTACTTCAGGGAACCTCAGAGGTAGCTCTGCGATATCCACTTCTGTGGGCCCTTCTCTAACACGCGGAGTCGCACTGCTCGCGCAACATGACACCGATATTTCATAAATTATTCTTGGGCCAGGCCAGATCATGATAATGATCTGACAGCCAAACAATTTAAATTGTCAACTTGTACAAGCATTTAGCAACACAACAATTACCGTTGTTTCAACTCAGCGGTAAGTTGAACAATGATTCTCACAACCTAATTTAGCAATACCTTTACAACATATACAAACTCAAATAGATACATTTTATCGTGACCATTTGTCTTAAACTTACGCTGGTTGTTGTGGGTTGAAGGTAGCGAACATAGACGTAGGAGTACAGAAAGTACATGACAATTTATTTTAATTTGTGTGACTGTGTCAGGTGGTGGATGCTTTTTGTAATGATACAGATTTGGCCAGAACATGACGTGTTGGAACCCAACAATCGATGATGAATCATCTCGGACTACTGCCTCTGCTACCAGTGTCGCAGCCCTTCCCATGTGATCGGTTACTCAAATGATGATCACTGCTGAGATGTGAGTTGGACTTCTTTTGCACCGTCCATAGCTAATCGTGCTAATCGGAGGTGCGGGGGAAGGACAACAAACTAAACACAAAAAGCAGTTCTAAAGAAATGAGTTTACATTTAGATTTAAAAGTGCATAGCTCCAGGGCTTCCTAATATCGGAAGGAAGAGCGTTCCAGACGGCCGCAGAAGCACACATAAAAGCGCTGCGCGATGCGGTGACCACCGCCTTTGTTCGATGGCTTAGCCAAAAGCCGCTGCTGCTGCGAGGATGAGCGGAGTTCACGTGATGGTTTATGCTCCTTGACGAGATCGTCGAGGCATTGCGGTTCATTTGTGGCCAAGCACTTTGTGTGCAATGAGATAGCGACAAAATCTGTTCGCGCACGAGTTGAGGTAGCCGTCTACTTGGGTTGAAGCAGACCCTGGCGAATCCTGGTTCGGCACGTGGAGAGTACAGCCTGATTTGGCGGTGGGTAATCATCCCGTGACGCACCATCGGCTGTGATGTCCGTCAGGGCATGCCGGGCAGCACTGGTGGTTGCGCTGCACGTGCTGGAGGCTGTCACGTTGCTCTGTGGCTACGTTGGGCTGACATCCACTCACGATATAACATCGACATACATATTAATGTATTAAATTATATATTTATTTGGAGTTAATGGTACTCTGTGTGAAAGTCACGTGTAAAAGCATTCACTACATAAAATCCCATCGCAGCCCAGCAATCAATCGGGTGTTGTGAGATCGCTTCTTTGCGCACATTGGTTTCCCGACGTATCTGTGTGGATTGTTGAGCGTTGCCTCTTTGTCTGTATGGTGTCTCTCTGGGTTTTCCCAAGTGGGAAACAACAATCCCAAAAGGAATGTTTTCTTCCATTATTTGTTGTTGTTGTATTTACCCCCAAATATTATTGCAATTGGGTTTTCGGTGTTTTGTCACGATATGAAGAATACATTGGGATCCCTCAGAGAGTAGTGCAACACCTCTGACACGCAGTCCTAAGAGTGGGCGAAGGGTTTTCCCGAACAGTGAAGAACTATCCAAAGCAAAGCTTGTGAACAGCACACAAGTACACTTTTTGTGAAGTACACAACACTTTGCGTATTCCTTTTTTGCCGTTTTGGTGACTTGAGGTCACTGGCAAAATGAGGGCTTTCCCTCGCCTCTTAATTTCAGAATGAGAATCTTTATTTTGGACTCGGAGGAATCCGATGAGCTTATGAAGCTCTCTTTTTTGTCACAGATGGCTAAACGAATTAAACTTTGAAACCGCGCAGGAGTGACTGCACGTGTGAACGGATGTACTGCAAGGGCAGTACTCAGCGCACGTGGGCGAACATTCCACTTGCAGCCGGCAGTGATCAACATGAACGGCCCTTCGGTAAGTCCACTTCTGGATTAGGGCCTCCCTACGTATTGCCGGTCGTGGGGTCATTTGGCCATACTTCACCACACTGGTGATTTGTGGGTTGAAGGCAGCGAGCATCGACGTAGGAGTATAGAAAGGACATTATATATTATTATTGTTGAACTGCCCTCCACAACGAGCCAGGGCCACCTATGACAACCTGGTGCGCATTGGTGGTCGTCCATTCAGGCACCACCACGGTTCAAACCACGCTTAGCTTCTGGGGTCTCGTGAGTTCGGGTGCATGCCAGGTGATTTTGTCTCAGTCGCCAGTCACTCCGTGGCCTCTATGCGAATGTCGTCCCTGGTATTGTATACCCGGCGATCGTTGGGTTTTCTCTCACATTAAAAAACCTCCATAAAGAATTGTCCGGAGCGTTGTGCACACGGTCTCCTGGGGTGAGGCAGTGTACTGTGTCTGGCCCAGATGGCCGTACTCCTGTGGGGTTGCAGCCCTGTCGCTCTCACGTTACAATGATTGCCGACATATGGTAGGGCAAAGCAGGCCCGCGTTTGAACACCGGGCTTGATTTATGATCATTATCAGCCATGTTCGATTCAGCAATGAGAGGTACCTTAAGTGAGTTGGCTGAACTATCACTGAAACTTGTGGATGACTCCATCACCCTCCCTGAGGCCCATACATTGATTTGTATAAAGAGCAACGTTTCTCAAAGCACGAGTCAGTAGAAGAAAAGAAGCAGAACACTCTAAATCTTGTCCTTAGGAAGCAAATCAATTGGAATTCCATGAAATTGCTCTTCACGAAGGAAGACAAGTATGCGTTGGAATCAGTAGCAAAAGTTTTATGTTTGCTTAGCATACTCACGGACGAATGACATTCTCATCGAGGTGCCATTGTGGCGAGATGTTAACTACCTTGCCTGGTATACAGGAGGTTGTGGCTTTGATCCCGACCCCTTATGCCTGTATATTTGGAGTTTGCATGTTCTCCCCGTAGTCGCCTGGATTTTACTACATATGTTTGAGAAGCAGCAGATCGTTCAAGGATGCTGGGAGTACAAAACCTGCGGGGGGAAAGATGTCCCTGCAGACGTGGCCGGGCTCGTCACACCACTGAAGACCACAGCTGTTTCAACAGAGGAGTGTAAGAGAGGCAGCAGACCGTCAATGAGACGCTTACGCCAATTACGCCAACTCTCCCTCTCTCTCAGTATTCCAAGAGTAAGCGAGCGAGTGAGTGGTCTTCTATTCCCGTGCCGTAGCGGTCCACATTGGCTGTTTCAACCTCTGATTTGTGCCGGAGCTGGGTTGATAGAGGGACGGAGGAGTGCAAAAAGCAGCTCGCAGGGAGAGGGAGCATAGACTGGAACTTGATACAATGCATGGTGTCTCGTCTCTCCTGAAGTGCAACAGGCCGTGCCATTAATCTAACCAATGTAAGTTTATCTTTACACAAGATATACCTTTTTGTTGATTATTAAAGGATGGTTATAAATGGAAGCACCTCTAACACACGACTTCTCTCCCTATTGGCCCGAAAATATTACTTAATGTTCTGTTTTTAGTTTGTTGTCCTTCCCCGATTAGCACGGTTAGCTACGTATGGTTCAAAAACAGTTCAACATGCACTACATCATCTGGAAGTGCTTCCGAAAAGAGTAGTTCGTCTCGGCATTTATGAGTTCATTTTTAACACGTAGTAGGGCTTTCGTGATCAATATTATCCATAATAGTTTTTTTTGGTTAGATCGGGTAAATGTGTCGTTAAACCCACCACCACCCGACAGCCAATTAAGAAGATGCCAATTCGTCACTAGTACAGCACACCAGTGTGTTGGAGAGCAAATCCACAACATTTACAATCTGAGTACGACGTTTCGCCAGTAATTAAAACCGGCATGTTATGGATTGATGAGTTCCTCCAGGAATCTGACATTTCCAGCCCTGACCACGCAGGCGACGAAAGACGGATTACTGAATCGCGGCACTGTTCATGACGGCGTGGGGAGGCCTTCGTCCAGCGGTGGATACAACATGTACAGTAGAAACATCATCATTGGCATCGGTGTGAAGAACCTCTCTCCCCTGAATATAGGGAGAGGCCATCGCTGGGCTGTCTTCATTCTAAAGGGCCTAAATAAATTGGCCAATAAATTAGCTGAAAGATCAGTCAGTTCCTCTAACTCCCTCCAGTATCCTCAAACGTGCCTGGTTATTCCCACTAAAATAATCCATTTGCTACAACTTTTTTTGGTAAAAAGAAGTCTATCCACGATGCTGCTCCACGATTCTGGAACACCTCTTCTGCTCATCGACAGCTTGGTTACTTTCACCTGTGCCTACTTTTTTTCTGGCACCTCTTACTCAAATCATATTTGCTTTGTGTGCTGTCTTTAACGTACCGAGTTTGTTAGTTTTGCAATATTCCTTAAGCACCCTGCTGTGCTCGCTCTCGCAATGTCGACGTTTCTGTCTCTCTTGTTTTTATTGCTGCTGCTGCTGTGCTCACGTGGCACCACGGATCTCCCGTGTAGAAAAAAATAACAGCCGGGAAAACTGGCTGAACAGGATCATCCGCGTGACAGAACGTGTACACTTGATCCCAATAACACCCTGTTCTGGACATCTGTGACAAAGAGCTTCATAGCTCACCGGATTCCTCCAGATTATCATTCTGCTCTGGGAAATACCCCGGGAGCAGAGTCGTAATACCGGCCACCGGCCGCTAGGCGGCAGTGGGAGCCCCGCCCGAGCCCCCTTGCGCCCCCCCACCCCTTTCCCCCCTCCCCTCTTTCCCCCCCTTCCCCCCCTTTCCCCCTTCCTCCCTTGTCCCCCTTCCCCCACCCTCCCTCCTCTCCCCCTTGCCTTCCCGCTCCCTCCTCCACGTGCTCGGACCCACGCGCAACCCCCCGGCCACGTGGTGCCGCCACGGGGGAGACGAGGACGGAGAGCCAGGGGCAAGGAAGCGGGCGGAGCACGTACCGGGAGTGGGCGGAGCACGTACCGGAAAAGGGGCGTTATGACCCCCCTCCCACCCCCCTTTCCCCCCCCGCACGCCGGCGCGGGGCAGACTGTGACCCCGGAACTCATCACCTCCGTTTCCGGCGCCCTCCGCGCCCGTCCGTTTAATGGACTCTCTATAGAGAGGTACGCCATGTTGGGGTGCCCGGGACCATCCGCAACCATCCGTCGCGCAGCTTTCTCCATTTCTGGCGCCGCGCGACGCGGTCGACGCGCGGGACCCCGGCGCTCGGCGCGGTTCACGAATGCGTGCTCGGTGCGGTGCTCTGTGCGTGTGGCGCGCAGGTGAACGCGAGGCCCTTTTCCCCCCTCGCGGGCAGAGTGAGCACGGAGCTGTTCCCCTGCCCCCGCGTCTACCCGAGGCCGCCGCCGTCATTTCCCCCTGCCCTCCCCGGCTGCGATGAGTTTACCGAAAGGACGCTCGCCCCCCGCCTCGCAGGTTCGCCCAGGACTCCCGCAACAGTATCCTTGGCGCGATCCGAGCGCGGCCCCGTGGCCACCCGAGTCGGACGCCGGGCGGTAAATGGCGGCGCGCGGCGGCCCATGTGCACGCAGAGAGGGCATCGTCCGCGCGACCCTCGGCTCGTGCTCCGGCCTGGCCCACGCCCTGGCCCCGTGGCTCCCCGTGTCCGCTCACCGCAGCCACACGTATCGGGACAAGCGCGGCTTGGCGGCGAGTCGGGGTGTGACCGTGGGTGACTTTGGGTGGCCATGGGGTGATTGCGCGTGGCTCTGAGCCGCCGGCCTGTTAGCTGACCGTTGACCAGACGATTAGTTTAATGGTTATTGTCGGTGACTTGGGGGCTGAATCTGCGTCAGTGAATTGGCTGGGGAACTGGCTGACCGTGGGTGACTTTGGGTGGCCGTGGTTGCTTTTGGGTGGCGGTGCTGGTTGACCGCGTGTGACTTTGCGGTGGCTGTGGGTGACTCGGACTCAATTGGAGACTGGGCCGAAGTGGCTAACCCGTGGGTGACTTGGGCTAGCCGTGCTCGATTTTGGGGTGACTGGTGAGCTGGTTGATCCAGTCACCCTGGATCAACCATGGGTTATTGTGAATGACTGGGTTCTTCCCAGTCACACGTCTTCTGTTGTGTTTGGCTCATGGGGGTGGGTGGTGGCACTCGTGTGTATGTGATGGTGTGATTTTGTGGGTGCGTAGACAAATATGGTTGTGTGGCGTTTAAACCGTGCGGCTTGTACGTGTTTAGTGAAGTGTGGTTCGGGGTGTGGTGGTGAATGCTGATGTGGCCAGGGATATAATTATGCCAAGAGTGTAGCTGTGATTGGGCATGCGTGGTTGTATGTTACATAATGGGTGTGTGGAGGTTGTGGTACAGTAGTGAGTGGTTGTGTGAAAGGAGTCGGTGGTTGTGGATTGACATATGGTTGTTTGGTTTACGTATGATAGTCCTCTGCGAAGGTCTGGTGTGCACAGTTGTGCGGTCCGCGCGTGGTTATGGGAGGCTGATTGTACTGTGAACTTATTTCGCACCGTACGTAACGAACTGTGCTAATCGGTTTGTGCGGATTAACTGCGCGAGTTTCAATGTTGCTGTGCCGTGTGTCCATTGTACACATCTGGCTTATCGGCGAACCCGTGTGTGAGTACGTGAGGATGGCTATTAATCATTGTCGTGGTTGTCCATGGCATTTCTACGGTATGTGTGTGTGGTTCTGCGAGTTGGATGGATGGTTGTTAACGCGCGTTTGTTTCTTGGTGTCGGCCTACCGGCCGGCGAAAAGCCGACAGCAGCAGCAGCAGCTGCGCCGCGTGGTGTGAATGCTGATGGCGGCGTGGGGGGCGGGGTAAGAAGCAGAGCGCGCTGGGTGTGCCCACGGTGGGCCTTCGGCTTTTTGAGGCTGGCTGCCTGATTTTCCTGAGTGGCTACTGCTGCTGCGTGGATAATCTGCTAGCCGCATGGTTAGTGAGACTGGTCCCTTTGGTTGCCCCCCTCCTCCCCTGTGCCCTCTCATCCTGACCATGCTGTGTCACCCGCGTGCACGGCTGTTGGGTCTGAGGGCCCAAAATAGCGTGGTTTGGTGGGTGTTGGTGGTGGGGGCTGGCTGGCTGCGTGTTGTGGTGGTTTTCGTGTCCATCCTCGTGCCCAGCCCACGCTTGGAAACGTATGAGCGTCGTCGGCACTGTACGCGTGTGCGCAGGGAGCGTGCAAGTGTGCGTGGTAGTACGCGCGTGCCTGCTTGTCTCCCGCGGTGGTATTGCCGTGCGTGTGCTGTGGGGGCACGTACATGGTAAGGTTGTGAGGGTGCGTGTGCGCTGTAAGAAGAGAGCCACAAGGGCTGGCCTTGTCTGTGTGTGGGGGGTGGGGCCATAGCCGTATGTGACACGTCTTCCGTGGAAAATGTCAATACCCCAGGACCGACGCAAGGAGGAGTGTAGTGCCTGTGTTTTCTAAAAAAAAAAGGAAGCCGCCACACTTCCAAGAGAGCAGTCGTAAAAAACGTGCCCAAAAGTGTGCTTACATTCCATGCGATTGTACTACACTGCTGAATGTGCGTTTGGCCCCCAACGAGCATGATTTAAATGGCACAGCAAATGACAATGGTCTGCTTTTCTGAAGCCATCGGAATGTTGGGGAGGAACTCGTGAGACCTTTTTTTATGTGCCGCCACAGCCACCCCGCATTCATCCAAGCTTCGTTTAGATAATCATTAACGCAGTGGTTTCACAATTTTTTTGCGAGTTGGACGAAAGTGCTGGCTTTGCATTTTGGCGTATGTGCACACCACCAGTCGGCCCATACTCGTACAATGCCCACCCAATTTCTGGCGCATCGTTGTTATGTAAGCCCCTTTTGCAGCGGTTTGCTCCAAAGCCTTTGGCGCTTACCTGCATTTTTAGCTACCTTTGCGTTCGGTATCGGTGCACACGCTCTTTCACGGCAGAAGTTCTTCGTTGTTTGTGTGCAGTGTCCTGTGGCATGAAAAGTATGCAGCTACTATCGTGTCCTCTCTTGGGAAGAAATAAATTGGTTACGTTTCACTGAACTGCCGCTTGTCAGCTTGTGTTCTGTCAACGTATTTGATTTCAAATTTCGGTTGAAACTAAACAATCCTCGTAGGTTTCAATGTTTTTAGCATGACCGTTGTCATGGCAGCGCACTCGCAATACCCAGGTAGGTCACTAAATGTATGCTCTACCTCACGGAGCAAATGGTCATCGGCGCCCAATGACGACGACTTTTGCCGATGCCGCTTTGGGTGTGTGCAGCAACAGGTTAATTGCGTTTGTTCGTTCCCACTAGCTTTGGTCATTGTCTTTTGCTGTCAGGGAAGAGCCTGCCCAAATCCGTTTTGGCAGGACCAAAGTGATCTTCCTTCCTGGGGTTCTTATCATTTTTGTCCGACTAATTTCTTATCCTGCACTTGTATTGTTTGTGCATCTTTGATGTGTTTTTGCAGTGTGGCATTGTTTCTTTGCTCCATATTATGGATACTTTGCATTCGTAACAGACAAATCCACGTTTGGTCTATTTTCTCCCCCCCCCCCCCCATTGCTTTTTTTACGAACCGTCTTACACTGTGACCCAGTATAAATGTCACGTATCCCAGTGTCACTGGCCACCAGCAGCAGAGTCAGCTCTGACATGTTGCTCCCCTGCTCAATTTTGGTCTTGCTATAATTGTGGTCTCTGATGCGAAGGTTGATCTTTGTTCTTCAATACTGTGACTAGTCCTTTGAAATGAAATAAAACTGATTTAGTGAAACAGATTTGAATGAAACCGTTATTAAACTAGAATAAAATGGTACATTTTTCAAACGTTTTGTAAAGCTGCGTGGTGCTAGATAATTTTTTTGCTGATTGGCCAATGTATGGCACAAACATATTTAACTATGTTAACATGGTTTTGGTAATTCATTGATAATGACAATATATCAACAGTAAGATGGTTAATTTGCATGTTCTAAGCTTTACTTTAAAATATGGTAATTCATTATTAACCATTAAGTAGACCTGCATACACTGCAAAAAACGTATGGACAGAGTAAGCGGCTTAGCTTCAAAAGTAAATGCAGTTCCAGGGTTAATTGTTGTCAAGCGTATTGAATAATGACAATGTTTTAGAGCCAGAGTAATAAATGTGAGGGAGGCAATTGAGCATTAAAAGTGTGAGGTCGTGGTGTGCTTATGAAATAATAATTTTACGTCCCACCAAAATGACACCATTTCTGCTCTTGAGATTTTGTACCTCCTGCTGATACCCTTGCATTCTTTGCCTCGAGAGAGAGAGTGGCAGTGCTGTGATGAACCCAAGAGGTGGCCGAGGAATGGTTTAATGCATTTTTGTGTTGTGTGTAAGAGGGCATGAATTCCTGCAAATGCTGTACCCCAGTCTACCGCTCTACACACTGGTGACCTCTTGATACCTTCTTGCCTGCATAACTTGGTTGTAATGGACTGATTACTCACCCAGGTTTGGTTGAGGACAGGCTTATGGAAGCTCTCTGTACCTTTTGTTTTATTTACTTTGTTCACATGCCCAGCTGAATTACATAGATCACAACTCAATCGGTGGGGAGAATTCCTTGCAAATAGCGTCTTGTCAACTTTTAAGTTAATTTCAGCCGGGGTTGATGTATTTTGTTTGTTATTGCAAGAGGAGAAGTTCAATCACGGATTTCACTTTTTAGAAATAGGCACGTAATGTCGGCTTTAAATCCACTTTTTTGTAGCCTTTATAACTGTACAAACCATTGGCTATTTAAAAATGTCGAAGATATTTGCAAGTATGTGTGAGATTTAAAAATGTATTTGTGCGGGAGAAAGTGTACATTCTGGCATTCAATGATGCCGAAAAGTAGCTAAATTGCTGAAAAAGTCGGCAGCTTGTTAATTGAGATGTAATTGAGATGGACATGGCTGAACTTTCTAATGAAGGGATATATTTAGACCTCGCACCAGATGAACCTTTAATGAAATTGTAGCGTTGCTCTTTCAATCTGCAATGATGAAAAAAGCCTTCCTGTTACATTCCAGCACCATTATGAATGAATTAAGGGGCACCAATGTGGCTTTTATATAAACGCAACAATTTATTTTATCTTATGGTACCCTATGAAGAAAACAATGATTATCAAGTGCAATCTTTACTGGTACCATAACCGTGGTGCACACTCCTGAAGATAAACTAAAATGTGAACAAATAGATTTCCCCACAATTTTTTGCACAAAATCCAATTGTGGTGATGTGCCAGTAGGTATTGGCTGGTCGTAGATGCCGCACATGGATTTTGGGTTCAAGCAAGTCGATTCCCTGCAGGCGTCGGGTTTCTCCGTCCACTGGTCGACAGATGCCCTGGTCATTTGACACAATTGCGCCACATGGCCACCGTCATAAGCCCCAAAGCTTTGGTGGCAGCAGTGCTTGGGGGCGAATGCCAGAAAATGCCTCAAACGAGATGATTTGGTGCTTTTGTGGCACTGCCAGCGAGGATGTGCACCGAACCGCTGCAAAGGCTTGAGCAGTGGCTTCAAAGTCTGTCGTCCGCGGTGCGCCGTGCATTGTTTCCGCATTGAGAGCCTTATTCCCTTGGGACTGACCTCGCTTAGCGGGACAAGACGCGTACAGCTAGCTTCGAAGTAGCGGTCACTCGGCAGCTCTGGAGCCTTATTCTTGGGGCCAAAGAGCCGATGGACGTCACATGATGCACGTGATGCACATGCAGCGCATATCCAGGGAGCACGTGACCCCGATTCTCATAGCCGATTGGACTTGGGCTACAACGGGCGAGGTCGGCTTTTATTACCCGCGTGTGGCGTAGTGTGACGTGGCCGATTGCCCAGACATGCCTCCCCGTGCCGTCACGGGTGACGCATTGCCGCAGCTTCTGCTGTATACCAGTATACCAGTGCCCGCTTTCCTCTTTGGCAGGGAATTTGTGGGAAGGACGCATCTTCCTCTTGACACAGACTGTCGAGAGAGTGCAGTGCATCCGCGTCTGTTCATTTTGCACTTTTCGTGGTTGATGTGCCCAACGCGTGTGTCGCTGAAATCGGTGAAATGCTCTGCACCACTGCAGGTGTGGCGTTCACACGGAGCAAGGCTGTGCACTCGGGTTTCAAATGTCAATCGTATTGATTATTGGTATGCGAAATGGTGTTTTGCAGCTGTCTGAAAAACGTTGCTCGTAAAACGATCATTACAACAGTTTTTTGGAACGGCCTTGTGCCACTTTCCAGGGGAATGCTGCTCCCCAATGTGTGTGTGGAAGGTGGGGAAATATTTCCTCAATCGGTTTTGATTATGAGTTTAACACCCCTTGACTTCACCGTTGTATAATTGATCCAGACTCCAAAGGAACTTTTGGAACGATAAGCTATCGTCAAAAAAACCTCTTTAACGTCTTAACGGCTTTCGAGCTTTTGCGCTGCTGTAAATTTCTTATGCCCACGGAGTAGCTTACTTTAGGGTGTGTGCCCATGCTGTGCAATGGTGGATTGAAGGGAAAAATGGCAAGTGTCCATGTTTTGGTTTCTGCACCCCAAGTTCATCTATTACAGTAATCATGACCATACGCCCACAGCGTATCTGCGTGCTTCACATCACAATTCATCGTGTTTTGTTGCTGCGAAAAAAACGAATTACATAGAACGGCACGTCAACCGTTTCCTTGCTCAGTGAGGTGGCATTTTCAGCTGCAGGTATTCCACATTCCTTTGATAGTGGTGTGTGCGCGTACGATTATCTCTTGATTTCCTGTAAAGCGCTGCTCATTTCATCCTCTGCAGAGAGATGTCCAGCCAAGTTGACCCTTTACCGGGAATTCGGCTAACAACTTTTGCACTTGTGAATAATGTGATGCAAATAGAGTAACATCTTGACACTCGTGATTCAACTCCTTCGGTGTGCAGCATCGCAAGTAAAACACCTTGTAGCGATCTTCGTGTTATAGGGACTTGTGGTTCCACGTGCACACATCACCTTCCTCATACATTAATTACGAGGTCCACATGGCCTGGGGAGGCCCTTTGACCACAAGTTGATTGACAAAGGGCTGTAAATTATACATTATTGTTACAGTATTGGCTCTGCAACAAGCTGAATGGGATCCCTGCCCCCCCATTCTGGAATACAGTGGTAATAGCTAAAAGTAAATTTTCTTATTGATAACGTGAAAAGCATATGCCAACCTCTTCATATAGGGGCATGTATTGGATCATTCAGATTGTGTGGTTAAAATCTGCTTGGGATTCACAGATGTCCTATTCAGCCCGCTATTGACCACAGCAAAAAAACCGCACACATGTATTGTTTCTGTATAAACTGGACGAGTTACAAAGGGGGGATTTTGTTGACTTGATAAAAAACTGATTTAAAAGCCAATTCAACAAGAGACTGGATTTTTATTTAAGAGCCGTTTGAGAAGATGTTTGCATCCAAATGTAGTGGCCCATTGTAACACATGTCAGTGAGGCTCACGCATTGCTTTAAACGAGCTCATTGACATTCAGAGGAGGTTTCTACTTAACATAATTGGCTACGTTGAAGTACAATGGATGTCGTTTGATGAAATTCCCCACGGAGTTAATTGCCACCAGGGTTTTGCTATTTAACCTTCTGTACTCAGTGCTGTAATGGATGCTACGCGAGTGGATGTTATTGGCAAGATTATGCTTTTAAAAACTGGAATATTTTTCCTTGAACCAGTGTAGGCACTCGCTTTTTTAGGCAGTGCACGTGATGTCAATGCAGCACAATGAATGAAATTGTTGGTGAATGGGTCGCTTGCCATTTGTAATGTGGGTATACAATGGCAAACAAATGTAGACGTCTAAATATATCTGTTACATGATTACATCGCAGATAATACTTAGGCATTTTTAAAATGGTTTTGGCTAGTTTAATTATGAGGCTTAACGTGGGATCAACTAAGCACGATTGTCTTTCACAATACCTGTGATTGACAGCGGGTGCAAGCGCGTTGCTTGCCCCTGGGTGCATTTGCTGGGGGAGATGTGGGGTCGGAAGCAGCTTTTCCGACTCCAGTCATGCTCTCCGCTCATGGTCACCACCGGTGTATCGGGTTCACTTTGCCATTTTGCGTCACATCCAGAGTGAGGGAGAAGGAAGAAAGCTTCATGGCCACACCAGAACCCGAAGCGGAGGTATCGAGTGGGACTGCTGCCTGCAAGCAGGTGTGACGAGTAAGCCTTGTGTGAGGCGGCCAGCATAATAGCCACAATTGTGCCGCAGGCGCCGCGGTGGCGAGATGTTGACCACCTCGCCTGTTATGCAGTAGGTCGTGGGTTTGATCCCGACCCCTGACGCCTGTATATTTGGAGTTTGCATGTTCTCCCTGTGGTCGCGTGAAATTTTCTCCGGGTCCTCCGGTTTTTCCCTTCACATTTAGAAACATGCGCGTCAGCAGAGTATTTGGCTGCCATACATTTTCCACGTGATAAGCCACTTTGTTGAGCCATCATTTGTGGCCAGGTCGCTTCTAAAAAAGAGCTATTTGCTCTGCCTGATGAAGACCGATTGTGTTGTGATCGATACATTGTACACGCTTTTATTTAACTCGCTCTGTTGTTGTATCCTCAAATCTTGTAACTCAATTTTAACCCACTTCCCAATGTGGTATCGACTGCAAACTTGGTATACTTTTGTCATACTGATGACTACTTCTATCATAAAACAATCTATTTTTAAACATTATTTTTTATATGTTATGTTTTGGCTTAGGTCTAATTGTCCATGGTCAACTGACGTTGGCTGTAATTGGCCACGGTCCCTTACCTTATGGCAAGCTTCGGGGCCACTTCCTGGAGTCGTGGAGTTCTGCCATTACTAGGACATTTCATAAAAGCGTGTGTAAAAAAAAGTTTTTAAAAATATTACTTATTTTTATTATTAAAAAGAATTTTTTTTATCCGATTTTATTTTCTATTTATGTGACTTTACCATAAGAACCAAGAATAAGAGCTATACAGCTCAGTGGGCCTTCTTACCTGGTAAAATAAAAAAAAGTTTAAATGATCATTAATCGAATATAGGAAATAAACGTGAAAAGCTTTATTTGTTACAAGACAATGAGAAGTTCACCTTTTTCACCCTAAAAACATAGTTTATAATATTTAAACACTCAATTTTAATAAAAGTTTAGAACATATTAAAACATTTATATTAATAGAAACATTGATAAATTAGGAATAAAAAGAATAAAAAAAGTGCATCAAATGAGCATAAAATAAGAATTACGTTATTGATCTTGTTTAACTTTTAAGTTAAGATCGGCCAGTTACTCTCAAAACGCGCATAACAGGGCAGGTCGCTGATTGGCTGAGGTCTGCTTCCGAGTCCGCTTAGGAGCGCTCCGATTGACCGAAATTGGCGGGAACCGCCTGATATTGTAAACATCGTTAATTGAAAAATGTATCGTTAGTAGAAACAATGGGGCACCCTATGGGAAGTGGATCGCGAATTGGAATATCGTTAGTCGATGGCATTGTAAAACCGAGGGATCCACTTTAGTGTTTGAATCTGTGACAGATGGCGTAAAGGAGGCACGCGGATTACTGACTGCTTATCTATATTTTATCACAGCTTGGAGCCTGGGATTCAAACCCAGGATATCGATGGTGCTGGCTCGGATGGGTTAAGTTAGGTGACTCATGCTCCTGAAGCCACCAGTCCACTGTGCCCATTACCTTCGACAGTAGAACAACACATTGTGACACAAAGCTATCTTGAAACTAGATACCACCCCTGACTTCTCCTTTGTGTCTTGTGAACACCTCTGAGCAGCATTAATACTGTAGCTGAGCATGGCACGCTTGTGTTCACATGTTACTTAATGGTGAGGATATATTTGTTATTGAAAAACTTTCATTGACGATGTTAACAAAGTTCTTCATAATTGTGTTACTTTAAATATAGGTACATGTCTATGCAGGCTGCTTTTGGAACACTTTATCACTGCAGCGCTACGTTAAGCAGATATTCAGCTCAGGCCGTGTGACTGCTTTTGCCCTCCAAACGTTTTGCCGTGTATTTTTTGCATGTGCCTTTTTACAAGTGGTATATATTCGCTTATCTGCCCTTGATGGCTGGGCATCAAGGGCACTGAGCTTGCCTGACTTTTAACGCCTGGAGATGTCACTTCTTGGTTCAGGTCGTGAATTATGGAGCTTCGGTAACGTGGGGTTTAATGTTACAGTACGAGAACATTTTTATTGCTGGGGGCAATAAAAAGTGTGCGGTGCACTCAGGCCGAGGGTTGTGTCCCTTTGGAGTATGTGAGCATCATCGCTTGCGTCCCCACGAATCTTAACAACTTGGAAACAATAATGCCGTCAATTCTGGTGGAGCAAACTGGCCCCATCGAGAAGAGCCTGCAGACCATGATGTTACCCAAAAAGAACGTTTAGTATTTGCATACAGATTTCCACTTGAAGCCACTGTTTACTGGGCGAGGCATGTTAAGGTCAGCCGGTGTCTTAATCCACATCATATATGAGGTTATCAAGCAGGGTTTAGCACATGTGGATGGGCTTCTCTCCGAGGAATCGCCACGTTGCTGAGAATGAGTGGCATCAGATGTTTAGTTCAGCCTGCTTGAATTCCTTCTTAAGAGTTTTTAAGCACGTTCTTTTAGAGGACACTGATGAAAAACGTTGTTAGGATTAGTCATAATTGGAATAAATATTGATACTGGAGGAATCCGATGAGCTATAAAGCTCGTTTTCACACATGTTCAGTGGGGGTATATACGGACGTTACAACAACAAACACTACAAAAACGCAAGTGCAACGTCGAAGAAAGTTAAACAAATCGGCCAAACACATACAAATCAAACAACCATTCCCATGCTCCCAAACATTTTTTTCAAAGTTAGGTTTTTGAAAATTTGTTTTGGGTTTCCACTGTGTGAAATGGTCACGTGTGGGGTGTTGGACACGGTAGAATCTCGCCAGACAGAGGTCTGCGATCGCAGTCTTGTAATAGACATGTGCTTCCCAGTGGCTTTGTCAGGTCTTGCTGTTGCTTCGTAACATAACGCCTGTTTGTCATTAATTCGGCATGTGCGAATTTTGAGGGTATTGTATAAAAGACTCATATAATCTTGATTTTGAAGCTTTCGTGACTGCAGGAATCCATACGCTGGTTCTTTCGGTAAAGTCACGTAGGTATAAAATAAATTAAATCACACCCATTTCAAACCTTTTAAAACAGTCTGCCTCAGCAGCAGACCATGCTTTCCCACCTGATGACGGACGCTTGTGTTGCGCCTGAGACGTCGTGATTTCTTTTATTTTATACCTACGTGACTTTATCAAAAGAACCAAAGAGTATAGACTCATAGAAGTTGAAAGTTGATAAAATTTTGGGGACGGCGTCTCGCGTTTGATGCATTAGGCCGTAGCACACCGCCGCGCGCTACCCCCCCCCCCCAATTGGCATTTCTCAAAGCTTGTGCGAGCACGTGGAAAATGATAAGCTTTTAATCTGATGAGCTATTTCGGTGAAAAGGGCTTGCCTGTCGAGGGAGACTCAAAAATGTGACTTGCGATGAATAAAATTTTCTTCACCCCCCCCCCACTATCACCATTCCGCTATTGGTGGAGGTGTGACGCATATACACCGGAGCGAATACATCGTTTTTCATGTGTTTAGCATCAACTGCACGTTGGCTGCCACGGTGCAGAATATCCCTCGCTAGGTATACCTCTCCATGGCAATTTTTCGAATTAAGCAAACTTCCGACTGCGCCAGCTGCTGCTGCTGCCCACGCCGTCGTCCTAGCAAACCGCCGGCCAGGGTGTGTCCTACAATTGGCTTGAAATGCGTGGGAAAGTGCCCCCCTCTAAGCCCCCTCCTGTCTTGGCCACACCCGACAAGTGTACACATTGAGAACTTGTGGGTTGCCATACGATGCCTTGAATGGAATGCAGCTTAGCTGAGCCTGTGTGTTTGTGCGCGTGCACGTTTGCTTTCACTCATTAATTACACTCGAAGGTTGTATATATATTTAATGCCTGCTTTTCTGCCTGGTATTTGTTTTTGTTGTTATACATTCCTCGTTGGTGAACAAGAAGATCACTTTGCCATTTAAGTAGAGAATGCTGTGTACAATTTGCAGATGGTGTCAGTGGCCCCTTCTGAAGAGCGGAGGTTACAGATGTAAGCAAGTTGAAGACGTTGGCACGTTTATATTTTGGTAATAGTACAGTCAGTGGCCACTTGTTTAGTCCGGTAAAACACGCTGCACCAGTTGGTTGTCGAGTGAGGGTGGGCGGTGGTGGGGATATACGATTGTCGGGTTGCTGTGTTGTGGTCCGTCATCACCTTTGTTTACTGTTACTCTGCAGCTGTTGCAAATGCGGCTTTGAAACGTGAGCACAGTGTATTAGGGCTGCTCGTAAATGGCTTTTAGGGGAGAGAACAAAAACACGTTTGATAGTTGCAAAGTGGGGCACTTCCTTGGACACCCATTTTGATGATCCGCGTTGTGCAGACTGGCTGAATGTGAAGAGTTGGCATCACGATTGGTAGAAGCGGTGGGACACAGCGCTTTGCGCACAGCCGCTACAAACCTGGTGGACCCGAGGTAAATTTGTGGCCACAATTAAGATCGGTGGTGAAAGTTATCTGAACCGGTCCTGGGTACCCCCACCATCACGTACTGACTATCGTGGTGAAGTATGGTCAAACAGCCCCCACGAGCGTTACAGCGTGGGAAGGCCTCTGTGCAACAGTGGAATGACGCCGTTCCGCCATGTTCCAGTGGATCTTTCTCTTAAAATAGCCAGCAGCGAGAATTACTTTGTACCTGCACCGGTGAGGGGATATTACTATCATTAAATGTAGTTGCAGTATTTGGGAATAGATATTGTGATAATATTGATAGGTGCCGTAATCAAATATGTAATTTGGATTATGAATGGACATGCAGCGGTTTAGTGTCGTAAATGACCCTGTGTCGATTAGAATCTGCCCTGCAGTAGATAGGAAGTTTTGGTCGTGATGCGTGCACATTTCCCGGGTGGGTTTGTAACTCTCAACAATGGACTTTTTTTTCCTCTTCCAGGGTACTGACCGATGTTGTTCACGATATGCCGAGATTGTCCGACATTGTCCGACATTGCCCCGGTTGTCGTTACGAGCTTCTTTGTTACTTTACACTGCGGTCGTGATGCATCATAGCATGTCGTCGTCTCACCCCCCCACGTACCGTTTCGGCCTGTTGAGTTTAAACTACATCCAAGTGTACATCTTGCTCTCTGTGAAACCAGTAGTTTGTGGTGTGCATTGCAAAACGGCTTGTTGGATATTGTCTATTATCTCTTTGAATACAATCTCCAGAAGTCCTATTATTTGTTTCAAATAATAATTCTAATTTATAATGCGCATTCCATCCTAGGATCCTAATGTGCAAAATATGGAAAGTTCCCTGTGCCTACTGCAGCATATGCGATTGCGAACACTGCCCAATAATCTCCTTGGCCAAACAGGGCATGGACAAACCTATCTGGCCAAACAGAAGCTGGTAGATAGTACGTGTGGACCCATCCGACCCATCTTGACCGGGTGGGATTATGCCAAGATTTTTCAAGGATATGTGAGCTTTTTGCAACATCAAGCTGGCACTGGAGTTCTTGTAAATGGGTCCCCCATTTTGTAAGCATAAAGAAGAGCGAGGGCACAATCGTGATCGAGAGGACCCAGAGCTTGTGTTGAGTGACAGGCCAGGTAACTTCCACACAGCAGTCCCAAGCAGGAGCCCAGGGCCACCGAGGCAAAATGTTAACTACCTCACCTGGTATACAGGAAGTTGTGGGTTCGATTCCGACCCCCGACGCCTGCTGTTCTCCCCGTGGTTGCGTGGATTTTCCTCTGGGTCCTCCGGGTTTTCCCTCTGCATTTAGCAACATGCGTTTAGAGTATTTGGCTGCTATAAATTTACACTTGGTAAGCCACTTTCTTGAGCTTTGATTTGTGGCCAGGTCGCTTCTGAAGAGCTATGTAGCAGCTCAGTGGGCCCTACCTTTAATAGTTTATAACAAAATATTTTTGAAGAGCGACGACAGTGAGAGATGTCACTTGACACACGAGAGAGCAACATGAGAGGAACATAGAGACACGAGAGAGGTGCAGAGGAGAGATGCACGGGACGAGAGATGGGGAGTGAGATGGACCTTGGACGACCCCTCTGCCCGATCTCCCCCCCCCTCCCCCACTTGAGACGCTCTGTGTCAGAGTACAGTTTTCTTGAATCCAGTGCAAAAGACATCGTGGTCACTTCCTTGTCAAGGATGTGGAAGCTTCCAATAGGTTTTCTTTATTCACATTTGCTGCTCTAGAAGAAGATGTCTTTGTTCTGAAGCTTATCATTAACATCAACTCTTCTGACCCATCCGACAGATGCAGCACACTTAAGGCTTGAAAGCCTCTTGATGGAGGGTTTCCTTGTCTCTCCAACACACTGGCATGCCAACAGACATTCTTAATTGATAGGCTTGTGGCATTTTTAGGTGTGAGCGATGATGCATTAGCATTTAACACCAGCCATGATGTTCTGTGTGCCCGTAAAGTGGCCAAGTCTGGTTGTGACTGCCAGATGTGGCTTTCGTGCTTTGTAACCTTTGCTACCGAGTTCAAGGAATAGGTCGTGCCGTGTGTTCACGCCCAATGTGCTAGACCAGTTCACTCTCTCTGGCCATTGTTTTTTGAAGTTATGCCAAAAATAGGCGTGCGTGGGCATTCGTTAAAATATGTAGACAATCGGAATACAGTGATCCCTCGTTTATCGCGGTTAATGGGGACCGGAACCCCTCGCGATAGGTGAAAATCCGCGAAGTAGGATTGGCCCCCTAGGAATTTCCGTATATGTGTGTGTGGGTACCAGAATGTTTAAAATATGTACAGTGATACCTCGGTTCACGAACTTAATTCGTGAACTGACTCTGGTCGTGAACCGAATTGGTCGTGAACCGAGGCACATTTTCCCATAGGGTTCAATGTAAATCCGGTTAATCCGTTCTGACCTTTTTTTTGGTTTTTGAAGCACAAAAATATGAAACAAATGACAATACACATTACTGTAGTACTGTACAGTATAGTAATGTATAAAGAGAGAACACTAACCTTGCTTGAGATGACTTCTGGCATGGAGGAAGGCAGGTGGGAGGCGGGTGGGAGACAGTAAGCACTCAAACGGGTGAACTGTACAATACAGTAAGTACAGTATTGTACAGTACAGTAGTACAGTACTGTATGTGCTAAAAAGCACACCAAAAATCTAAAAGTCACTGAAAGTGTCTTCACAGTACTCACAGTACTTCTATCTGTGTCTCTGCTTCTCTCCACGATCTTCCTACAGGAAGTCACGACCATGTGACAGCCTGGAATTAGCATTAAAATGGGCGCGGCTCCTGTTCGTGAACCGAAGCGGAGTTCATGAACCGGAGCATATTTTTATGAAATTTTCTGTTAGTGAACCGAGTTGTTCGTGAACCGAAGCGTTCGTGAACCGAGGTATCACTGTATATTTATACTTTATATATATATTTTACTTAAATCTATTTAATTATAAAACCTTAATATTATACATTCACTTTCTCTCTCTCTCATACGATACGTATTATGGTGTTCTACACTCACCATTAACAGTAGTATCTTGAGACTTGACTCCAGTATTGACGACGACGATGACAATGACGACGATGACAGACCTGTGCAGTTCGATGAATGTGATGATGAATTATGATGATGATGGTGTTACTGCACAGGTATAATGAGGCCTTTAAATCAGTTCGAAAAATCTGCGATGCACTGAGGCCGCGAAACTTGAACCGCGAAGTGGCGAGGGATTACTGTACTATTTTCTAGCATTATCTCCTGGGAAATATTGTCCTGCCCATGTCATATTTTGACCCCAATCCAGACAATTTTGGTTTTTGCATCAAACGTTCCGAAATGAACTTTAACCCCCGTTAGTTAATGTAGACGTGAAATCACCTGTTGGAGGGCTGGCTCTTTCTTGCATTTATGAGCTTCCAAAGCAATCGGCTGTGCTATAAGCACAAATGCAAAGTAAAGACTTGTTGTCACTAAAAAGACACTGATATATGTTTGTTTCCCGTAGGGTAGACATTGGCTCTGAGGTATTATCAAAGGCCCTGCTTGATGGGACATTTTATTACTGGATGTCCTTTGCTCCAATATTTATTCAGAGACTGCTGCAACAAGTTGTCTGTCTCTTGTCATGGTAGATCTGGTGGTTTATTGCTGTTGATTTGTAGTGGGTTTAGTGTAACATTGAGGCCCCGATTTGAATAGGATCCCCACACGTATCCTCGTGTGATTTCAGGCAAGTATATTTCATGCCTGGTTTGTGAATTTAAAACGATAATTTCAAAGACCGCCTCTTCAATATTAAATTCCAGGTCAATAAACAGAAGAGCCAGTGTTAAAAATACATCCTCGCTTGGGTTTTTTTAATGAAATACCGAAATGTTCTTGTTGATAGGTACAACACATTCAATAAATATGAGAATAGGTTTTCCCCTTTTTTCTGGCAACAAAGACAATGCATATATTATTAGAGTACGTTTTTTGTTTGCATTCTGACAAGTATTGTGGTTAATGCAGACATGATTCCTTGTAAAAGGTTTCAGTTTGGTGTTTTAACATCTTAACACCTGTTTTCTTGCCGGAAAGAAGGGGAAAACCTATTATCATATTTTGGTACTGACAAAGGAGGTCCCATGATGTAGATTCAATAAATACTTGGATTTTACAAGGTCAAAGGAAATTCAGATTACATTTTCATATCCTGGTGTAGCATAGTGTAGTAAATGCTATGAGAGTTGTGCAGTTGCTACACAAAGTCTTGTCGTCTTTGAAACAGTCTGCCTGTGTCACGTCCAGAAATCCAGTCTCCTGAATAAATACATCTTACCAAGGAGCGGTCTGTTTGCAGAGCATTGCGGACCGCTTGGGTCACCCCTTTGCTTGAATGGGCACGTGGACAAGGATATCCGGCGAAGTGGTAACAAGCGATTTGAGCCCTCCATGTACTTAAAATTTGCAAAGAACACTTTGCACCTTAAATCTGTACCGATTGTTCATTGCTTTCGAAGTTCAGTTTTTGCTGAATCGTGTTGGCAAGGAGGAACCTGCTGTATTTTCTCCACCAATGGGTGTGCTTACTTTGAACAATTGTTGTCA
Source organism: Lampetra fluviatilis (assembly GCF_964198595.1). NCBI lineage: Eukaryota > Metazoa > Chordata > Hyperoartia > Petromyzontiformes > Petromyzontidae > Lampetra > Lampetra fluviatilis. Next base: position 1,135,901 of record NC_136302.1, read on the forward strand.
AAGAAAAGCAATAAAGCAGATGTTTCGTCTCACAAATGGTGAGCCGAGCACTGCCACAGTCCCTTGGAGACTTGTGGAGTCACAGGTCCCATGCTGCATTGTGGCAGCCCCCCCCCCCCACCTTGACAGCTGCTGTCCCCGTGTCACTAACGTGATACCATCGGGATGTGCTCACTTCTGTCGTGGTCATGCAAAGCCATTCCTGCACGGGCTCCTTTTATCATTTTCTAATTTCTCATTGCCTCGTGTAAGATGGAGCATAACAACAGACAGAGGCAATTGAGATGGTCAGGTAATCTGAATCGTATGGACGAGAATCGCGTTGCAAGGCAGGCAATGAGTGGAAATGTACTGAAAGGAACACTGCAGAGAGGGAGACGCCAAGAAAGATTTTCGGAGGCACGATAAACGACGATTTAGAAGTCATTGGAATATTGTGGGGAGATGTGGCTCCGCTAGCCTGAAGACCGCAAGTTGTGGCCAAAGCCGTGTCGCGGAACTGCCTGCATTGCAGGTATAAAAGGGGCCTTGCGCCGAAGGTAATTTTGACCAGGCACTGACCTCAAGGGGCCAGTCCACACAACTGCTTCCGTGATGGATTTGTTTTGGAAGGGCGGCGCTCAGAGTTTGTGTGTGGAAAGGCTGTGGTATGTTTATTAAGTTCTGTTTTCCAAAACTGCAGGCTGCCCTCGTCCACTTAATTGTTTCATTTGATCCAATTCTCTCAACAACTGCTCTTGGTTATACCTTGTGTTCCTGAAGATCAGTGGGAACAGAATATGGACCATATCGAGGCCAAGAAACCACATGAGCAAAATTGGTTTAGGAAAGGTTTCTTTAGGGTGCCTCGGGGTGTAGTTCTTCCCCACATCAAGTAACATGAGTAAAGTGCATGTTATTAGGTGATACGCCTTAATCAGAGTTAATCACAGCAGCCATTTCCCAAAATAATGTGATTCATTAACAAAGTCAAACAAATGGAGAAATATCACCATGTGAAGAGTTTTTTACGGGTGGACTATATCATGCGAAGGAAATTAACTGCAGGAATGTTAGTATAACTTTATAAGTGATACTAAAGTGGGGCGCGAGAAGTACGAGCAAAGCAAAAGTGGTGTGCAACCACGCTTGTAACGACTCTTTGAGTAATCAACTTAATCTCCATGGAACTGCCGGTGACTGATAACTGCCCCGCCTGTTGCGTCTCGGGTTTGGGTGAACGACCTCGGTCCCTCGGGCGGCATGCAGACCCCAAAGACATTCAAGTTGTCCACCCCTCTTCCTAGTCCCTTGCTAGCTCCCGCCAAGATCATTTGGCTGCTAGAAATTACCACGTGATTAACCACTTGAGCTACCAGTGGTGGCCAGGCTGCTTCTGAAAAATAACTAATAGCTCAGTGGGCTTTACCTGGTAAAATAAAAATAGCTTGGGTCAAGTTTATTAATGTATTTTTAGTGATTCGCTTACCTTTCCTAGACTTAGCACTCCTATCGGTTTATTTTTGTATTTGCTGTAACTTTCTGGCAAGTCCCCCCCCCTTACTGGTCATATTTTTAAAAAAGAGCTTAATAGCTCATCGGATTTCTCCAGTCTGAATAAAGATTCTGAGTTCTAAAAGTTCCAGAAACAACATTTGTGTTCGAACCAATGCCCTCATATTCTGTAGTGCACACTGACGGCGGGGCGATGGTTGAAATAAATTTAATCGAGCCTGGTCGTGTCTTTTAAAAGTCAATGCCAACTCCGGGTGTTACAGCTCTCTCTCCTCTACCTCGCGTGGGGAGAAGCCAACAAGGGCTGATGGGAATTCTCCGGGTCCTCCGGTTTCTCTCTCCCCATTTAAAAACTTGCGTTTAGAGCATTTGGCTACAATACATTTCCACGTGATAAGGCACTTCGTGCAGGGAGGGGGGGGTATGATGTGCCTTGTGGTTGCCGGGCTCCGCTGCCTGTGTGGAGACTTACGGTTTATTTTAACAATGGCACAGAGTAACATTCTGGGGCATAAGCGTGGCGTTTGTTGCAACGGTACAGACTTCACAGCCCGGTCCCAGATACACACGGTTTCACAGACTGATGCGCAAAATCGGGGAATGGTTTAAAAAAATTATGTTTTAGAAACATGTAGCCCCATTAAAAAAACTGTTGTGTACTATTGTTATCCACATGGGAATATGGCATTCTGAACGTTCGGCTCGGCTCATTGTGCCCATTAAGCATATTCAATATTGGTTCAAGCAAATATTATGCCTTGCACGGAGTGGGCAATTGGAAGCAAAGAGGGTTTCCTTCTTAATTGGACTTTGAGGCAGCTTGTTTGTAAGTGGCCCCGAATCAGCGGTGGACAGGTGGAAACGTTATACATGACTATTCCAGGGGCCTGCACTCTATAGGACTGTCGCTGAACAAGCTGTAGCCTCGCGAACCACGAAAGCCCCGGGCCCTTTGATGAGTCATGCGTCACGGCAGAAGGTGACACGAGGCAGCAAGAGGGCCACTAAATGCTTCTGTATGTGTGCAGTTATCCCCTCCCCCCGCCACCAGCCCCTGTCTAAGTAGGAAGGTTAAAAATAGGGCTCCCCACTGCACGTTGCTTTGGCTTAGCTTTTTCACGTGGAGGCGCTATTTTTAGGGTGTGTGAGCGCTGCTGTTTTTCCCGCTGCTGTTTTTCCCCCGGTGGCGGCGGTGTGGTGGCATTGCCTCGTGTCTGGGCTGGGGGGGAGGGAGTTCCGCACGCCACCCGTCCTTGCTTCGTGTTGCGCTGCACGCTTTAGCACGGCGGTTTTGCAGCAAACTCTTTACAATACTCATGTCGTGTGGAATTCTGTGTGCTCTGATATCGCTCGCCACTGTTAACCTTGGCCTGGGAATCAAACTCTTAATGGCCCGAGTTTGTGCCAAACACTACCACCGCTAATCTGTGTGAGGAATGGAGTCGACATGGTTTTGGCCTGCCTGAAGATGTGTATGTTGACCTTCGTATACCAAGAGTCTACTTTTAATTGTTCTTTTAGGCTACGTTTTTTAGATGGAGTTCTTTGAGTGAAATGCTCCGGGGAAGGTATGTGTGGGTGATTCCGTGAGTGCAAGCGTTGTTTTCTCTCGCGGAGCACTTTCCCCAACCCTTCTAGATGCGAATTCAAAAGACAATGTATAGTTGTTTTTTTATTTCGCGCCCTACACGTGCTTTAAATCGCGTCTCAACACATTTTAAAGGGCACCCCCAGTGGCGGCTGTCCCTGTGCAGCGCATGGTGACTCGGCACCTGGCCCACATGGGCATCAGTCTGCCAGTAGAGGTCAATGATTGCTCTATAATCCCAATTGAATAAATTGCGGTGTAATTTTCGAATTTGGCGAATTTGGACCCTGACGCCCGGCACACGATGGGCCTACTCTTGTGAATGCCATTGGGGGAACTTTAACATCCACTGTGAAGCAGACTGCTTGTTACGTTTATTACATCCCGCGGTAATAATCGAGGGGCGTCCACCAGATTTGAACCAGGAACCTCTGCAACAGTCGGCAAATGCCCTACCGCAGCAAGCAAAGTCGTGTCACCACTCCCGTGGAAAGTCTCATTGGCAATTGTGGCATGGGTGTTGTTAATCCATCCTGGATTCAAATACATTGAAGGTGATGAACTTTTGATCGACTTAAATACAGACCATATCTAAACATTTAATCGTAAAAACCTAAAGCCTCCTATGGAATGTGAAAGTCTGACCAAGTTAATGTTTTGGCTTCCTGTCTGCGTGTCTCATCCTGGGTCTGGTCCAATTTTTCACGTTTTTCTCCGGACAACAACATTGTTACCCTTTTCTGGCCTCCAACTTTGCTGGTTGGAAAATACTGGTTGATTCGTGCAGATGGACAGATAGCCGCCCTTCTCACTGGCCTGGGGTCGGGTGTGTGAAGCTCTCTTGTCTTTTAGTGTGGTGTGGTGGCCGCCTAGGCAGGTGTACACAGTGCTGTGTTTACCCAGCTGGGAAAATATTTCTCCACTTCTCTTCCCATGTTCTTTTCCCCAGCAATAAATCCTGTGTCGTCTTTAGCCCTAAATTCCCATCTTGGAAGGGAGTAATTAGATATACGGGCAGACCTCAACCCGTCGATTTGTTCGTATCTCGGAACTCTATTTAATCGTGCATACGGTCATTGTCACAAAATGTGTTGTGGTTCAACATCAAAGGGAAACATTGTTAAACTCATACATAGGAAGAAAGTGTACATTTTCATATCCTGTAATACATATTGTGTAGCAAATGAAACAAAGTAACATCAAAAAAAATACATTTAATTTTCACTTGCCTTTAGTTGAACAGTTCACTGCCGTTGTGCATCACGCAGGATTCTGGTGGAGGATCGCTCCGCCGAACAAAATTGTTTCGCGGTTTTCGGTTCGTAAGTACGAGCGAACGTTCGCAAGTCGGATGGTTACAAATAATATCTTATGGGCGGTTCGTTCGTAAGTGCGCAATGATCGGCAGTTGGACGTTCGTATTTCGGGGACTGTTGACGAATTACATTTTCATGGCCACCGTAAAAAAAAACATTGTTGCGTTAACAATTATTTTCTAGCCAAGTGAGAGGGTGTTGAGATCCATATCAACTTTTTCCAGGGAGGTTTAGATTATCACTTGTGCGGTATTCTGCTCTTTGTGATTAGTTGTCCGTGCTCCACACGTCCGATCAGCACGGTTGGCTACGTATGCTGCAAACTAAGTTCAATATACATACAACAGGGATGTCTGTGTAGCATTAGAAGCGGATCCTACGGTGATCGGCTCTGCTTTTTCTATGTTTGCTTGTCAGCATCAAGATGTGTTGAAATAAAGGGAAGTTTGAGTCATTGTTGTAACTGCCTACAGATGTCCCCAAGCACACAGCTTGCGTAATGCCAAGTCTGCATTCAGCTTTAGGGTCAACTTGTGGTGAAACACGTGGCTGTTTACTCCCTCTCGTGTTTCCATACAGAAAATACACCGACTTAGTAGTTTACAAGAAGCCGACATGGCAGCATTAAAGCATTGTGGAAGCATGAAAATGATTCCCTTAAGCAAAGTACATTGGACAGCTTCAACTCGGAACGTCGTGTTGCTGTTATAAAAGTCTACTCTTTGGTTCTTTCGGTAAAGTCACGTAGGTAGAAAAAATAATAATAAAAAATTCACGACGTTTTGATCGCCACACAAGCAATCGTCATCAGGTGGGAGAGAGAAACAGACTGCTGAAACAAGTCCTTCTATATAGAGCCGGAGGGAGGGGGGGTTGCCACATCGGGCAAGAGGGTGGGGGCTAGAGATTGTGCCTAAACGAGTGGGAAATCCAAAGATGGGAACCGAGATGGGGGGGAAGGGGGGGGTTGATGCACCTCCACGAAGAGCTGAGGTGGCAATTGTATTGTGAGAGATTAGCATGGCGATGTGTAGTGACAGTATGTCCACCACTAGGGGGATAGAGCGCTGAACAGGGTGAAGCAAAGGCAGCGCTGAACAGGGCGAAGGAAAGGCAGCGCTGAACAGGGTGAAGGAGAGGAGCGCTGAACAGGGTGATGGAAAGGCGCAGAGATGATCGAGGGTCGAGTGCAACGACGGTTTATCAGCCACTAGGGGGATAGAGCACGCAACATGAGACACACAGAGAGAGAGACACACACAGTGACACAGAGAGACATACACACAAAGAGACATAGGGAGACATACAGGTAGATGCACACAGAGACACACACAAACCGAGAGACACACATAGAGACACACAACAACATCACAGCCAGTTATAGTCTGGTATAAAACCGCCACATCGAGGGAAAGGGGGCAACGTTGGCTTTGTTAGTGACAAATTTATCCTGTTAAAGTAAAGACATTTAAATTGGTAATGTAACTCAGAGTCGGAAATAACTGCTGACAATGGCAGGTAGGATGGAAACATCGAACAACCAGTTAGGGCTTTATCTGGTTAATAACGTCCTTCCAATGATTTCTGCGTGGGGAGCGTGCTGCGTGGGGCTAGTGCTGCGTGGGGCTAGTGCTGCGTGGGGCTAGTGCTGCGTCGGGGAGTGTGCTGCGTGGGGCTAGTGCTGCGTGGGGCTAGTGCTGCGTGGGGCTAGTGCTGCGTGGGGCTAGTGCTGCGTGGGGGAGCGTGCTGCGTGGGGAGCGTGCTGCGTGGGGCTAGTGCTGCGTGGGGCTAGTGCTGCGTGGGGCTAGTGCTGCGTGGGGCTAGTGCTGGGTGGGGGAGCGTGCTGCGTGGGGGAGCGTGCTGCGTGCGGGAGCGTGCTGCGTGGGGCTAGTGCTGCGTGGGGCTAGTGCTGCGTGGGGCTAGTGCTGCATGGGGCTAGTGCTGCGTGGGCCGCGGTGCTTTGCGTGGCGCTGCGGGTGTCTCTAAAGGCGATGCCGAGTGCGGCAAGCGACGTTTTCCTTGACGGCGCAAACCCCCGCAGGTCGCTGCCACGAGGACCCTCCCCGCAGACGAGAGACGACCGCATTTACAGCACATCTGTAGCACAGTACGCAGTGAGTACCGCCTGCACACACACAGTCAAGCTGTTGCACTGTATTCTGTGAATGCACTCCCTACACACAGCCAAGCTCTTGCACGGTGCACAGTGAATGCATTGGATACACAGCCAAGCTGTTGCACGGCATTCAGTAAGAGTACCCTCTTTACGCATGCATTCAAGCTATTCAGTACATGGCGAGTACCCCTTGTAAACACAGTCTGTTCCACAGTACTCGGTGAGTGCCTTCTACACCACAAAGGCAAAGATCGCCCATATAGCCTTTAACAGACTGTTGGGGCAAGTGCTGTTAGTGAGCAACTATGAATGCCGGCACGGGGCATGAGCAGGTGGGTGACCAAGATCACGGCTACTCTGTCTCACTCACTTAAATTGTCACAACCTTAACTCATTGACCAGTACACCTTGACCCTCGTTCATTTAATTTGGTATTGTCTTGAAATGTTGATATTTTGTGAATTCACCACTCAAAAAACATCACTGGATTTGGTGCGTTTATATTTAATGACACCTTCAAACTGCCGCTGTGTTCAGTTGATTCAAACGTTGTTACATTGACGAATGTAAAACATGCGAAAAGAACTATGTAATTTATTTTTCTTTTTTAAATTCCCAACAACAACCAAATATACAACGTGTCAGGGACTTGCCACTGCAGATTATCCTCTGACTGGTGCTTGGTCAATCTTTAGTAGGAAGCCGTGGCATTGCAGATGCTTGCAGACGCGATCACCAGTCGGCTAGGCAGCACACAACTTTTAGTGCGAGTGATGGTGTGGCACAAGGTGAGTTCATACGGCCACTAAATTTCTTCACCGAGTATTCATGAGTGGTGCATATATATATAATATATTTACACACGTCATATATATTTTCTGAAAACCAGACCAAAGTGTGCTTGTGTTTTGTCAATGGGGGGGTCCACGAACCAGAATAAGGCACCGTTAGAATGTGTTTTTATTCACTGCTAGCAAGCATAATTCAGAAACTCCAGGTTATGGCACCCTTGGGCTTTCCCCTAAATGCACTACACTAAGTATTGAACCAGGGTTAGCTGTAGCTTTAAAATTAAAACCCACCCCGTCACGAGAACAGCTGGCCTGCCAGCTAACAACCGACAGACTGACAGACAATTGAAGGTACTTGTAGTGTAGGTGAGCACTGAGAACTGGGGAACCAAACTTGAAATGCAAAACCACATCTGTGGGTTTTGTTCATTCTTTCTTTCCCGTCATGTTCTCATCGACAACAAAGGAATTCGCATTTGTGTGTGTGTGCGTGTGTCAGTCAACCCATGGCACCTGGGTTTATGTCGTGACCTGCCAGCGAGTGTTCGACACATCACGTGGCCTTAAAGTGCACTTATCCTGGCACTAGTGTCATGGTGACGTCACCGCCACTTAGTGGTGAATGGCGGTTGTTGTAAATGAGGAGCGGTGACGCGGTGGTTAGCCCGCTGCACCACAAACGTCTCCACTTCAAATGGGTACCTGGTGCTGTGTAAACATTGTCACTGGAGAGACGAAGGCGGCCGGGCATGGTGCTGGCTGCCTTCTACGCCCTCATGTGCCGTGCTCGCTAACAGTAACTAGCCCCGAAAGTCTGCTATTTGGGGGAGTCTGTCTTTGTATGTTGAATAAACGCATGTGTGTTAATTCAATATTCTAAATAGCTTGGTGGACAGTGTGTTGGCCCCCCACCGCTCTTCCACAATTGATTTCTTGTTGCACCCGCCTTCTAAGACGGCGACTGCGATACCACTTGCCGTGGGTCGTGTGGGGGGCCATGCCACCCACTCGTGTTGCCTTCGACATGCTGTTTTCCCATTGCGGGGAGGCGTGTAAGGGATTGGGCCAAAAACTGGCCCTGCCGCCATATGACTGACTATAGTGGGGTTGGCACAAGCAGCCAGTGCGTTTCATATCTAGCTAAGCAGAACTGGCTAAGTGTTCTGCAGCTGTGACGCACGCTCTCTCCGATGACAGGTGGATATTATTGGTCCCAACGGGCGATACAATTGTCACAGTCTTGCGTGTGTGTGCGGCGTTTTGAAAATGTAGTGTTGGGCTCGTTCGTGCACACGGCCGCAGCTAAATTAATTGATGTGCCTATTAAGCATCGATGTGATAAAAAGGCGTTGAACGGCTTGGCGTCTTTTATTGATGGTTCAATGACTGCACTCAGGGTTGTTTCTGTATTTGAAGGTTGGATGGGACGTGAGTGGGAACGATCACATTTTCGTGAATGGCATCCTTTGCTCGCCGACAGGAACTGTGTTGGCTGGAGTGAAAAGTGTTGTCGCCTACTTTAGTATCTGCCAGCGTTGGATGTGGCCCCCCAAGCAAATGGTGTCGATGAAATGAGACCATTCAGGACTGAGGGGGAGGTTGGCGCAGCGGGTTAGACACGAGAGGCGTCCTGTCCCGTGCATGCCTCGCGCGGTCATCGACGTTTGTGCGTGCGTCACTTGATCCCGCGATCGAGAGCGTTTGTAGAGAACGTTGCCCTGGTTCCAGCTGCTGCTGCTACATGGCCATCGGATACCGATGGTACAGTTTGTACATATGGTCGGTCCTTGGACCTACCTCCTGCAAAAGGTGCCGTAAGTCGAGGACCGCCTGTACGTTGTTAATTCTGTTACCGCCACTGCCCCCAGTGAGTTTTTTTACAGCCAATCGCCACCCGTTCCAGGACTCTGGGGTTATAATTGAGTGAGCCACTTTGAGTTTGCTTAATTTAAAATCCCAGTTAAAAAAAAACATTTAAGTCACCATCGTAAAAGAAAATGTATCTGATTTGAGAACTTTTCTGGTTTAATGAAGGACTCTCATGTTTTAACCTAGCCCTATGAACGTAACTAGAGATTTTACAGGGTGCCGAATCAAATTGATATATTTTTTGTCGCAGTTTCTCAGTTACTTTTTTAGAGGAGTGAAATGAAAGCTGAACGAAAGTGGGCAAAGTCTGCTGCGAGTTACTGGTTCAGTGTATGTTTCTAATTTGCCATACTCAAAAGCTGCATGTGATTTTTGGCACGTCCACCGACATGTAATTTTATCTTTGTCATCACAATTATTTAGTGAGATGCCACGGTGGCGATATTAACTCCAGTGCCTGGTATACATGAGGTCGTGGGTTCAATCCCAACCCTTCACTCCTGTATTTTTTGAGTTTGCATTTTCTCCCCATTGTTGCACGGACTTTTCTCTGGGTCCTCCGTTTTTTTCCCTCCACGCTTAGAATTGATGTGCATTTAAGAGTTTTTGGCTGCTTTAAATTTCCATGTGATAATCCACTTCGTTGAGCTATCATCTGTGGCCAACTCGCTTGTGAAAAAAGCTATTTGCAACTCATCCATAAGTGTTTTTTTTGGTTAGATTGCGTAAATATATTAATGTGTCTTTAAAAGCCGCTGCCACCCGACAGCCAAACTCGTAAGGGTTGTCACGTAAACAGAACATGCCAATTCGTTACTAGTACACAACATTTACAAACTGGGTACGACTTTCGCCAATAATTACAACTAGCTTCATCAGGCGACAGCCAGATTTGTGAAGTCTTACTGTTTCGTTCCTTATATAGAGGCGTAGATGTGTTGACCACCTTTCTGCGCTATTGCACAATGTGGGGGAGGGGGGGATTACCGAGGCAATGTACATTATGCATGTGCATTATGCGAGTTCTTTGAACTTATCCTTCCTGTCTATTGTGTTTATTAAAATAGCCCTGCCAACGGTAATCCCTATTGAAGTACGCTGCCCTTTGTAGGCATGCATTTAAATAATGTATTATTTGATGATTCGCTTCTACGCAGCACTAAGGCGGTAGCTATCCGAACGGTTAAAGTTATTTTGATTACTTTCAATTTCGATAGCTTCTCTAATTAGGCTTGGCCAGTAGTAGCTAGTTTTGCACAGAACTTCAACATTATCAGAATCAATTGAGTATCTATGTTGGCACGCGTGTTCTGCTACTGCTGACAGTTGCATTTGGGAGAATTTAATATTTCTCTGATGTTCTTTTTGTCTTGTGCTGATGATTCGCCCTGTTTGCCCAACAAAACATTTAGCACAATCCTGTACACCTTCTGTTGATAGCTTCGGTAATATATCTTTTGTACCAGATATTAAACCTCTACTATGGATGATATTGGTTGCGAAAGCCTACGTGTTAAACTGATTTGCAACTCAATTGGGCTTACCTGTTAAAATAAAATGTTTTTAAATAAATTGCATTCTCTGCTGTTATTGCATAAAGAGGGCCTTAATGGGCACACAATCCCCTCAATATGTGACCAAGCTTGATGAGAAAGCAATTCGGTGTGTCCAGTCTATGGAAACTGGCGCTTGGTTGCAGGCTTGCATGGTGGATGAGCCGCACTCGGTTTCATGGTCTGCCTCTCCAAGCTTTGCTTGTGTCACCCACCGTATAAGTCTGAGCTATCGACAGTGAAATACACGTTTGCTCAGGCCTCGGCAGGGGTGTTTGCTAACACGCGTGTAGGCATGTGGTGCACAGCTTTGCGGAGGCGCAATGTGATTATGATTCCACACCGTAAAAATGAAAAAAAGTTTACCGCGTGAAATACTGTCGCATGGAAAACTAAACGTTCATTTGCTTCTTTTGCCGGAGAGTTTTCGCGTCCATGGTGTTCCCTAATGGCAGACTTGGAGGAGAGAGGCCTGCTATTAAAATAGTTGATGTAAAAAGTACAATAGGTGAGCATCGAAGCGCAAAATACTAACACACGACAGTTGTTTCACCAGATTGAGTGTGCAAGGTGTATGTGCTTAATGTATTAAATCCTGTGCTTAAAAATGTATTAATATCGTTTTGCACCTTCAGTTATGTTTATCCCCTTTTAAAACCATGTACAAGTTCTCAGATGTAGCCCATCGGGCAAACATTACACAGTCTGGTTTCTACAGCTTTAATATAAAAAAACTAATTAAAAATCGTTGAGTTATAAAGTACCACTGAGATGTGTCTCATTTACCTGGTTGTCTTAACCCTTTTTGAGCAATAAATTATTGCAGCAGAGAGTTTGATTCTCTTGGATTAGGGCTGGGACACCGTCATTTACAACTTGGTGCTAATTTAATATTTACGCACAATTCAGGTTGTGTGTGTGTGGCGTTCATGACCTCAATTTCAAGGCTCAGCTCACCCCACGGGTTCCATTGCTATTGACACTCCCAGCACAAGATGTGCTAAAAGTTGTCCCAGTTTAAGACTGCACGTCATATGCACATGCGTGCTGTTATTAGTTAACTGTACTTTAAAAAAACCCACTGACAAGCCAGTCTCCTAAAGGGAGACGCAGCTCACAAAACAAATTGGGTGACATTTAATTTTGTTACCAAAACAACATTGATCCGCAGCGGTATGGCATTCCCTGTGAATCTGCTCCTTTAAGTAATAGTTCAACTACTGCACTTGCACCTCTCTCAAGGCCCCCCCATGCTTTTGACCTCCCAGTGCGAGTGCCACATCTAATTTTCTTAGAGTGTGCGCCCCGCTGCGGGGGTCGCGACACAGCTGGCTCCTGCCATGCGTCGCTATGGCGGTCGTGTTGCGTTATGCCAAACGGCCATTACATTCTTATGTTTATTGCTTTCACGAAGTTGCATGTGTTGTCGGGGAACAATCCAAAAATAATATTTCCTGTAATGTTGTACTCTTGTTTATGTTCATCATTTTGTCATTGTAATGTTGAAGTTTTTTCTAACGATTTTAACAGTATAGTTATTGTTCTCAGTGATACTGTCAACCAACTGCCGTGTCATAGGCACTGACTGCGTTCGCGCGGGCTCTGCATGTCGGACACGGCCGCATCGGCATCTGGCTGCAGTACCGGATACCGATGCCTCCAAATAAGGCGACTGACATTTGGTTTAAGGGTGTATTTACTTCTCAAGCTATTCCATTGTTAATCAAATTTCCACTTACATTTTTGGGATATTTTTGGTTTGTTTTTCACATGATGCCTTCAATTATAGACTCTTAATATTAAATTCATGTAAATATATTTACTCCCCCAGAGCCATATATATTTTTAATCAATGGATGCAGATTTGCTGTGGGCTAGCAAAGGCAGTGTGCAACTACACGGCTAAATCCTTGTGCCAATAGCGCTGCACCTGGGTGTCATATGGTTTGAGTTAGTAGCTTGCAGATTTTGACGGTGCCGGGGGCCTCGTAGGGGGGGGCGGTGATCTTGCTGTGAGCTCTGCTGTCTCTGCACGCCAAATTCCACTCCCACCAGTGCAAGGAAAGACCGGCATTCACAACTTTGGCTTCCTGTTTTGAGAGCTTTCTCTTCTATTTTGTATTTTATTTTATGTTACCAGGTAAGGCCCCACTGAGCTACGTAGCTCTTTTTCAGAAATAACTTGGTCACAAATGATAGCTCAACGAAGTGGGTTATTACGTGAAAATTTATACCAGCCAAAATTCTCTAAACACATGTTTCTAAATGTGGAGAGAAAAGCCGGAGGACCCGGAGAAAAATCCATGACCGTGGGGAGAACATGCAAACTCGAAATATAAAGCAGGCGTCAGGTTTGGGATCGAACCTATGCCCTTCTGTATACCAGGCACATCTCCACTCTGAACTACCTTCTCGTTTGCCTTGGTGCGTCCGTGTTCTCGGCACCTTCCATCTCATGTGGTGTTCCTCTCTTCTTATGACGTGTTTTCTCGTTTCCAACTGCAATCCAGCGTTCAAACGATTACACTAATAGGTGTTTCCGCTTCATCCACATCTTGAACATCTGTCGTGTAGCATCTGTGTAGAAGCGAAGGTCATGGACTAGTAATTCAGAATCTTTATCTTGGAGAAATCCGGTCAGCTATGAAGTCTACATATATACTGTAGGGAAAGCCACTTCGGCACGTGGCTTTTGAAGCAGCCTTTGCTCTCGCGTTATGGTGAAGTATGGCAGACGCACGTGGGAGATCTGGTAGTACTGACTCCGCATGGCCAATGGTTCCACACAAAGTGTTGCACCACAGCTGCATTTCCTGGCACCATTTCTCAAAGAGCTAAAAGGGGTTTGTGAAGCTGTATTAGTATAATTTGTGTGAAAAGGAGAGTTTAAAATTTACACGGCTGTGGTTGTTGCAGAGGAACTGCTCCTTATTCATGACGATGTGTGGAAACCCCTGAAATAAATTCGAAGATATGAATCTTTCCCCTTCATGTCTGGGAGCAAAACGTTAAAACTCTTCTTCTCTCTGACTCTTCAATGATTTGTGGACAGTAGGATACAGTATACCTCGACTTGACAGGCTACTCTTGCAGGTAACAGGTTGATTTTGTCTGACGTTAAAGCGTGCTGAATGTCATCGACCGTTTCGCCACGGCGGGCAACCGCCATATCCGGCTGCTCTGCACTATTAGCACAGTTGGCTAAGTACGGTGCAAAATAATTTGTACGTTCTTTTGCAGCCCAGACGTACTGGCGGTGGATGCGTTCACAATGTAGTGGGCCAAAGGCAATCCGTATGCCTTTCCTACTTGGGTGGTGCCCCCTTATCTCCAGGGTCATAGCCAAGATCAAGATGGACCGACCTTCAGTAATACTGATCGCCCCCTTCACTAGCCTCGGAGACATTGGTTCTCCAACGTGTAGGACTTGCTATGCCAGCCAGCTTGGATGCTGTCAACCTCCTGGGAGAACAATTTGCAACAGCAGGGCATCTTATGTCCCGATGTCAAACATTTTATGTGGATTGCATGGATGTCGAGGGTGAGACTCTCACCGTCAAGGGTTCTTCTTACGTTTAGACACCACCGGAAGTCTAGGAGGTATTCCACGGGGCAAGGTGTGTACTCGTCGCATTGGAACGTTCTCACCCATTGGTGCTTCCGAGCAGGCATGGACTTCCTGTCTTGTGACCTGTGGGAGCCACGGTGGTGAAATGTTAACAGCCTTGCCTGGTATACAGGAGGTCTTGGTTCGATTCCCGACCCTGACGCTTGTATATTTTGAGTTTGGATGTCTCTCCCCGTGGTCGTGTTTTATTTTTCTCCGGGTCCTCCGGTTTTACCCTCCACATTTAGAATCAACATCACGCGTTTAGAGTATTTGGCCGCTAACGTGGCATCTACGTTCCACTTGGAGCTGCACATACCAACTTGGTGCTCCGTGCCCTCTGCAACGTTTGCATCGGTGTGACTGCTATTTTAAAGGCGATTACGCGGTCTTATTTTTTGCTATTTCTGCGCTTTGTTCTAAACGTTTGCATGGCGTTCTCGTAATAGCAATCGCTGTAAGGTTTATTTGTGAGCTTGTGAGTATCCCGATGAAGAGCTATTTTAGTGCGGCGTTACGCTGCGAAGGGGGGGGGGGTAGGTTCCCTCTCCTTGACGCGTGTTCTCTGTGCGCTCGTGCTTCGGCTCTGCAGCTGGAACGCAAGCAACGTCCAGTGGCAATTGCTCTTAAAACATGCACGTGGTGGCATTGTTACCTTACAAGTGGAAACGTATGAATTTAGCAGTTGGGTGCTTAAAAAGTGAAGAACCAATGCAGAGCTTTTAAGCTTTCACCCAAACTGTGAGCCCTGCAGGAGGATGGGTGGGGGAAATGCACCGCCTTTAAAGCCGGCGCCGGGTTCTGCTGCCGGTGCCGGTTTACGCTGCGGTGCTACAGCAACGTCCCTTGGCTTTGACCGGAGTCCAACGCCTGTGCCACTGGAGGGGACTCCCTTGAAGCCAAGCAACATCCATAAATCCCCACACCCCTCCCTGCCCCCCAGTGCTTTTACAGGTGAGGGACAGCCTCGATATTGATGTGATTCCCCCCCAAATGGAGCTCGTACATTTTGACCCAGTGGGGTTTGACCCTCGGCCAATTTAGATGAGATCCTGACAATTCGACTCGCCCAGCAGCGTGGCAAGATTCCCAGTAATCCACCGTGATATGGGGGGGAGAGATCATTTTGCTGATTCCGGATTCTGCGCCGCACCGCAGAGGTTAGTCCTGGAATATGGGGGAGAAACAAACAAAGTGCTGGTGCGGTGTATGCTACGGGAGATTATAGGAGCAATTGGCCACTCCTGGAAGAAAATCGGCGATTTTTTTATGGATTTCAGAATCAGCGGTTCGGTGGATTTTGGCAGAAGTCGCAAACTGTGTGTTATCCATGATGTAAAGGAGATTGCGGATTATTGGAGCGATCTGCCTGCAGTTTCCGTATACCATCCATTTGTTTTATATGCAGTTGTCAGTGATAGTCTCATTCTTGTAGTTTACAACATGCATTTTATTAAGTTAATATCTCTTCAGCCATTTACTCTGGCATCATCCACTCATGATGCAACATCACCGTTATCCACGCTTTAATAACATGATGAAAGAGTGCTTTGGGGACTGATGTTTAGTGAAATTTGTTGTTTCTATGGTAACGGTCGTACGAGTAAAATATGCCCTGCATGCGGCAGGTGGGTGCTACATGCATGCATGTTGAACTTCTTTCGCACCGTACGTCGCCAACCGTACTAATTGGAGGTGGGAAGCCAAGATGTGGCCAGTGGAAGAGGGTAAACAAGGATGAGCATTGCTCTCATGGGGTTGTATGACCATTGGTTTTGCATGATGCGAGTTTTAATGACCCAGCAGTCATGCAAGAAGAGTAAACACATATTTCCTAATTCATGGCAATACATTTGTAGGTTGAGTTCAGCTGAAAGTACACTGTGTCCGGTTCAAGTTCCAGGACATGTAATTAATTGGCCGGGTGTGCCACGCCGCTGTGATAGCGGTGCATTGATTTTGAAGATGGAACGGGGTCTGCTATTCAGTTAATGACAATCGTGCAGCGGATGATGCCAGCTGTTGGACCTAAGAACAGCCACTTGATGCCACAAGCTGCCCTTGCAGAAATTGGAAAATTGCTTTGTAATGTAACAGGTGCTTATCTATATGATGTAGTAACCCTGTGTTTTTGTTGCTTTCATTTATACAGGATGCAATTTAGCTAATAACCATATTCAGGCACTGATGATAATTGAATGCCACATTGCATTGCCCGACAGCCATTGGAAGAAGTCGCTGTGGAGTGTTAGTGTCTTTCGCTGAATGGCAATCAATTTCCATAACACCAACGACTCGTAATATAACCACCTGTCTTTGCCTTTTACCAATGTTCCTGCTTGAATCGCGTGTCCTCCGAGCGACCAATGCCCACCATCGCCAAGCTCGTTCAGCCAGTGGCTTTTTTTTGTACCATTTCAAGCGACTTCTCCTCACAACGCCTCATTTGTTTGGCCGCCACTATGGCAACGAGCCGCACACGCCACTGAATGGGATGAATGGGGCAGCCCCCCCCCCCCCACGTGTTCGCTCGCTCTGGCACCAGTGCTGCCTGCTCGCTTGTGCATTCACCGTGTCCACCGTTCTTAGCCACTGGCGGCTACCGTTCTCACGCCCGCGTAGCCGGCTTTGCATCGCCATGCAGAAGAGGCTCCTCTTGTGCCCCTTGGTAAAACCGTACCGAGTAAATGTTATGGGTGGCATTTTTTACTTAGACGAACCTCGGCAGTCATGGTGGAGGTTGCCCTTTTTTCTCACGTCTTGGTGTGGTAAACACAGGCCGTGAATTCGGGCAGTGTCCACCGCACATCTACAGTTGACATGGCTACATCTCGCCACCAGGGTGCACGGTGGCGAGATGTTAACTACCTCACCTGGTATGCAGGAGGACGTGGGTTCGATCCTGACCCGTACGCCTGTATATTTGGAGTTTGCATGTTCTCCCCGTGGTTGCGTGGATTTCTCTCCGTGTCCTCCGGTTTTTCCCTCCGCATTTAGAATCAACATCGCACGTTCAGAGTATTTAGCTGCTATACATTTCCACGTGATAAGCCACTTCGTTGCGCTGTCATTTGTCAGGTCGGTTCTGAAAAAGAGATTTCTAGCTCGGTGGGTCTTACCTGTTACATATTTTTTTCATAGTTTTTTTTATCATCTTAGTAATTTATAAAGCGTTTTTGCCACGGCATGTTCTCCCCATGGTGCTTTACATTACAAAGGCACATCAATGTAATGATGAATGTAATCTTGATTTGAAGCTTTCGTGACTGCAGGAATCCATACTCTTTTGTTCTTTCGATATGAATGTAATATCGACAAACCTGTGCGCGATATGTTAAATGTGAAATCTAACAGGTTTTATGTTTTAGCATTCAGATTTCACTTCATCCCGCCTTCCCTCATCCCTATCAAGAGTACAAACTCTTGAAAATAACAGCATTATGCATATTCTTTGGGTTTTTTGGTGAAGTCACGTAGATAGAACAATAAAAAAATGATATAAAAAAACAAGCAATGATAATGATAATTGCTTGTGTTGTGATCAAAACGTCGTGATATTTTTAAAATGATTTTTTATTCACCTTATTTTCATTTTTATTACTTTTCATTATTTTATTGTTCTATCTACCCAAAGAACATGAATTCCTGCAGTCACGAAAGCTTTAAGTCAAGCATTTTGCACTCATTGGTTTTTCAACGATATTTATGTGCATTGGCTGCACATTGTATGTACTGTCTGTAGCCAACCGTGATAATCGGGGGTGCGGGTGTAAGGACTGCAAACTAAACACAAAGCAGTTAAGAAATGAGTTTTCAATCTTGATTTAAAAGTGCATAGCTCCAGTGGCTTCCTAACATTGGAAGGAAGAGCGTTTCCAGGCGTCCGCAGAAGCGCATCTGAAAGTGCGCGTGATGCAGTCACCATCTTTGTTCGATGGCTAGCCAAAGGCCGCTGCGAGGATGACCGGAGTTTGCGTGATGGTTTATGCTCCTTGACGAGATTGGCAAGTTAAATACTCATACGACAGACCCATATTCCGTGGGCTGCTTGTATACTGAGCAAGTTATTTGTTTAGAATGATCGAGTAGCTCGACCTTGTGCAGAAATGATTGGCCAGTGCAGTCACTGATGAAGTGCTATATAGCTCAATGACTTTGAACCTGGAGATTTAATTTTAGTGTTCAGCTTATAATGGATGTTTTCTCTGATGGATCTGGTCATTGAGAGCCGAAGTGGAAATAGGTCTCTGTAACATCCCAATGGAATTGTAGTCGGATTAGTCTCTTCGTAAGACAACATATCTAAATTCTCACACACTGCTGCATTAGCTAGCGTTGGTTATTTTAACTGAACACAGAGGGACGATTGTCTGACTTGACTCCAGCTGAGATTCAAATTCATGATCGTGTGAAATGGAAATTTGCTGTATGCTCAAGTGGAATGTCTCCCCATCTGGCCACTTGTTCAGCGGCACAGCGAGTGGCTCGCAGTTGAGTTCAAATCCTGGTTTTGGGTCGTTTAAGCCTATCATCCTCCTGGGGTTGATAAATTCGTACCACTTTGTGGGTAGGTCAAAAGTGTGTCCGGTGGATAGACCTGCTACCAAGATAGGAATGTGTGGAATATTTTTACACTGACTCAGGCCTCTAACCAAGAACTACTGGGCATCAGTGAAACTACTGGACATTTGTGAAAAAGAGCTCTACAGCTCATCGGATGATTCCGATCAGCCGATGCTCATTTGAGCGGGAAATCACTGATATTTTTTAAGGCCAGGCAGGTACCCGGGAGTAGTCTCATTGGGCACTCGCCAGAATTCGTATTGGCTCGGCAAACACCATGAGGCCGCCATGCCAAGAGCGTCGCTTGCTGGCACTGAGCCTCATGGGCAGGGACTGCTGCTGCTACGTGTTGCCTGTAACCTCGGCGTGCCCTGCTGAGTAAACCCAGCCCTGCTCCCCTTCCCAGGGGGCTCCGCATTCACCACCCCCATCTCCTGGACCCACCATTCGCCATGCGTGCAGTTCACATTCCAGCCATTTGGGCGGAGTTGGCATCCCAGCCCAACCCAGTCCGAGGGTCTTTGTTCACTTAACTATTTTTATGTTTCCAGGTAGGGCCCACTGAGCTGTATCGCTATTTTACAGAAGCGACCTGGCTATCACAAATGATAGCTCAACGAAGTGGATAATGTGGAAATTTATAGCAGCCAAATCATCTAAAATGCACGTTTCTGAATGTGGAGGGGAAAAAGCGGAGTATTCGGAGGAAAATCCACGTGACCACGGCAAGAGAGATATGCAAACTCAAAAATATACAGACGTCAGGGTCAGGATCGAACCCACGACCTCCTGCATACATGACTGCAGGCATCAGTTCAGTGGGCCTCTTAGCTGATTTTTTGTATTTAGTGTTATTTATTGTGATTGTTTTACCCAGGAAGACCACACAGAGTCTCATGACTTCTAAGGTTTTTGCCGTAAGGGTCTATGTTGCTGCTGCACATGTAATCCCAATGGAGTAATTTGCAGGCAATTTTTCAGCATTGGGACGTTTGGTCAATACCAGTTGCATTGTGCGTTTTTAGCGTTCTGTTCTGCCTGCAGCAGTGGTAGCAGCAGAGGCTCTCGATGGGGGTGGGAGGGGGAATGAGATGATGTCATGGTGCCTCTGTTGTGCCAGTGCGAGGTTGACGAGTCCGTAGCACGCGTTGTCCGCTCGTGCGTGTCGCCCCTTCGTTGGCCGTCGTCAATTGTTTCCGTGTTACGACGTGATCAGCAGCCCGGCGTTGCAGATGAAATAAATATTGAAACGCTCCGGCTGGCTCTAAAGTCCACCTCATGGTGGTGAGACTGTATGAGAGTGCACGGTTAACTGCGGGTTTTCAGTGCGTCATTGTATGCGGACTCTGTGCACATAACCAAATGAACAATTCTTGACAAATTTTAACGGCTCTGAACAAAATGCCTGATGGTGGGGGGGGGTGTGGAGAATCGGGGGAGGGGAGGCTGCTGGCCTGGGTGGGTTCCCTTGCGTTTGTCGGTCCCCGTAGTCACAGCGACGTGAGTGCCCGTCTCCTCGCTCTGAAAATAAATCTCCCGGCGCACACGTGCCCGGGGGGCTGTCTCTCTCGACCGAAGTCGGCTCCAGCAAAATTGTCACGAAGGGGAGAGCGATGACCTCGGAACAGGAGGCGCATCTTCTCCAGGCACGCTGTACAGGCTCGTCAAGACGCGACTGCAGTGCCGCTGCTGCTCCTCGTTTCTAAATTGGTGGGTTGCTAGGTAATCTTTGTTATCAAAGCGGGGGATGATTTAAAATACAGGCAGTCCCTGGGTTACAGAAGACCCGACTTACGGATATCCCACTTTACGGAAATATTCCCACAAATCATGTAAAAAGTGTCAATGAACTCTATGACTAAATGTTTGGTAGTTAGTAGCGCAACGCGGTGAGGTTGCGGATGAATACAGTGGAGCGAGGCGTCAGGCGGGGCCGTATCTTCCCCACGCTGTTACATTGTTACCGCGAGTACACTGTACCCGCCACATCGTGGTATTCGTAAACAATTGTGTACAGTACAGTATATGTTCCATTAGTTTAATTATGGGTAGTGTTAGGGTAGATATTCGATCAAATGAAAGAATCGTAGCATGTGCAGAGCGTATGTACAGCCATACGATATAGCTAACGATAGAAAACGGACGACAGCGCGGTACGGTACTGAGAGAAAACGAACCTAGTAATCAGGTAGCGGAGGCACAACTATTTTCTGCTATGGAATTTTATTGTTGATTTTGGGGGGAAAATTGTTCAGTTTCCGACATACGGAAAATCGGGTTACGGATATTTCTCGGGAACCCTAACCCTTTCTGTGACCCAGGGACTGCCTGTATCTGTGAAACCAAAATGTATTTGTTCCAGTGCATTTATCAGAGCGTACAAACGTAGGTCATCCCACTCAACAAAGATGAACCATTTTGGTCCCGAGCCGCACTTTATGCAACCCTTAATCTGGGGAGAATCGAACTCTTAAATGACTGGACCAAGTTCGAATGGTTAACACGTGCCGAAAGTGCCCTAAGGGCAAGCCCGTTTGTCTAGATGGAGAAATTGCTTTGTAAATTTACCGCTAGAATAGGTCACTGTCACTGTGCCAGTCCTGTGACCAATTTCTATAACTTTTATTAATGTCTCTTTCCA
Organism: Lampetra fluviatilis; assembly: GCF_964198595.1. Lineage (NCBI taxonomy): Eukaryota > Metazoa > Chordata > Hyperoartia > Petromyzontiformes > Petromyzontidae > Lampetra > Lampetra fluviatilis. The sequence continues at coordinate 1,157,439 of NC_136302.1, forward strand.
AAATGCTGTCTCGCTGTCCCCATGCCATTATTGTAAAGTTTATATTTGCATATAGATGTTAGCGACGCCGCGCTTGATGATGTGGCGCAAAACAACTCGTGACATTTCTTGACACGGCGGCCGCCGACACGCTCACAACTGCATTGCACGTGAACTCCATCCTTTGTGCGCGGTACCCCGAGTGCTACAAACATCACATTTCTCTTCAATAACCCGGAGTGTGGGCTTCAGGCCCTCTTTCCCCCCCCTCCCCGGACTCCAGTGTGGGCTGTATCACACGCCCGAGTTATGAAAGTTAAATGTGATGTTTGTAGTTTTCTGGATGCGAGCTTGGAGTTCACATGTGATGGCATGCCCTCGGGAGTGTTTCTGTTTGACCACCTTTTGGAAAACGGCATTTCACGAAAGAGCTAAAGTCCCTGCTGTTCAAAAAAACGTTCTCAAAAGCAGGGAAGTGGTGTCCATTTTACCCTTGGTGAAGTGGAACTAGTATTATTGGGCTCTGTTCGTGGGCTGTTATCAGTGATGAATTTTATGCATTTCTTTTTACATGCCCGGTAAACTCCATATGCTTAGGTGATGTAGTCTTTGGGGTAGAGGAGATTCTGGTTGAACTCATCCTCTCCCTTGTGGAGGCATCGTGATGGACAATTAGGCCGCCCAGTTTCCTGTGTTTTAAGCCATAATGGTCCGTGTCAAAATTAGGTATTTATGCGAACAAAAGTAATTGGAGGAAAGCAGCATCGAGTTTTGTTTCTGAAATGGATCCCATGCCCATTATTAAAAAAGCCCCCACCTCGTCTGGCAGGTATTGACCAAAGGCCTCCACTATGACCTACGCCTGCACACGGCAGATTATGGTCTGAGAGTGAACAGGCATGCCGTGTGAATACTAAGCTTAACTATGAACTAAACTCTTTATTTGACCAGGTAAGGCCCACTGAGCCATGTAGCACTTTTTCAGAAACGACCTGGCAATCACAAATGAAAGCTCAACGAAGTGGCTTATCACGTGGAAATTTATTGCAGCCAATTACTCTTAAATGCATGTTTCTAAATGTGGAGGGAAAAACTGGAGGACCCGGAGAAAGATTCACGCGGCCACAGGGTAAATTCCAAATATACAGTAGGCGTCAGGGTCGGAATTGAACCCACGACCACCTACATACCAGTTATCATTTCACGACCGTGGGTTCTCACGAGATTTTTTTGAAGTATGCAAATGAAGCACACTTTTTCCTATTAATGTGCCACTTAAAATATGAAGGATTGACGTGTCAATGTATGTCTGTAACTACTGTGCATGAAAATGATGAGTGAATAAGGTGAAAGGTAAAATGATTTTGTTACAGAGGAAATTGAATTCCATTTCGCATTCTTTAAAAGTAAGTAAATTAAATTGTGAAATTTTATCGCAAAGTGCATGCCTTTTCTTGGCAAGAAGCCTAGACTCGTGGACTTAGTGTCAACACGGAGTTTAAGCAGCAGCGGCTCTGATGGCGCAGATGGCACGACGCACCTTGATGCTCTTCTGTCACGCAACGCAGACGTCTTCCTGGCCGAGAGTTCACCGTGTCGTCCTGTGGGGCTCGAAGCACAGCCGATATGGGCTTCAAATGCCCCTCTCGTGGTCTCGGGCCATGCAGCTGAATCGCAAGCAGACCAACGTCGCACACAGTAACCGTAAAATCATAGCAATTCATTCGCAGCATTTTTTAAAGATATTTAATCACAATAGCCGGGCACTGTGGCCCCAAGGCGCAACATGCCGAGCTACGTGCAGCACGGCTAAAGTTGTAAATGATAAAGAGTTAACACCCTTCTTAAGCTGAGCAAGCTGTACACACTTGAGATAAGAAATGGAGGGAATTCGAAAGTGGAGCATTGCGAGGGAAGCAGGTTTAACTCATCCATGGATAACATGAAACCTCGGCACCCCCGATTAGCGTGGTTGGCTCTGTGCGGTGCAAAAAGTTCTACATACATACATGACACAGTCGAAGTAGGCCGAGCCCTCGACATGTAACATGTCTACACATACAGCCTGGCCATTGACGCTGTTGTGACAGAGAGAGCGAAAGTGCTTGCCTCGTGATCAGGTGGTCGTGAATTTAAATCCCATGTTTGCAGCAGACTTGGTCCATCAGTCCTCGAGGCGGTCGGTAAAAGGGATACCTTTATATCTTTTCCAGGAGTAGTCCTTGGAAGAGAGCCTGGCTCCCCACCATAGAAATGTGGAATTTTAACCACCGATTCAGTCACCTACAAAGGTTGAGTGCTGCATCGTTGCACGTTTGTCATAGGAGGAAACTTGAAATTGACTAGTGGCATGTATGTTTAACTTCTTCTTTTGTGCTGTACATAGCCAACCTTGCCAATTAGGAGGGACAACAAACTAAACACAAAAAGCTGTTTCTAAATAGTGCTAACAAGTAAAATGTCATAATTCACACCCTTGTCACCTCGATCACAGTTCGTGGGTGGGGTGTGCACGGAGTCACTTGACCTTGCACCAATGATGGATGACTGGAAAACTTGGGATATTTCACCTCGTACTGTAATCAGGCTGTCATATACAGCCTCCCACAGCTGCTCGCTCCCCTATGTCTCCAATCACCATTCATGCAAACATTTTTCTTTGTTTACTCCTGCAAACCAGACCTTTTAGTTCAGTGGGGCTCGAATCTGGTTATTTTTTAAATTCTAAATACGATGTAGATTTGAAGGTTGTAGAACTAAAGATATAATGCAGTTTTTACCGGTTACATTTTTGAATGCCACGGTGAAAATTACATTTTGTAGTTAAGGGGTAGCTGCCCATGTGTGAGAATAATTTGGAGTACGAAGGTTTTTTTTTAATTCTCTCGGTATAAGCAGGAAATCACCCCCCCCCCCCCTCAATGAAATGTCACCAAGAGTCGACAGAGGCTGGATCGAAGTGAAATACGAGCACACTCACGGTCGGCCCCCCGGCTTGACAAAAGTCAACGATGCCCCCCGTCACCAGTGTTGTCCTCCACCCCGCCCCGCACCTCCTTCCGATTAGCACGGTTGGCTACGTACGGTGCGAAAGGAGTTCACCCGTGCCGTTTTGCCCCATTGGCGTTGGCACATTTTGTTCTGTGAATTGGACGAAAATTCATATTGGCCATCGCTTGAATCTGGCGCCGTTTTGTGTAACTAGGCCTGGGGTGGAGGTGGGTACGTTGTATTACAAGCTCGTTTCATCAGCTTGTAATACGGCGAGTGGTTTGAATGAATCCCTGAGCATTGCCAAAACACTTCGTATGACTTACACGGTGGACATTGTTTGTGGTGTATTCGCCCAAATCCATAATTTAAAAATAATCCTCATGCATGAGGAAATAATTCTGAGGAGGATTATTTAATTGCGCAGCCAAGTAGCCTTTCCTTGAAAAATGCGTCGCATCTGAAGTTTCCCTCGCTTTGTCCTGAACAGAGAAGTATTCATCATTAGCAGTGGAAATTGGTAAACCTGTTAATTTGAATGCTTTAGAAATGTCCAATTGCATTCTAGCATGATGCCCATAAACAGCACAAAGTCCTCCAGGATTTTAGAATAGATCACTCGGGTCTTTAGCAGTCCCAGACTGGACTCCAGCCTTTGGCTGTGTGGTGGCTGATTAACAGAGAAGCCTTAAATTACCCCGAAGATAAGAGTGCTTTTAAGGAATCGGTGCCCAGCAGAGCAGTGTGTCACGGATAGCACGGCCCTCTCGTGTGGTTGTGCCACCGCTCCCTCTCACTGCTCATCCTGTCCAGCCTCTGTCTGATGTCCTCGCGTGACACCACGCAACACCGGTCCTGCTCTCTCCCTGCTTGTTGTCGTTGTCGGTGTTCACCGGCAGGCACATGTTTGCCAGTCAACTCACGTCGGTAACAAACGATAGTAACAGCAGTTTCAATTATGTATATAGCGGCTTAATGCAACTCCTCAACTCCAGACACGTTAGGGGGAAGGAGGTGAAATGAGTGTGAGGCGGTTAGCGAGTGCAGGGACGCATGGGAGAGACAGAGCAGCACTGGCTTGGCCCGAGAACATCAAGGCCACATGCCAAGGGTTGAACCTCGAGTGATTAGAGGGGGGGGATGAGAAATGCAGTTTGAGAAACACTTTGTTGCCGTGCCTCCTGACACTGCGCGCTCGCTTTTGCATTTGTTTTAAGGTCTCTTTTGAAATCACCGTATTGTGTGGTGACGCTGCTGGGCAGTGCGTTCAGTTAAGAAAATCGAAGGTCACAAGTTCAATTCCTGGTCCGGCAGGCAACTTGCCCCATAAATCCTGCCACGGGTGAAAACATGATGAATTTGTGGGAATTCTAGATTTGAAGCTTTCGTGACTGCAAGGATTCATACTCTTAGGTTTTTTTGGTAAAGTCACGTTGGTAAAAAATAATACAATTATAGAAATAATAATAGAAATAAAATAATAAATCACGACGTTTCGGAGGCAACACAAGTCTCCGTCATCAGGTGGGACCGTCACAGCTAAATTTACTGTATCAAGTGAGGACAAATCCAAGAGACAAGCTCTTAAATACAAGTTAAGGGGGAGGGGGGCTTATCTGAATGTGGTAGCCAGGGAATGGCATTGCGTTTCATTGAAATGTAAAGACAGCAGTGCATATTGCAATATTTCGCAAGAAGCCTAGAGCGCATGCAGGCTGAGAGAACGCGTGCGTTGTGGCTCTAAGAAAGGGGAGAGAGGGGGCGAGCCCTTCGTGGTAAGCCAGCCACGGGTTCGGCTCAAAGCAAAATGTTTCCATCTGCTGCTGCTGCTGCTCCCAGCCGCTGCAGGGACCACCGCTGCGCGAGTTCGCCACCTGGTGGACTGAGTCCGCGCTGCACCCATCGCGCTCCGGCTGCCATCAGCCGAGCGCTTGGGGCTGGCAGGGGTCCTGGGATGCACTGGTTGTTCGTGGGGCTGAGCTCCGCGTCCGACGCGGCCCAGCGCAGATGGTCGGCACGCTTCTGCTCGTGCCGCCGCCGCTTGAGTATCCGCTGCTGTGGCACACGCCGAGTGAGACTGCCCGCGTGGACAGTCTCACTCGGCAGGCTGTGACTTACAGTTGTCTTCACTGTTTCCGTTTGGAAATTTACAAAGCTCTTCACACAAAGCAATCAGTGGGTTGCTGTTTGAGACTTTGTCCTTTGGACAAAACACAGAGGCTGCGTGTGTTTGTTGACATTATATTTATAAAATGAAAACGTTTACCAATAGTATACGTGCAGACTAATTGCGCTCTGCAATTGGGGAGTTTATGTAATTAATAAGGAAGTCTATTTTTTTTTTAAAGATAATGGCCACATTCATTTGCACAGGTTTACGGATGACGTGTAGTAATTTCCAGTCCAGCTGAGCTGGCACAGAAATGAGAAACCCAGTGATGTGCTGTGCCAATATAAGCAATCCTACCCATAGCTACTTGCTGTGTTGTGGGTGGTTCTCGTGGTTGGTTGAATTTTTTGAGTGAGGACCAGACTTGGAAATGGATTTTGAGTGAGCCTCACGGCACAGTTACAGGAGTGAGTTTTATATTTCACCTCTTTGCATGAATTCTTGAGATGTTGCCTAGAAAACAAATGCAGAAAGTGAGCACTTATTTTTCGTACATCATTTGCCACCTAAGGCCTGTTAACATGTGCGCCAAGTAACGTGGCACGTTAGAGGAGAGGCGAGGGATTTGCCATAGGTGATGGAGGATAAGTAGGTCCAGAACAGAGTAGGTCGTGAGTTTAGATTCACACTGAGGGACAGCACTTCCCAGTTGTTTAAACAGCTGGAGCAGCATAGAAAAAGTAGAGCAGGGATTGTGATTATTTAAGTAATTAATTACTCTGATATTTATAGGTTCGATTACCCGACTAAATGAATGTCATGAAAATTGTTGAAAACATCACCTCCTGATTTAAAGCTTTCGTGACTGCAGGGATTCATATTCTTGGTTCTTTCGGTAAAGTCACGTAGAAGGGAAATAATAAAATAATACAAATATAAAACAATAAAATTCTCACAAAAATATGGAACGCTTCACGAATTTGCGTGTCATTGCAAATACGTGAAGTGTTCCATATTTTTGTGCGAATTTTATCGTTTGATACTTTAATTATTTTATTATTTACCTTCTACGTGACTTTACCGAAAGAACCAAGAATAAAACATCACCTCCATTCGCACGTGGTGCAACTGGACGAGGGCTGATGGGTCGGGCTCGGTGAAGTTATTGGCATCGTCAGCCACGGCAGACTCGGACTATTTATTTATACTGGAGGAATCCAATAAGCTATAAAGCTCTCTTTCAAACATGTCCAGTTGGGGCAGATTAGAACGTTACAACAACAATCAATACAAAAACACGACAGGAGTGCAAATCACAAGAAAGGTAAACATCACCCAAAAACATACAAATAAACGGAACCCTCCCCATCTTACCAAGCAAAACGCACTGAGGTATTCACTTATTTTTCAGAAGCTACCTGGCCACATATGATAGTTCAACAAAGTGGCTTATGTGGAAATCTAAAACGGCTAAATTATTTAATCTAAATGCAGGATTGCAGGGTGGCCACCATTTTTTAAAATGACCGAGTAATTAAGCACGAAAGAAGTAGTCCATTTATGATTTATAGTGTGAATCGAATGAGTCATCTTCCCGGCTCGCAAAATGAGTGACCGCTTGCTGTGCCCTGAGATTGCTAATTTGAAAGGTGCTTTGGAAAACTGAGTTTATTGTTGAAGAGAAGAGAGGGCAGTGTTTTCTGGGGCAGACGGTGTGTTTGGGAGATGGTAAAGATCGATGAGGTCTGGTGGTAGGAATCGGTGAGACTTTGAAGAATTGTTAATGGAGCAATCTTGGAGTAGCGGATGGACGATAGGACGCAATTCGGTGCCGTTTATCGATCATTTCAACGCAGGTGTTGCTCTTGGGGTGTTTTATGGTCATGATTGTCAGTTAGAGGAAAGGTGTCCATCCGTGTGGCCCTAGTGGTTGGAATATATAATTTCGATTAGTAGTCATCTAAAACGTTTTATTTTACCAGTTAAGGCCCAATGAGTTGTATAGCTCTTATTCAGAAGTCACCCTGCCTACAAATGATATCTCAACGAAGGGGTTTGTCATGTGGAAATGTGTTGCAGTCAAATAATCCAATCGCATAGTTCTAATATGGAGGAAAAAAGCAGAGGACCCGGAGAAAAATCCACGCGATCATTGGGGGAGAGACACGCAAACTCCAAATAAACAGACGTCAAGGTCGGTATCGAACCCAAGCGTCCTGTATAACAGGCGAGGTAGTTAACATCTCACCACAGTGGCGAGATGTTAAATACCTGGTAACGTCACCAGAAGACTTTAATGTTATTGGCCACAATGTTAACGGTTTTAACGAGTGTTGGCATCCTTCTGTTGAAGGAAATTGTGTTTTTTCACACCATTACAGCTTCCTGCAGGGTTTTATTAAACAACTTAGGTTGGCATGTAGGGGAAATGTGTGATGTTTTATTTCTGCTGAAAGCCAAAACGTGTAGATGGCATTTTCTCCATGGCCGTCACTTAATACACTGTGAGCTGTCTTTACACTTAATGTGCTGTGGACAATGAGTGGGAATATTCACGTAAATGTTTATAGTGCGCTGTAATCTACGTGGCACAGATGAACCACGGCCTGATATGTTAAAAAGTTTCGGTTGCAATGTGGAGCAAAAAGGTGTCATGCCTGAATACCGTGGGCCAAAACTGCTTGTGTGGAAACTTGTTTTACGCTCTCGTATACAGAGTGGTTGGCACCCATTGCTACTACACCTCTGTCACCTTTATCTGTCTTTACTTGCTTTGAAATGTTGAAGAAATATCCTGGCAGCAAAGAGATCATTCCATTGCAAATTTTGGGCGAACCCGAGTGAAGGGCCGGCAAAATTTGGCTACACCCACGTGAAAGGCGTGAAATCTGTCGGTTGTCTCCCGGTCGGCCTGGTTCTCCAACTTGCCGAGCCTCTGCCAATGGGACTGGTCCAGCATCACGCACTTGTACGTGCATTTGGCATGAATCTTGTCTTCCCTTTGGGGAAGGGTCAGAGCTGGAAGTTGACAAACAACACTCGATAGCGCGCACGAGGCATTTGCGACAGAAGCCAGTGTGGTTCCCGGGCTTGGTTTAACTTGTCTGGTATCAGAAACAAACTCGGGAGGCAGTGAAACATCCCTTCGCCAAGGTAAGAAGTGGGACCCTAGAAGTTTCGGACGGATTGCACACACACTGAGGCCAAGCTGCTGCCATTATTTTCGAAGCCATTTCCTGAATATATTACGAAATTAATTTTAGATTTAGGAATATGTCAAATGAGTTGATAAATAATTGTTTTTCTACAAACTCGGGTGTTGACTTAATGACTCTAGGATGTTCTATTTCCATTAATATGAACACTGCTTCTTGTATCTATTTATGTACGGCCCTTATGCAGCCACAAGCGTGTTGTTCAGCTAAACTCGCACCTGCTCCTCGCAGTCACGGGGATGAGTTTATATTTTTTGTTTTTAGTTTTCTCTCCTCCAACCCACCCCTACCACCCCCCCCCCCCCATGTATATTCTAGTTACTGCCATTCTCGTACGTCGCGGTTGATAAAATAGTTACCACTTTGTGGAGTTGAGTAGTTGTCGTGCAAAGTGAATGGCCCTAACAATAGCAGTGTTAATTTACACCTCTTGCTCAAGAGTCGTACAACATTAGGACCGGCCCACACTATCTTCAGTGTGGAAACATTCCAAATAAAAAAAAAATATTCATAAAATACTCAAACATTTTGTCATTTTTGAGTCCCTGTTGATTATAGTTCGTGGAAATATTGCTGCCATTTGACACATTACTGCAGACGTGGCAAGATCGCAAATCCTTGCAATCCTCAAACGCTAAGACACCTATTAGCAACATCAGTAAAGATGAGCGCTTTGAGCTTTCGCAATTAAAAAAGAGAGATGACATCGTCATCCTCTCAGCCGACAAGGGCAATGCCACAGTTATCATGGACAAAACCACATACAATAACAACATTCAGGACCTACTTAATGATGGTAGCTATTCCAAAATTAAGAGATCCCACCAACCGCCTTGTTACGAAAACCAACAATATCATCACTGATTCGACATCTTTGATCGAACTAACCAAGCGGTTTTCCTTAAAACCCTCTTCTGCTAGACCACCCAGATTGTCTGGCTCACCAAAAATCCATAAAGAAGGGGGACACCCCTTCGTCCTATCATCTCCACCATTGACTCACCCACCTACAAACTGGCCCGATTTCTGTCTGAGACCTTACAACCATTCACTGGTAAGACCACCTCAGTTGTACTCAACTCGGCTCACCTGGTATCGTTAATTAAGTACATCTCCCTATCTCCAGGTGATTTGCTCGTTACTTTCGATGTCATATCTTTGTTTACCAAAGTTTCTGTGCCTGACACCATTGCAATAATTGAAGATTTGGTCCACCAAGGACTGAATGCTGATGTACCGGCCCTGGTGAGACACTGCCTCACCAACACTTACTTCACCTGGAATGGAACATTCTACAAACAAGTTGAAGGTACCCAAATGGGTTCTCCCTTATCTCTAGTTGTAGCCAATGTTTTCATGGAAAGATTTGAGACAGATGCCATCCAGGCATCCACTCTACGTCCGTCCTTGTGGAAGAGATACGTAGATGACACGTTCATCATCTGGCCACATGGCCTACCAGCTCTGAACCAATTCCTCAACCACATCAATTCCACACACCCAGCCATCTAATTCACCATGGAAGTGGAAAAGGATGGCAAGTTACCATTCTTGGATGTTTTAATCAAAAAGAGACCAGATGGCTCAATGGGACACTCTGTCTACAGGTAAGCCACTCATACGGAAGCCTATCTAAAACCTGACTTCCACCACCATCCATCCCAGAAGAATTCCCTCATCAAAACTCTACACCATAGAGCTCGATTTATTTCCGACCGTCATCACCTATTCAGTGAACTGGAACACGTACACCAAGCTCTCAAGATGAATGGATATTCAGACTACACAATCTGTAAAGCTATCACCCTAACCATTGGGAAATAACCATCTTGAGGACCCAATTAAAACCATCACCTTGCCATACATAGCAGGGGTCACTAATAAGATTTCTAAAATCATGAGCAAACATAACATCCAGGCTCTATTTAACACCGTACATAAAATGCGTGTTCTGATCCCATCTGTGAAAGATGTGATCCCTGACATGCAATACCTCCGGCGTCTACAAACTAAGCTGTGTCTGCGGCAGTAGTTGCATTGGGGAAACTAAGCGACATGTCTCAGACCGTGTTCATGAACATAAGGCAGATCTGAAACATGGTAGGACCAATACCTCGACCGTGGCTGATCATTGTTTTAATGCGGTGGGCTCACGCGAAATTGATTTCTCTTAGACGAAGGTACTTGCAAACCCACTGGCTATCAACAAAGATTCGTTCATGAAGCCATCTACATATAGACAGACACAATTGCAAACGAGAAGATCGGCACAAACTGAACACTCATTGGAAGGACGTTATCAACCAGTTTTAGCCAGAATTGGCTATGATGTTCCCATCCTACCACCTTCCGATGTTAGTTGTGCTTTACGCCCATTTCAAACTTGCGCTTTTACAGTCACTTGGCATGCCGACCCCTTGGTTGCGGCTCTGTGATCTTCCATTAACATGCTAATAATCTCTCTTTAACATGCTAATTTTCACCTGGCAGCCCTTTGGTGGAAAACCAACCACAGTCGGGTTGGCTGCCCACCACTTACATTATCATTGACTGCTGACATTTGGGCTACGCCTGTTTCAAACCCCTATAAACAGTTTGCCTTGGAAGCTAACCCCCCTTTTTCTGAAGACGACCGCTTGTGTTGCGATCGTAACGTCGTAGTTGTTATTTTCTTTGAACCTATCTACGTGACTTTACCGAAAGAGCCAAGAATATGAATATAATAATACAAATTATACTCATGCTACTTAAAAAAATACGTAATGTCAATAAACAACTTTATTCAGCCAAGAGCATCTGAAGGACCCTCAGTGATGATGTCATGGTGGCCATCATGAATGGGGACTTCATGGTGGCCTTGTTGCCTGAGGGTTGTTTCCTGCCAGCTGATTGTCTTGTGTAGTAGCAGCGATGACACAATCCCTGGCAACCACTGCCCCGTGCCCAGCTTTGCGATCTCACTGGGATGGGCACAAATACTGTCTGCTTTTCACCTACGCTGTTTCGGAGCCGATGCCAATGGCTGCCTGGTGTATTTTACGCATATTTTCTGTACTCAGGCCCCAGGTTATCTCGAGTGCTTACGATGAATGGGTCCCGTTAGAGTTCTAAACAATGACAAGTGGGACTTTGAGACCTCTATTAGCGAGCTGCTGGACGTTGTTATATTTCTAGAAGAGACCCCCCCCCCGCCTTGCCTCATGTAGGGGAGCACAGGACCGGCTGAAAATAGGTGCTGTTGATGTAAAATAATAATTCCGTGCTTCAATCAATTGGTTTACTTGTTATGTAATGCAGACGTCATAATAACTTTCCAGATGCCTCCGATGAGACAGACTGGTGTGATGTTGCTGTTCTTTGCGTCTGCCCCATCTTCATGGGGTAAAACTGCACGCCCCACGTGATCGAAACATGCTTGGCACACTGGGGGGTGGATGCCATCCTACATGGTTGTTTTTTAGCACCCGTGTGTGTGTGTATGCATGTGTGATAGCACTTTATTGCTGGAAATTATGATTTTTTTCTGGTCCATTATCATGTCAAGATAATGTCTGGCTGAATGAATGGGAGGGGAATGGCCCACAAAATAGAGGGATACTGCTAAATATAAAAATTGGGATATTTACAAAATCTATTGTTTACCTGCATAGCATTGGGAAAGAATATGTAAAATGTAAATCTACATGGCAGTGCAGAAAGTCACGTGCGTCTAGTAAATCATCATGCACTGGAAAAAGCAAACAATTTCAAGTTTGTGAATTATTGCCGAGTCACTGTCCCTCAGAGTGAGCAGCAGCCAATAATAGATCTGGCACACCCACAAAATAGTTGTATCATTATTCATTATTTTTATATTTCCGCATGGATAGTTAATTAGTAACCCAGATTAAATGTCCACGGATAATCAAGCATCATCTGTATCCATTCATTAATGGAACCCTTGCAAGGATTCTTCCATAAAATGACTCGTCGATTAAAATCCCATAATTTTCTTGGTTCCAAGGAGTGAATCGCAGTTTGAGGAGAGGGATGCAGGAAATCGTCGTTGACACGAACGGGGAGATGACGTGACGATCGGCTATTGTCACGGGGGTGGGGGTAGGAAGGGGTAGTGGAGCGGTTAGCGCGCTGCACTACGAACCCGCTATAAACCCGAGGTTCGATTCCCACTCGTGGCCCCCACTAGTGACAACTTTGAACCAGTCCAGAGCCTCTCCTGGTCGACTCGGCCTGAAATGAGTACCTGGTGCGGTGTGTTGTAAACATCCCCACTGGGGAGACAAAAGCAGCTGGTCGCAGTGCTGACCACCCCACTCCCTTTGTGTGCCGTGCCGTCCTTCGTAGGCGCTCGCTTAACAGCACTTGTCCCAACAGTCTGTGAAGGCTATACGGGGGATCTTTGTCTTTTGGGGTGAGGGTGGGGTGGTGTAGAGCACGAGCGGTGAGTTGGATTGCTCCCCGTGTGCCTCACCACCCCTTGTGAATGTCGCGCAGGTTTCCAGGCAGCAGGGGCCACCTCAGGCCTCATATGGTGCAGCCCATGATATGAGCAAGGCAGCCCAGCCCCTGGCCCCGACGCAGCAGCCCCCACACGCACCCTCACCCGGCCTGCAGCAGGTGTGTACCAGTGTTCTACGTGTGTGCTCACTTATGTAATATACACACATGCGCACGTTTGTGTGGGTGTGGGTGCGGAGAGCGGTATGCGCTCCGCTACGAACCCGGCGACCCGAGTTAAATTCCCGCTCGCGGCCAACGTCGGTGACGAATATCTGAACCGGTGCTGGGCCTACCCGAGGTCATAACGCCCTCAAGTGAGCCTTTGGCACATTGTGTGTAAACATTGCCACTAGGGAGACAAATGCGGCCAGGCGTGGTGCTGGCCACCCCTGACACCGTTAGTGTGGCATGCCGGCCTTTATAGGTTGATACTCCTCGCTTAACAGCACATGTAGGGGATCTTTTGTCATTCTGGGGAGCGTTAACCACTACAAGCCTCGTTCTCCAGCTTTCACTTTTAGTAATGGAGAGTTATATCTGAACCGGTTAACTCTGGGGAGATGAAGTTAGCTTGTTGTGGTGCTGCCTGCCTTAGTTAGAATCGGAATATTTGTACTGGAGGAATCCGATGCGCTATAAAGCTCTTTTTCACAGATGTTCGGTAGGGGCAGGTCAGAACATTAGAATAATACAAAAACACGGTAAGAGTGTAAAGTATAGGAAATGAAAGCAAATATAGAAATAAAACTAACCAATTTTTATCTTAGCAGATAAAGTTCACTGAGCTATTAGCTAAAGTAACAGAGGGAGATCTCATCTTTTGTGGTACTGTGGAGAGCTCTGACACTGGCGAAATTAAGTTATATTCCTGGCCGTGTACAATAACAGTGGTAATTGTTATTTTTACCTGGAGTGCGACTTCCTTTGGTCAGCTCAACTCCACCAGGTGGGGGGGGGGTATTAGTGTCTGCCACGGGACTAGCCAAGACATCCCTCTGCATGCCGTGTGCTTGCTGGAACGGTCTTTTATGCTAAACAGAGGCCCCCTTTGTGTAGTGGGTGGTAGGAGCACGGTGGGTGGACAACTGGACCATGATCCCAGCAGTGATCTTAAATGCCTCCGTATCGTTCGCAAGTGGGTCGTGTTCTTCCCTTGGAGCTTCTGTATAACGCCCTCTTGTGCAGTGTGAATGTTAATGGCAATTGCCTCTGCAGTCTACCTAGGCTAACGAATGTATCTTTTTGTTGTAATTGTGTGCGCATATCATTACGTGTCTGCTATATAGGCTTGGCACATTTCACTCTGATGGCTAGATCTCTATGTCGGGGTTTTTTATGTGCACCATTACGAACGCACACCTGTGCAACATCAGCACAGTGTCATTTTACATGTGATGCGGCAAAGATAAAGATCCCCTTTATAGCCTTTGACAGACGGTTAGGGCAAGTGATGAAGGCCGCCACGGTACACAAGGGGGTGAGTGGCCAGCAACACGTTTGACTGCTTTTCTCTCCCCAGTGGCACTCATTTGAGACTGAGTCGACCTAATGTGGTGAGGCAGACGTACTGTCATCTACAAAAGATTAACATCTTTCGGAAATTGTCTTACAAGCATACCTTCCTTTTGTGGGGAGCGGTCGTGTAGTGGTTAGCGCGCTGCGCTATGAACCCGGCTACCTGAGTTTGATTCCCGCTCATGACCAACACCAGTGACAATTATTAGAACTGGTTCTGGGCTTCCCCTAAGTAGACTCGGCCTCAAATTAGTACCTGGTGCATTGTGTAAAATATCGCCACTTGGGAGACAAAGGCGGCCGGGCGTGGTGTTGGTCACCTACCCCCTCGTGTGCCATGTTGGCCTTCATCGGTGCTCGCTAACATCAATTGCCCCAACAGTCTAAGGCTATACGGTGGGGTCTTTGTCTTTGTTTTGTGTGTACGTGTCAACCTGTGTGTGTGTGCGTGCGTGTGTGTGTGCAGCACCCGTACACAGCCAGTCAAGCTGGCCCTCCGTCCTTAGTGTTCCAGGCTGCCCCGCCGACACAGCAGCCGCCCCCCATGAATACGCAGGCTCCCCAAACGCGGCAGGTAACGTTGCTCCCCACGCTTCCTACACCCCCCCCCCCACGCTGCCGCCCGACCGGCAGACTCCTGAGCCTCTCCACACGTCTTTGTTTTGCTTTTTGTAGTCTGGAGGGTTCAGGGGACAGGGTGCCGGAAACCCAAAATAACAAAGAAGATCCATTTTCTTAGAATTCGGTAAAAAAAATTCGAAAGCCGCAATGCGTGCGAATACAAGACGGTACTGTATGAATAACATCAAACCGTACGTTTTGTAACCCCTGTTTTAAGAATGGCACATGCACAGTGATTTGTAATGACGCATTACAAATAATTGTTGGCTTTTTTACGTTCACCGCTTATATAAAATAATTAGGAGGGGTTTTTCACTTGGAAATGATGGTGTCGGGAGCCACAAAGCAGTCCTTAAAGAGCCCCGCGTATGGCTCCGGAGCCACACGGTGCCGCCCCTTGTCCCCATGGAGTGTTCCCTCGCGAGTGTGACACCGCTCCCTCCTCTTTTAATGCTCCGTGTGTGCTTTCAGAAGCCATTTCTATTCATGCATGTAGGCTCCAACACTCATTCTGTCTGGCTTATCAGCTGAGGTCCACTCTGCTGCCTCATTGTTTCTCCCCCCCCCCCCCCCCCCAAATCTTGGGAAAGTTGTGAATGGTGTTAACTCTGGTGTGGAGGGGTGTGACACGGTCGTGTGCTCCTCCGCTGTGGACGTGATTGAGAAGCTTGTTTTGCAGTAAAGCCTGGAGGAGACGTGCAGAGCTAACGCATTCTGGGCAATGACTGCTTCACGCAAAAATGAAGAAGACTGACTTGCCACGCTCAGACTCCCCCCACATCCCCTCAGGGGTTTAGTGATAAAAAAAACACAGCAAATTAACGGTTGTCTTGATGAGGGGTCCACAATTACTTTAGTCTTATCCACCTTTCGATCCCAATGGGTTGTTGTTGCCATCGATACTTGCTTCTAGGATGCTCCGGAAAGTCTGGTGCACCCTAAACTTATGGGCGATATGACTAAAGTTGGACAAATCCGCTAGAGTACAAAGTAAAGTTACGAGACCCGTCCCTAACGTGAGCTTTAAATTCACAGTAAAAAGTGTCATGTGGAGAAAAAATATATAAATTTTCAACCCTGTAAAGCTAATGTGAATGTCCATTCAGTATAATGCCACCCGTACACGTGTGTATAAGCGCACTGGGTGTACTGTGACGTACATACCGTGTATTCTCATCAATGCAGTTCATTTCAATGGGAGGCATCCCGCCTGCGCATTCGGATACTCTGCGTGGCATTCAGAACGATGGCCCAGTTTCCACCTAGCCATCTCGTCGCAAGTGCCCAACAATCCAACCTCCCTTGCTCTGCAGTATTCCCTGAGTATTGCTGAACAAGGCTACAGTTCTGGATGCTTGCAGGGGATGCTTTGATTACTCGGGTGGGGGTTGGAAGGGGTGTGGCATGTAAACAAATTCCAGTCCCAAGCAGGAATGTGTGTAATGTGAATCATCTGTTGGCAGTAGAGACATTTGTTTTGATCCCTGCCCCACACACACAGCAGGGAGGCTCAAGCAGCTTGGTGCCTGTCCTGATGTCTTGTAATCGGAACTAAAACTATGAAAACTGCTATATAGCTCTTTCAGAAGCGATGTGGCCATCACAAATGATAGCTCAACAAAGTGATAGCGCCCAAATGCTCCCAACGCATGTTTACTAAATATGGAGGGAGAAACCGGAGGACCTGGAGAAATATCCACGCGACCAAGGAGAGAGACACGCAAACTCCAAATATACAGGCGTCTTGTCGGGATTGAACCCACAACCTCTTGTATACCAGGTGAGGTAGTTAACATCTCGCCATCGTGGTGCCCCAGATGGCACGGACCTCACGGTATTTCCATTTGGCCACATTAAGTCTACAGCCACGAATTACACCGTGCTCCTTCAACCTTGCCCTGAATTTGCGAGACCTGCCTTCAAACGCGCGGAGCCTGCTTCTGCTCGTCTTATCTCCTTGAAATGAGGCACCTTGGCCGATTACGCATTGCGTAAGACGTCAGGGGGAATGGGAGCCGCAAGAACGCTCATGGTAGGGGCGTGATTAAAACATGTCGGGGATTATTCTCAGGACGGCGCTTATAATAAGTGGATGCGGGTGACAAGGGCACAGTCGTCGTCACGATGCGGGAGCGCGTGTCTCATTTAATATTTTGCGGTGGCTCTGGCCAGCCAGACCCCCTCGTTATTGTGATGGATACACTTGTTGAAAGGTTGTACTTGATACGGTGTGTGTGCTCTTTTAGTTGATATTTGGGGTGCGTAACCTGAAGTGTTGTCGCTTTAGTGGCTTCTGGTTTAGAATGCAGATGGTTCCTCAAGCTTTTTGGGAGTTCTAAATGTGCTTTGGTGTTCTCTCCTTAATGGTTTGTGTGGATTAAATGTTGAACAAAATGCAACACTTCAGGAACGAATGCATAAACTCATAAACAGATGACACGTCGTTTGATGGCTTGGGAAACTCTTGCCCAGTGGCGTAGCACTGAGCCCCCCCCCCCAGCATTGCAAAGAGCACGAGTGCGAATCGAGAGAGCCACATGGTAGTGGTTATACAGTGCTAAACAAACAATCAGGCAGTCGACGGAGCATGAGAGAGTGCCACATAGCGGTGGGGTAGGTGATGCTCGTTGGTTTCCGCTGGGACCTAAACGTGTGGACACATGGCTGTTGACTTACGTTCCAGAAACCAGTCTCCATCAACTTATTCTCTTGACCGGATATAAACATCGCTGTATTCTGACAACAACCGTTAAAATGTAAACCATATTGAGAATTAGAAAATAATTAAATCCCGCTTAAAATCAACATTAAATATTTAAAATACTAATCCACGTCTTATTCTTAGGTTTTTTTTCGGTAAAGTCACGTAGGTAAAACATCAAAATTAATGAAAATAAAATAAAACAAAAATCACGACGTTTCGGAGGCAACACAAGTCTCCGTCATCAGGTGGGACCGTCACAGCCAGATTAGCTGTTTTATTTTATTATTTTATTTTCATTAATTTTGATGTTTTACCTACGTGACTTTACCGAAAAAAAACCTAAGAATATGATTCCTTGCAGTCACGAAAGCTTCAAATCTAGAATTAATCCACGTCTGACCGTTGAAAAATGCAGCAATTACCCATTGTTAATTAGCGGCGTGTTCCATGTTGACTCTCAAAGATTTTCTTAACACTCCCCCAAGTGCATTCCAAGTGTCCCGTGGAGTAACAGCTGCGGGCGGCGGCAGTGGCTTTCCCTGTCGCAGGCCGTGGCACGACACGGATGGATTCCCGTAAACCATGCGGCGTCGATGACCAAATGAGATGACAGAAGCAAAGCAATCTTGTGCGTGGTGGTCGCCCATGCGAGTGCTTTCTAGGCTAAAGATTTTGCTTAGCTTCTGTCGAAAAAACTAAGTCCACTGAGCTATATAGCTCTTTTTCAGTGACGCAAAGTCTGAAGGCTTGGGCACCCGATTCACAAGGGGTTTCAGTAGCCGTGAGCAGCGTGGTGTTTTCCCCAAACCTATCCTCCTGGATCGTGCACATCTTGACGCCGCCGAAGTCGAGTTGAATGAGCCTGGTGGTCTTGGCTGTTGCGGTGGAGAGACGATGGTGCCCATTTAGGTTAGTGCCAGTCCCCTGAAGACTGGGTGGGTAGCAGGGCAAGGTGTGATGACCCTCACCCTGGCCGAATGAGCTCGCGCGCGCACATTCCTGGGGCATTGTGCGCGATTGATTGAGTGACCGGGGCGTTGCCGTTTGTCCGGGCGCCGCATTGCAGCAGTATGGGTGTGCGAAGCAGCAGCGCGTGATGGTGAAAAGCATTCTGAGGAATGTTACGTGGTGGATGGGGGCCGTTTCTAATTGGGAGATGTAGAGGGAATTGTTTTAACGTTGCAGTCCGCAGAGGAGAATTATGCGCATGGAAGTGTGGGGATTATTATCAAGGCATGCGTGACTGAGCAACTTGGTTAATGTAGCAAGACTCCACTAATTTAGACTTTCAATCACTGTAGCGGAGGCAAAGTCCTGTGACCCCTGGTGTCACGTACATTCACGCGACCACCTACTGCCCCTAGTTTGGCTCTCCATTGTGCATCCCTAGCACCCAGAAGGTAATCTCTTTAGTGAGCTGCTGCGCCTGAACCAGCAAGCATAGATATTTTTGTTGAAAAATAGTGAAACACCAGGGGCTGATGCCGTCTGTATGGGGCACGCTTGTGAGGCGACTTCTGCAATTTGCTTTTTGTTACCGTGCGGTGATCTCGCTGCACGGAGAGCGAGCGTCGCAACCGTCAAGGTGAAGGTCCAAATGCGGCTCTGTGCCAGCAGGATCCCGTGCCTGCTACTCGCTGCGGCTTCCCTGTCGCGAGCAGTGGCACGACACGGACGGATTCCCTAAACCGTGCGGCGCCGATGACCAAATCGCCGAAAATGCACTCAGTCTTAATCAGATAACAAAAGTTGGTCAAGCTTGAGAATAGGTTTTCCCCTTTTTTCTGGCAACAAAACAGGTGTTAAAACACCAAACTAAAACCTTTTACAAGGAATCATTTTCTGCATTAACCACAATACTTGTGGTCAGAATGCAAACAAAAAACATACTCTGAATATATATGCATTCTTTGAAACTGATTGGTCCACACCAGAGACAGCTTTCTTTCGAGCATAGTCTCGAACGGTGTTGGACCAGAGGACGCCAAAAGGCGTTCCTTGTGAAAGGTTTCAGTTTGGTGTTTTAACATCTCAACACCTTTTTTGTTGCCAGGAAGAGGTGAAAACCTATTCTCATATTTTGATACTGGCAAAGGATGATGTTAGTCAAGCTTGTGCGTGGTGGTCGCCCATGTGAGTGCTATCCAGGCTCAAGTTTGCTTCGTTTCTGTGTTTAGAAGTAACCTGGTCACAATAGATAGCTTCAATGAAGTATCTTATCACGTGGACATTTATAGCAGCCAAATACTATAAATGCATGGAGATTCTAAATGTGGAGGGAAAAACCGTAGGACCCGGACAAAAATCCAAGCGGCCACGGGGAGAACATGCAAACTACAAATATACAGCAGGCATCAGGGTCGGGATCGAACCCACAGCCTCCTGTATACCAGGTGAGGTATTTAACATCTTGCCATCGTGGCGCACACGGTGGTAAGATGTTACTCGCCCCGGTGTTACCATCGGGCTGCAGGCCTTCGTGGTGGACAGCAGAGGGCACTGCAGGACATTCCATTGTTGTGCTGTACTTGGCTTCCCATGTCCGCCATGTTCACTGACCAGCGTGGTGAAGTATGTCAACTAACACCCACGGTGCGGGAAGGCCCTCAGCTAGCAGCGAATTGACAAAGTGGGTGCGCACGTACGTGTCATGTAACGAGCTCATGGGGCCGGAGAGATGACTGGCTCGATCTAAGCTCCGCTGTTTAAGGCTCGCCCTGATGGCTTGCCCAGTCTCTGCCGCAACCAGAAACCCAGTCGCATGAATCCAGGTCTGAGAGCGAGAAGTGGCTTTGTCTTTTCCACAGGTTAAAACGGTGTTATGGCATTGTAATGGCGTCACAGCGACATTATGGTTTGATCCAAACGGGATTTGCCGTCGTCGCGGCGTTCCCACAGGTGTGCGTACGGTGTGGTTGTGATGCGCTGCGTAACTAACCTGCTCTCTCGAGCGCTTCCAAGAGGTTTGTGACAAGTGGTTTAAATCCTGTTCCCACCTGTTCCACCCCCTTCTGTCCTACCTGTGGTGTTCTCTTGCCCTTGTCGTTACCCTGGCTCCTCTGCTCTCTCCCCTACCTGCCCGCACCCCTTGTGCTCCCTGGAATAAAGCTCCCACATGGTTCCCGTGCGCTGCACCACCAGGTACTAATAACCCTCCCTCTGACCCTCCTCACCCCGCACCACCTCTATCGAAGCACCCAGCTGCCTCTTAAACCTGCTGAATGCTGCGATGGTGTAGGCATGATGCGACCATGACCGTACGCTCAGGTGACGGGGGGAAGGAAAGGCTGGCTGAGTTGGCAAGCAAAGGCCTCCTTCAGAAACTCAGAAACAGGAAGGGGGTGGGGCAGCGAAACCTTTTGCTCGGAGAGCATCCCTTGATTTGAAAGTGGGGGTTTCTCGTCAAAGACCCACGTGGTTGTTGTGCACTGGCTGACTGCCTGTGTGGGTGGATGTCTGTCGGCACCCTTTTGTGCGGTGCGAGCCGCGTCTCGTCGGTGACTGGGGAAGCGGTTCAAATCAAACAATTGGATAAAAACTGAAGTGAGCGATCGCGGTCGTTGAAATTCTAGAGCCCCCCACTGCCCATGAAAACAAAACCCCGTTGCCGAGCGGTAGCATTTCTCGCTCGCCAAGTGTCCCAATTTGAACGTGGACCACGGGCCCTAAGGCTGCACATACCACGCGATGTTGTTTACCGCCCGCCTGCTGTAGCCAATGCCCACGTTAGCATGGCAGCATGATCAGGGCAAGTGTTTAGGACTGCAATGCGTTATTAACTCTCTACTTTATCCCCGGACACAGGATTTTTTTTTATATAAATGAGATTTCTCTACAAACCCCAATTTTTACGGCTGAAATATCTATTAAGACCACTAATGCTGACTGATCGCTTGAGGTTAGGTTGCGTTAATGATCACCTGTGAGCACCCGTTGTTTTTGCTGAGTGTGGCTTTTGAGTAAGTGGGTGTTTAGACAAGTCTCTCAGCTGTGATGGCCTCAGCATGAGAAGCAGGTAAGCTCTCTTAAAGCCGAGGATTCCTCTCTCCCGATTACCGCTAGTCAATGTACACATGACCTTTGTTTAATTTGGGTTGATGAATTAGTTTACATTGGTCACCATTCACATTTTTCTCTGGGCATGACACCATCGCCAAGCTCGTATTAGCCAATGTGTTAAGCGTGTGTTAGAGTTTCTGTGCGTACAGTGTATATATAATGATGACAGATGGTGTATATTTTTAATAATGCCCTGTGTTTGTGGGAAATGGGGGAGACCTCTTTGTGAACGCTCGAACCAGGCTGAGCTTTTAATTGGTAAAATAAAAGCTGGAGCTGTTAGGGGTCCGGTGTGGGCGATGGAGCGAGAGAGAGGTGATTGAGCGAGAGAGAGGGGCTTTCCCCTGTGGGATCGGCTGCTGTAGGCCAAGATGACAATAATCCTCAGGGGGAGATTAATTGCACCAGTTGTCTGAAAGGAAATTAATTTGGGGCCTTCCTTTGTGAGCCACCCATCTAGATCTTCACAGGGGCTAGAAGCTCCCTGTGATGTAGCAACCTAAGAAGGCCACTTGAGCACTTATGGGAAATGCGTGTGAATAAAAATTAAATGCAATTTGCAACGTGTCACCGTTATGTACTCTGGAGGTTAAGGAAAAGGTGTAAAGGCTCTTATGGCATTAATATTTAGTCATGGCTATTTAAGTCCGCGGCATTTTCTCTTTTGCCCATGTCCACAAATGAGCTGTGAATGAATGGTGAAATTATTATCAGATGAAATGACGAGTATTGAATAGGTTTTCATTTGTACAAGATCTTAACATGGGACTATAATTATTTAATCAAAGGGTCATTTGTCGTAGATGTTGAATCGTTTAACCATCAGCAATAAAGTTAACATTTATACTGCATCCAACACGTGCTTTGAAAGGCTTGGTGAGGTGATTTTGTTTAACATCTTCCTCATCTGGTATTCAGGAGGTTGTGGGTTCGATCCCGACCCTGATGCATGTCTATTTGGATTTTGCTTGTTCTCGCCGTGGTTGCATGGACTTTCTCTGGGTCCTCCGGGTTTTTCCCTCCATTTCGAATGTGATGGCCTTGTCACTTCTGAGAAAGCTATAAAGCTCTGGGCCTTACCTGGTAAAATTAAAATAGATTAGTTTTATTTGATTGGCACATGAGCCCACGTGAGATATTTCTGGTCACCACCACCACGGGTGCTGTGTGTTGTATGGAGGAGGAGGAGGAACACGTGGATACTGCTGCAGCCAGGTGTGGCGAGGTTGGTGCTCCAGAGGCGTCTTGGCTCGGCATTGCCCTAAATATAATTTGGTTAATTCTTCATTCTAGGAACGAGTCGGTGGAGGGATCAACGCATCACAGGTTCCACTTTGTTCATTCGTCAAATGTTTTAGAATCAGAATCTTTATTTATACTGGAAGAATCCAATGAGCTATGACGCTCTTTTTCACAGATGTCAAGTAGGGGCAGGTCAGAAAGTGACAAGAACAAACGAGACAAACACAACAGTAAAAAGTATAGGGAAGCTCAGCCATTCACCAAATTTAAATAAAAAAAGCCAAAAATGATTGTGATTAACTCAGTTTGGTATTGTATACATTTGTTATGCAGCCAGCAGGTGGCTGATTTTATTTGTTGTGTTTTGTTGGATTGCTTTTAAAAGCGCGCACCTCTGGCAATCCAACATATCAAATTGATAGTGCATTCGGGCGTGAGTTCGGTACCGCCTGTAGGCAGTTTTTCGTTCTCACGGAGCCTTGTGAGTAGCGTGGGGACATCTCCGTGGTGATGGCATCAGAAGTAAGCATTGGCTCGTGTTGCTGTTTCTGCATCGCTTGGGCTTGTGTCATCAGGCTTTCATGAATATGTAGTGGATTCAACCGAGTCGCAGACGTACTCTTTGGAGGCAAAACATTTATTAATACTCTTTTGTTCTTTAGGTAAAGTCACGTAGGTATAAAATAGATCACGACGTTTTGAGCGCAACACAAGCGTCCGTCATCAGGTGGGAAAACATGGTCTGCTGCTGATGCAGACTGTTGCAGACTTTTAAAACAGTCTGCATCAGCAGCAGACCATGCTTTCCCACCTGATGACGGACGCTTGTGTTGCGCCAAAACGTTGTGGTCTATTTTATTAAATTTTTTACCTACGTGACTTTACCGAAAGAACCAAAGAGTGGATTCCTGCAGTCACGAAAGCTTCAAATCAACATTTATTAATGCCTCTGGCGTGGCTGGCTCCACCCTTGGCCACGACCACCTTCTAGAATCTTCTAGCAGGATCTCGGACCTGACACGTGACCACCATTAGCCCCCACTTGGGGGCCCTGTGTAGACTTTACCAGTCACGTGTCCTTCGCGGTCAACCAGAGTGCAATGGCCCTTAGTTTAACCCCATTCCCATGGCCGGCACTCTTACGACCTGTCCTGTAGGGGTCGGCACTGCACGCAGAGCGTGGTGCCATCCAGCGCTGTCAGTCAGCGCTCACCGAGCCCCTCCAGGGCCGGTACTGCACCCACATACGTGGTGCCCGCGATGTCAATACATCGCACGCCGTGCCTCTCTCGGGCCGGCATTACACAGTGACGTCCGCGATGTCACTACAAATGTATAACATTTAGTGAGCGTTTAGCAAATAGTTAACCCTGCAGTGATGTCTCATCACACCCTATTTGGGGCCTAAGATTGGCCTAGCTAATGATTACTTTCTTGTTTGGCACTGCCATTTAACTTGTTTACATGTTTAGCGCCGAATAAAACACCATGATGCGTTTCTCAAGTCTATTTTGACCACCCAAGGTATGACACGCCACATCGTTTATATTTCCACCGGACTTGTGTTTGACAAGCCGCTAGCCGTGTGGAGCCCACGGTATTAACGCTGCTAAGGTTGGTTACCACTCTAATATCCAGACTGCACACGTGTTTGGAAATGTCAACGTTGCTTTTAAGCGGCATCTGTTGAGGTCTGTCCTACACTCCATGTGAACACGATCATACAGTGTGCATATTCGTTCCCATTTTGTACGGTAGCCAGACCCGTGTGAAAATATGCAACGCGTGCTCGTGTGTGCGAGCACGTGTGTGCGTGCGCGTGCGAACGCACAACAACCTAATCTCTTGCCAGCTCTAAATGACCTGGTGCCAAATAATTACGGAGGCAGACACGGCTTCAGTCACGGTCCATGTCGGCAATTGTTTAGTAATCGTGCAATTTTACAGGCGTTAGAAAGATTACGTGACCGCCGAAAAGGCCAGCTGTGCATTGTAATAAAGTGACCAAGGGTTTCGAGTTGAATCGCCGTTCACTCGCCCCTCTTGTGATCCAGACAAAGATTTGCAATTCTCCTAGCTTGGCAGCATGCGCATGTCTTGTGCAAAGCTGTCGGCCGTTGGGTGAGAAGCTGGCTCTGTGACCCTCGTTCCCTCCACACATGGTCTGTGCTGTGAAATTATTTGAGACTTTCGCACACGTGTACATGTTTTCGCAGGACAAAATGCTACGGTGAGACACATGTTTTGTATTAGTTTTTTTGGTACTACTTGTTTACCCGGGAAATCCTCAAGACTCCCTCTAAGGGAGGGTGCTGCCAAGTGTTTGCAGTAGAGGGCAATGCTGCTGTGTGTAATCCAAGTTTAGGACATTTTCAGCTAAATTTTCAACATTGGGGATGTTTGGCCAAGACCAGTGGACATGGTTTATTTTAGCAATGGGAGGAAACGTACATGCAGTGTTTATGTACGTACAGCCCTTTGTCAATCCACTGGATGATGAAGTCCCCCTCCTCACACCATGCGGCTCACGCAGGATATTTCACTTAACGTTGGACAGTGTGAGTTGGTGAAAGCAAAATAGTTGTTGTGAGTGGTCCATTCTCCCCAGCTGTTTAAACGTGGCCATGCTTGTCCCGAGCGATGCTGATGCATCAAGCACAAGCTTCCAATTTGGGAACGATGTCACTGCATTTTTTAATGTCCGTAATTGGTCGTGAACCGAGGCACATTTTCCCATAGGGTTCAATGTAAATCCGGTTAATCCGTTCTGACCTTTTTTTTTGGTTTTTGAAGCACAAAAATATGAAACAAATTACAATACACATTAGTACTGTACAGTATAGTAATGTATAAAGAGAGAACACTAACCTTGCTTGAGATGACTTCAGTAAGCACTCAAACGGGTGAACTGTACAATACAGTAAGTACAGTATTGTACAGTACAGTACAGTACTGTATGTGCTAAAAAGCAAAAAGTCACTGAAAGTGTCTTCACAGTACTCGCACTACTTCTTTCTGCGTCTCTTCTTCTCTCCACGATCTTCCTACAGGAAGTCACGACCATGTGACAGCCTGGAATTAGCATTAAAATGGCCGCGGCTCCTGTTCGTGAACCGAAGCGGAGTTCGTGAACCGGAGCATATTTTTATGAACTTTTCTGTTCGTGAACCGAGTTGTTCATGAACAGAAGTGTTCGTGAACCGAGGTATCATCATCATCACTGTATATAAAAGTCTCCGCGCGCTCGAGCTTGCGGGGGATTTGGCTCTCGGACGTTTGGGTTTAAGACCGAAATAACTTGCCAGCCAGCACACCCTAAGCCCCGCGGTGGGAATAGGCTATTCCGTTTTCACGTCCATAAATTTTAAAGTCGTTTAATTAACGAATTAGTGGCATTCTTATTTTCATTATTTACTTATTGCGAGACATCGACCGTACCAACTCACGACAATTGCCTGGGGGGGGCGGACTCTGCCAAGTGATGCGCGTTGCCTCCAGCTCATGGGGGACATTTTATTTTACGCGTTTAACATGAAATAAATATACACATCACGCTGCCGATTTCTCTTCACAGTGTGATGTCCTCTTCCCCCCCCCATCCCAATGCGTGCAGTTACTGATATAAAGTCCTTAGATATTAATTTAATATTATTTAAGTGCTTACATAGTATTATTCTGCCTCGGCCGGGGGGATGGTGGGGGGGGGTAGCGGCCCAGCTCGCAGCCTGGCAACGTCTCACCTCCTCCGGCTTGCCAATCTAGGCGAGGCCGCGGGCTCTGCACGGGACGAGGCGTCACCACGCCAATGTCAAGTACAATTTTATTGAATCTTTCGCTAACAACTCGGGTTTATTGGTTACTATTATTAAACAAATAAGTTTACAAATATTACAATGATAATGTTTGTGTGCACATAACTCTGCTTCATTCTTTACTATTATGAAACTAATAAGTAGCCTAATACTGTATTACTATTATAATGTCCGTGTGCAGAAACTACATGCGTGTGCCTAAAGTCGATGCCTGTGTGTGTAAGTCGATGGGTTTCTATGTGTGTGGGTCCATGTCTGTGTGTAAGTCCATGTATGTGTCTGTCTTTTTCAAATGGACAACGCCCGTGTGTGTGTGTACGTACAAGTGTTTGTGTGTGTCAGTCCATTTGTATGCGTATCAGTCGCAGTGTGTGTTAGTCCACGTGTGTGTAAGTCCATACGTGTGTGTTTCACTCGATGCGTGTGTGTAAGTCAATGCGTGTGTGTGAGTCAATGTGTGTGCATGGCTCCATCTGAGTGTGTAAGTCAATGTGCGTTTGTGTGTCTATGTGTGTCAGTCCATGTGTATGTGTGTACGTCGATGTGTATGTGTGTGTCAGTCCATACGTGTGTGTTAGTCCACATGTGTAAGTCCATACATGTGTGTGTCACTCGATGTGTGTGTGTGTAAGTCGATGTGTGTTAATCCATGTGTCTGTATCTAAAGTAGATGTCTGTGTGTCACAGTCCATATGTGTATGTGTGTGTGTAGGGCAATGTGTGTGCAAGTCTATGTATGTGTGTGTAAGTCCATGTGTGTGTGTCTTAGTCGATATGGATGTGTGTAAGTACATATGTGTGTGTGAGTCCACTTATGTCTGTGTGTGAGTCTGTGTGTGTGTGTGTGTGAATCGCTGTATGTGTGTACGTCGATATATGTGTGTAACTCCATGTGTGTGTATCTAAAGTGCATGTCTATGCGTGTGTGAGTCCATATGTGTGTGTGTGTCAGTCCATGGGCGTCTGTGTTGGTCGCTTTTTGTGCATGGCTCCATGTCAGTCAGTGTAAGTCCATTTCTTTGCGTGTCTGTAGGTCCATGTGTGCGTGTGAGTGAATGTATGTGCTTTATTGACCTGCTCAAGGCCTATGATACCATCAGTAGGCCTGGCCTCTGGGTTATTCTTCATGCTTTCGGAGTCCCTCAAACTTAGCTCACAATCCTTAAGGACCTTCATGATGGTGAGCGGCCCCGCGTCAAACTACGTGGCCGTCAGTCAGAGCCATTCCCTCTACACCTTGGGGTGTGACAGGGATGTCCTCTGGCTACACATTATTTAACATATCTTTTGACCACGTAGTTCGTGAAGCCTTCAATGGCTGTACCCGAGGAAACCATAAGGTACAGATACAATGGGAGGCTGATCCGATGCCCGTGTGCGGTCAAGGGATGCCTCCCTATTGTTCAACCATGTTATGTATGCCCATGCTCTGGTGATTGCTGCTCACTGCTGCTGAACCTGGAGCTTGCCACTAAGAGGTGGGGCCTTACCATCAGCCCCACCAAAACTAAGCACCTGCCTGGGTATTTTGTACCATCCGACAATCCACCCCCACAACTCACAATTGGTGATGCGGCAGTTGTGGAGAGATCGGAGAGATTCCCATACCTGGCCAGTGTGCTCATGACCGGCTCCGGTTTAACAGCAGAGGTCTCACTCCAAATCAGTCGAGCGCTATTCTCTTTTCATCGGCTGCGTTACGCTGTGTGGAAGCTACCTGGTCTCTCGCTGCGCATGAAGCTCCAGGTCTTCTCGGCCACGGTAATTCCCTCCCTTCTCTACGCTTGCGAAGCGTGCACCCCCCTAATGGAACATCTTCGCCAGTTACAAACATTTAGGCTGGCCTGCTAACGATCTATCCTGGGTTTAACCATATGTGTGTGTGTGTCTAAGTCGATGTGTTTCTATGTGTGTGGGTCGATGTCTGTGTGTAAGTCCATGTGTGTGTCTGCCTTTTTCGCCCGAGCAACGCCGGGTACTTACCGCTAGTATAACTATAAAGCTTTTAACGATTTCCAAACGGTGTTTAAGCGCATTGATGTCAGAACTGGATAATGCTGACATTTTGTAGCTTGAAAGGCACCGAAGGGAATAATTTGGGAAGGAGTTGAGTTCATTAAGGGTTGCAGATTATTAGTATCTACAGCGGGCGTGTGAAGCAGTGGAGAAGGGGTTTCTTGGCATTGAGTGTCGAGGACTCGTGGAGCATTGGAATGAGGGTATGCATGTTGAACTTCTTTGTCACCATATGTAGCCAACCCTGTGGTGGTGATTGTGGTCATGATGGTGGTGGTCATGATGATGATGGGTGGTGGTGGTAATTTTGATGGTAATGCACTCGCACAATCTATTGGCATGCGTAACATCGTGTGAATGACCGTGAATGAATATACAAGGAACATTTCACTTCACCAGGTGGGAGCCAGCGCGCACCGTGGGTTGAGATGCTCGGGCTCTCCAACCGTTTCCAGCCATTAAAAGGCAATCCCTCCGTGAAGCTCTTGAGTGCTGCCCCCCCCAGTGCAGGGTTTGCGTTTCCCTCGATATAACTAGAGCGGTGTTTGTCCTCCGTTTGCACCTGTGTTCCGTTTCGGCACCCTGCGTGTCCCACCCACTTGCACATTGTGACCCATGTGTCTCGATTTCTATCGTGCCCTCTGGTCCACTTGCCCTGCCTCCATTGGTCCCCATGTGTAATACCATGTGCGCATTCCCCTTTCCCCGGCTTCCACTCTTCGCATTATGCCATTTATGCAGCCTCTCAAAGGAGATTTTCTTCAGAAAATCCGGATGCTTGGACGGAAAATATAATTGCACCATGGGTTGTGAACAAATGTTGATGTTAAGGTGGTTTGTTTTAAAGGTTCCTGTGTCACTGCCAGAAATCTGGGTTCAAACCCAGGCAGCTGCTCATGTTTAAAACGGATTGTGAAGTGCATTGAGTTAGTGTTTTATTATTATATTCATGTATTTTTATTTTACCAGGTAAGGCCCACTGAGCTATATAGTTATTTTTCAGAAGTGACTTGGCCACAAATGATAGCTCAACAAAGTGGATCGAATCCACGACCCATTGTATACTAGTCGAGGTAGTTGACATCTCGCGACAGGACAATGTTTCTATCGTGTAAACACTTGATTTTTCCTTAATTAGCCTAGCATATGACCTGAGAGCTAAGATGGGACTCTGCCCATCAGGATGTGTTGAGCCACTCTGTGGGACACAGTAGCGCCACCTGCTGAGTTGACTGCAAATGCCATTTCCTTGGAGTCCGTGCCACGGAGTTTCTGCGTTGTCACGATGCTGATGACTGCAGTAGCTCCAGAAGTGATCGGTCTCCACAAGGCACCGTAGCACGAGTATATGAGCACGGTTGGCTCCGTACGGTGTGAAATAAGTTCGGCATGCATACATTAGACACGTGTTTGCTATCGGCCTGTGTCACGAGTCAAGTTGGGTGGGGTAAGTGGGGCAGAGTGTCGCACGGCCCCGGCGGGACGGCCCACCGGTTGGCCTGTTCTTGAGCAAGCGAGCTGTGGCCAGGAATGCCGCGTTGCAGCTGCACGTGACAAATCCTCGGGATTAACGGCGAGTGAGGTGTCGTGTCCCACGCTTCCCTTTCACGCCCAGGTGGCGCAATGCAGCTCTACTCTGCTTGAGTCGGCGGGGAGCGGCTGAGGCGAGCAGTCAAATGCACGAGCCGTCAGCCGGTGTTAAATTCGTTAACGATGAGTGCACCGAATCCACGAATATACCATTGCGTGGTCAGGAAGGTGGCTCGTCAAATCAAATGTTTAGTCCTGTCTGAAATGCAGCTCCCGTCTCTCGCTCTTTGTTTCAGCTGCCCAAGATCCCCGATGCATCACGAGACTCCCATTGATTCTGTAGGTTGGCAATAGTCTTGCCAGTTCTTTAGCCCTGAATGCAACGACAGTAACTCAACCGTTCGTAATGTTGGTGTATTTGTCTTCGAGCATGAAAATGTCTAAACCCTAGCAAAATGTGTATCTTTCCCTGTTATGCAAGACTGAAGCAAGGGTGCAATAGTCCAGCATTTCTGTGATTTGGTATCGCGATGCACTGGCACCCCAAGGTTGCTGCAGTAGTAATGGCAGTTATGTATTGTAAGTGATAGACATTATTACCATTGGATACAAATTATAAAAGTGTGACACCTACAGTAAAGGCTTTGGAAGCCAGACGGGAGTAAACTAATTCGGGTTTAGCTGGAGATAGGCCGTTGAAATACAGAACCCAGGGAAAAAAATAAGGCCTGCGAACAGCGTACATGTGCCTAACAACTAGGCCTTGTGCACATAACGTGCAGGTCTAGAGTTAAAAACTGTGGGAAATGAAGTCCAAACCAAAAGAAATAATATTCTAGATTAGTGGGAGGTTGTGCGTATGTTGAACTTTCGCACTGTCCGTAGCCAACCGTGCGAATTGGAGGTGCGGTTAGTTTTTTATCATTGTGGGCAGGGCTACCATGGCAGCGAGTGAGGCAATGAGAAGCTAATTGCATCTGAATGAGTTTGTTGGCTGAGCCGTCGTTTAAGTTGGTGTGGAACGTGAGTCTAGTCGAGACACCATGCAGAATAAGAATATTTATACTGCAGGAATCCGATGAGCTTTCAAGCTCTTTTTCACAGATATCCAGTATGGGCGGGTAAGAACGCTACAACAGCAAACAGTACAAAAACATGAGAGTGCAAAGTACATGCAAGCTCCAAATATACAGCAGGCGTCAGTCGGGATTGAACCCACGACCTCCTCTTGCATGTTGCGCGAGGTGACGTTTTGGAGAGGAGACGTTTGGGCAGTGTCTTAAGAGGAAGAAACTCGGCTTTGTGATTTATTTTCCACGTCACCCTCCACGGTGGTGCAATTGGAAACTTTTTTGTCAAAGCAGGCAGACCAAAATCACGATTGTTTGGCCACCGCTGTGGCTGACCATGCTGCATTGCAAAAGCAATGCTTTGGGAATTTCACTTTTTTCCAGCGTAAGGAATCGTTTGGTGAATACTCGGTCCCAGTGAGGGTGTTGCTGCCCCTTATGCTTTTTTTTCCCCATAACAACCTCGCTGAGACCCCTTTTTGTCAGGAGAAGGTCCTGCCAAGTGTTTTTGTATTCGGGGGTGGGGGGCAATGTTGCTGCTGTTTGTAATCTCAATCGAGTGATTTGGAAGGTGTTTTTGTAGCTATGAGAGGGGAACCCAGTGCCCTTGTTGCCAGGATGTCAACCCGCTGCGCCACGCTTCCGCGTGCTGTGTTGCTTCGCTGTTTGTGTGTGCGGTGCTTGGGTCTCATTGTGGCTTCTCTTTCCTGTCTGTCCTCTCCTTTGCCGTGTGACCCCCTGCCCCCCACCCTCCTCCCCACACCTGCCTGCTCTTCTCTCAAAGGGAGGATTCAGGCCAATCCAGGTAATGACCCTTTATTAATTAACACTTTGCTTATCCTCGGGAGTATATATAATTGTATTTGTTGACTATGGGAGTGTCTCAATGTTGTCTGGATTTTTAGCACCCACCTGGGTCAGATGTAGCACTTGTCCAAATCTTGCTTTGCTTCTTGTGAGGTGCATTGAGGTGGTATTGCTGAAGTGTTATTTTTTTACATGATCCCATATTTTAAAAAGGTTTTATTTTATTTTGTTCACATCCTCCCCCCCCCCTCATAACAACCACCACCACCATTCCTGTTCCATCTTCATATTCTCATGATGTGATCATTCATTCCCCTTTCATTCAATCCTTTAATCATCGTCGTCATCCTTCAACAATTTCACTTTCACCAAATTCACACAGATTCGCCCCATTGCTTCCTCTCCTCTATTTAATTCACCTCATCTCCACCATTACATTCGCACACATTGTACCATTCTTAATTCTCTGAAGCGCCTTGGTTAAGGCGCCTATATAAATTCCGTTAAGATAAGATGCGTTTGTTAGATATTCCATTATGATGCTTGTTTACCCAGAAAAGCCTCAACTTGTGGCGTAGGGTCCTAACCAAGTTGTCAGTGGGGCGACATTGCTACGTGTAGTCCCAATTGAGTCGTCACTTGTGGGTAATATTTCGGCATTGGGATGTTTTGGCCAATACCATTTACTTTGTGTATGTGTGTTTGCGCGTTTTAGGGTGTATAGGTAGTGTAGCGGTTGGCGCGCTGCGCTATGAACCCAGCGACTCGAGTTCGATTCCCGCTCACGACCAACACTGGTCCTGGGACTCCCCTAGGTCGACTCAACCTCAAATGAGTACCTGGTGCGATGTGTAAACATCGTAACTCGGGACACAAAGGCGGCCGTGCGTGGTGTTGGCCACCCACCCCCTCTTTGGCCGTGCCGGCCTTCAAAGGTGCTGCTCACTAACAGCACTTGTCCAAGCAGTCTGTTAAGGCTACACGAGGGATCTTTGTTTTTGCTATGGGAAGAAACTGGAGAACCCAGAGGGGTGAGGGGGATATACCTATGCAGAGACAGGAAATATAAACTCGACACAGAAAGGCACCCGAGGTGATGAATCGAACCCAGGCCCTTCTTGCTGAGGCACGAGCGGCTACTACTATGCACCACTCTGCCACCCATATGCCGAGTGAGCAATACATTTTCAATAAAGCGAAATAATACCCTGTTACGAGCTGGAGTTTCTCGAGACTTGCAGATTATTGCATAGCCTTGATAAGTTCCCTGGTAGTTCTGTTTCCTGTCCATTGATTAAAACTATTCTGCATTTGCTTCTCCTGTTTCTACGTACTCCATTAGGTTTATCATGTGATTTTGTGTATATAGACACAGTACTTGATATTGACTTATGAGAAAATATTTGAAAATCTCAAACTGTAAATCTGTGACAGTGTAATTATTTTTTCCCCAAGATATGTAAATTGATTTTCTGAATGGTAAAAATCACGAATGTGATGAGGTTGATAATCTCGAATGCATCCTTCTCTGGGATTTGTCATGATTGGATGGGTGCACTTGCACGAGTGTGCAAATGTCCCAAACGCTGTGGCAGCAAATTTTAAACATTGGTTTGCGAACTAGCACGGCTGCCTGTCGTGGGCTGGGAGCCTTGCGGCAGCTCGAAGTGGCGCGTCGGCCACGAGTCGGCACCACGCTTGCCCCGTTTGCCATATGAGGGAGCCTTGTGCAAGCGCTGGTGCGGCGTTTTTTTTTTGCGCGCGTTTGTCCCTGTCAATTTTGCGGTGCGGCGTCGCGACGGGCGACTGTTTCACGGCACTCCGCTCTCTGGAGCGGCCGTCCATGCGGCACGAGTGGAGTTTTTTTTTATTTGTCGCCAAGTACTTTTTCCGAAACGCTCGGCTGCCGGCCCTGCCGCTCTCTGAAAAAGAGGTTTCCTCGTAGAACTTTTTGGCTCTTAAGAGGTCGCATGCTGCTCGACGAGAGGGATCGGGCTAATTTGCAGGTGCTTTGCGCGAGCGTGGCGCTGTCGCCGAGAGTGCTGACACGCTGACAGCAGCTTGGAGTTTTGGTGGCCTTTGTGTGGCACCCAAGTGAAACGCCACATGACTGAAGTGGGGCGGGGGGGGGGAGGTTTTTAGAATGATAGAACTAATTCCAGGGTGGTCAGAGTACAGAGCTTGAACTGTGGCCAGAATTTTGATGCGAGCATTTAAACGTTGCCGATTGTGACTTAGGATAGTCGGCGTTCTTGTCAGAATGAGTCTATTAATTTTCCTCGTTTGACATTTATTTTTACTTCATTTGAATGTCGTGGTTGAAATGCAACATGGCAGTTAGAGATTACTTTTTTGTATCAAAAGGCCAAGGTATATGAACCGTAGTCATGTTTTAAAAATATATCTCCGTTATGTCTGCACACGTGTATATACGATTGTTTAGCCGGACTGATAGGTCGCTTTTGGTAGCATATACTGGGTACCCCATTGGCTTGTGTGGCAGAGTAAAACAGACTCCCCTCATTGGATGGGGATGCCTCAACTGGCAGTGACGAGGACTATGTGGAGGTGAATGCACACGTTCCGATAAGGTAATAACGTTCACGTGGTTGTGTATTCGGACGGGCACATTTGCTGCTCTGCGATTGGTGAAGCGAGACTATGGGAGTCGTAAGGATTATACTGTGGGAAAGACTTCTATTTGGAACAACTTCCTGAGAAGCCACGTTGAAAGTTTTTGGACCCCACATTCATCACAGTTCTACTGCTGGTCAAGGCGTAGACCGTGTTCCTGCTGTTAGACTACCTCTCAGCCTTGGCACCTTTTGTCATGGAGTTTTTATGCAGTTTACAATCGCTGATTGACGCGTAGGTTTACCGACTCGGAGCAATCGCCCCTCTACTGTAGACCAACCCCCCCCCCCTCGCCTTTCCTCGTGCATTGCAACACCTTGGCCCAAATTGTCTGCAATTGCAGCAAGAACAGTGCTGTCCTCCCCGTCCTGCATAGCGCACGGAAGCGGTTACACGTCGGCCATTTTGAGCGGAGGGCCTGTGCAGATCGAGTCAACAAAGCAGCTGCTCTTCTACTCGCACACGAAGCTGTATACCCTGCTCTCCTTGTAAATGGGTGGATTCCGAAACGAACTCACGCTTTGGAAATGCGCCTTGAGAGAGCTTGACGCCCCTCCCACCCACCCGTTCATTGTAGGCCTTGCACGGGGTCGAAGGTGCAGTGTCGCCAAGAGAGGGGGCGCCGTGTTAAGTCGAGGTGTGTCTGTGCACGCGTGTCCTGACCCCCTCTTTCTCCCCGTGCTACCCCCCCCTCCCCATGCCGCCCCCCACCACAGTTCATGCAGCCGAGGCCCGTGAGCCAAAACAGCGGACCCCGCGTGGCCGGCAGCCAGCCCAACATGCGCAGCATGGCCCCGGCGCCCGCACCTGGCATGTACCAGCCCGGCACGCAGCAGGCTGCACCCACCATGATCAACCCGCTGTCGTACAGCATGCAGTACTCGCAGGCCACTGGCACGGGGCCCCAGTACTACTTCACCACACAGAACCAGGTGCGTGCCGTCTCCGCAGCGCACCCCCTCCTCCTGTTCTCCCCTGCATAGTCCCGCGCTTGGCTCACCCTCGGCGCCGGCACACGGGTGCCATTCCTCGTGGAGCCTGGCGGGTAAGTGTGCGTGACTGAACGATGGAGAGTTCAAACTGCCCAATTGGGGGACTGCAGATGGTGCAGATGCATCAAAAGTTGGGGAATTGGAACATAGCCACACCGTATCATTGTGTTTTATATATGTATTTTTTTTTTATTATGTGAGCGTGCATGACTTTACCGAAAGACCCAGAGAATATGAATTCCTGCAGTCACGAAAGCGTTAAGTCAAGAATAAACAAAGTCTTCATTTCAAATCGTTATCATCCCACGTAAATTGTATAATTGCTGTAAAGCGCCTTAGTAAAGGCACTTTTAAAACTAGACAAGATAAAGACAGCAGGCGCAGGCAAGCGCACTCGTGCGATCAGTCAGGGGGTGAAGTCGTCGTGATCTCCGCATTGTTAATGAATATCGCCGAGGTGTTTTGTGTCAACGCATGGCCCCCGCCAGAGGGTAACCCGTGGGTTCTAAATCGGCCCTCTGTTGAAAGGTAAAAGTTCCCCCACCCCTGGGAGGCTGAAGCGGCGGTAGGTTTCAATGACTTGGCAAGAATGTCGCTTGGCTTTAAAAGAGTCCTGCCCAAGCGTGGTCACAGGTCCCTGGTAAGGCCAAAGCGTTGCTCTGGCACCGAGGCGTATACCGGCGCCGGGAGCGGGCCCAACACTGCCTTAAAGATGGTGCTTTCTTCATGGCCTCGGCCAGGATGTTCAGCACAGGTGACTCGGAGAACGATATTCTTTTTGCACAAAGGGGTTACATGGGCCTGGAGGGAACTGTCAATGTAATGGAAGTCAATGTAATGGAAGTTGCACTATAGAGAAAGAAATCAAACCTGGCCCACTGGGATTGTAACACAAAAGCCACTGTGTGGGTTTGTAAAGTAGCTTCCTCTTAGAGACATCACTTTCGTGAGCCACCCGCATTAAAACAATGATCAGCCACGGCTGAGGTATTGGTCCTACCGTGTTTCAGATCTGCCTTATGTTCACGAACACGGACCGAGACATGTTGCTTAGTTTCCCTAATGTAACTACTGCTGCAGACACAGCGTAGTTTGCAGAGTCATAACTGTCTGTAATGTTTACACTTTAGACCTGGCAGCCCTTTAATTAGGGGAAGCCCACCACCATCACTACCCACTACGACCATCACCTCTAGCAGCAACATACCTGACATTAACATTAGCTATCCTGCCCATGCTGCTGACACTTGGGCTACGCCCGTTTTAAACCTTTATAAACAGTTTGCCTTTAGAGGCTAACTCCCCTTTTCCTGATGACGATCGCTTGTGTTGCGATCGAAACGTCGTGGTTTTTTGTTATTTTCTTTGAAGCTATTTACGTGACTTTACCAGAAGACCCAAATAATACTTTGTTTATTGTAAGCGGTGGTGTAGTTTTGATTACGGTAGAGCAAGAGAGATTGATAGGGAGTCTTTGGGATAGGCCCTTGTGGTCGTAGCTCCGGGTGGGGGGGGTTGTTCCGGAGTGGGGGGGGCGTGACAGGGTTACCGGAGGCGGAGGGGGTGAATGGGTTACTGGAGACGGGGGGGGGGGACAGGCTTACCCGAGGCGGAGGGGGTGAATGGGTTACTGGAGGCGGGGGGGCGTGACAGGGTTACGCCTCCCCCACCCACCCATGACAGTGCCACCACGAGGCCCCTCCCCCACATAGCGAATGACACGCATGCAGGCAGCACAGCTGGTAAACATATCTGCGGGCCACGGTGCCGCCCCCCCCCCCCGGCCACCATGGGACGCTGTCGATCGCTTGTTTACGCGAACATTTGGCTTGTTTTGTGAACAAATTGGTCGAGATTCTAATTGGTCATAAATCCAGGTGACCCCCCCCCCCCCCCACGCACCTACGACCGAATTGGTTCCTGGACAACGGTCGTAAGTCGAGCCCTCATCTCCCATAGGTACAATATTATACATTGGGGTTCCGTTCCTGGAAAGCCATTTCATACCATAAAAACACTAAAATTGACCACGAAAATGAATGAAAATAACCCTAACAAACACATATTGTAGCTTAAAATAACTTTTTCAAACATTTAAGTAAAAACAAACACATTTGAAAATCCTTTAGTACTTTTCTGCTCGTGCATCACATTTCCTCTTCTAAGACAAAGCGAAAGGCAAATCTTTGAAAATGTGAAGAAAATTTGCTAAAAAGTGAAAGGCGTTGCGAAAGAGATGCGTTCGCTCAAGGCGCAGCTTCAGACAGATGGGCTATACTGTACATATGCATACATTGGAAATGCAAAGCAGTGCCATCTGGCGACGAGTGTGGCGATGCTTAGCGCATGACATGTGCAGACTCGTCAGTAGCAGCCGTTAGCGGTAGTAGATACGAGTAGGGGATCGCAAGTCGAGCCATCATAAGTCGGGGATCACCTGGATAGAGAATTCTCGTTAAATCGTAAATTTTTGTAGGAAGAGTGCTCGTTAAGTGAGACGCGCCTCGAGTTAACGGATGTTGCCTCCAGAGGCTCCCGAGCAAGGGGCGTCGGGAGCAGCGCTCGAGTGAGTCGTGTGTGCGCACGGGCGAGGATTGCGTCATGGAAAGGCAATTGGGGATAACAGGTTTGTGGGGAGGTTGATCCCGATGTAGTAATGGAGTACCGTGTCTGTGTGTGGGGAGCAGCAGTGTGTAACGGTTAGCACCCTGCGCTAGGAACCCAGCGATCCGAGGTAGATTTCTACTCACGGCCAACACCAATGACGATTATCTACCCTAGGTCGACTCTGCCTCCAATGAGTACCTGGTGTGGTGTGTGAACATCACCACTGGGAAGACAAAGGTGGCCGGGCGTGGTGCTGTCCACCCCCCACTCCCTTGTGTGCTGTCGGCCTTCATAGATGCTCGGTAACAGCACTTTCCCCAACAGTCTGTTATAGGCGATACGGGGGGGTCTTTGTTTTGGGAAAACACACCTGTAGTGACCAAAACACTTGACAGGGTTATATACAGCAAGCGTCTTCAGTTACTGGATGCGGCCCGAGGAATCTTAGAAGCCCAAAATTGACATTAGATGAAATAGAGGATCAGGCCATTCATCGGCTCTGCTCCTGTGTCAGGGGGGGGTGACGTTTGGCAAGATGAGAGCAAGTGTCGCTGGGGTTTCAGGGACACTTTTCAAGCGTGGTGTGAACCAAAGTTTATCCGTGTTGCAGACCCGAATGCAAACTTTTACTTCCCCGGTGCCGTGTGTTACCCGGGCCGACGTAGACGACACCTTTGTTTCCAGCAAAAACAATTGCAGTAAAATTTCACCATTTTAAAGTCGGCTTTGGCTGTCATCCAATAGCAATGTCTGTTCATTAACAGGTCACCATCAACAATATAAAACCACACAGCCACCATGGAATTGATCCGATAAAGTTCTGCTGCATATAGCATTTTTGACTCGTTTCAAATTTTCATCAACGTCTCTTTAAAATGTTTTTCCATTCCCACCCCACCCCTGTCTATATATGGTTACCATCTTAATCTATAGTCGGGAGGAAGAGTTTTTTTTTTAATAGCTGCCTATCGATTCCCTTTATTTTTATCCTCTTAAAAATATATTTTATCGATTGACCTGTGAAAAAAGAGTGAAGGGCCACCTCTGTCCAGCCTCTCCTCCCCCGTTAAGCAGGTGAGACACTTCCCACAAGAACCCTTCTATGTATAGCCGTGCCTAAGATTCCCCCGTGCCCACCAGACGATCTTGGGTGAGGCCTGGAAAGGACGCGGCAAATGCGCAAGGTACTGTGGTGCGCGTTAATAATAAGGCTGCTTAACACGTAGGAGGCTTTCATGACCAATATTATTAATAACAAAGGCTTTTTTTTGGGTTAGATGGCTTAAATATAAATATGACGTGAAACCCTTCACCCGACAGCCAGTTAGAAAGGTTTGTCACGTGCACAAAACGTGCCAATTAGTTACTAGTTCAGCACACTTGTGTGTTGGAGAGTAATCCCACCACATTTACGATTCGAGTACCATGAAGTTTTGCTGGTGATCCTGGTAGAAGCTGGTTGTAATCAGAAACATGCGTTTAGAGAATTTGACTGCTATACATTTCCACGTGATAAGCCACTTTGTTGAGCTATCATTTGTGGCCAGGTGGCTTCTGAAAAAGAGTTTATGTAGCTCGGTGAGCCTTACCTGGCAACATGAAAAATAGTGACGCATGGCCTACTGTTTCTGAATATCGCTGTACGGGATCTTTAACGTCCGTTGTGAAGCGGGCGGCGTGGATCTTTGATAATGTCTCTGCAGGATGAGCCAGGGAACTCTTCATTTCTCGAAGAACCCAAATCAGACCAAGTATTAATACCACCTTGGGTACTTGTATAATAATGTTACGATTTGCATTTGTGGCGCTTAATTGCCCCAGCAACTGAAAAGCGCCTCCCGTCGCATCGTGTCTCACACACTCGGAGGGCGCGTACCCCCTGGTGTAAACTGCTCGTGTGGCACAACGCAACTGAAAGCCAGCTTGTGAGTGGGGAGTGAGTCTGGCATTGAGGGGCGATGATTTTGCTTTGTGCCATCTCAAATCGAGGAGCGTCCCTGAACCGCGCCACTCCCTAATGTAGAGGTGGGGCGGTGGGTATAAAAAAATAAACCTCCAGGTTAATTGAGCCGTAGGAATTTAAACTCGTAAACAAGGAGCAACATCATCATTGGTTTAGTAAAGCAAGCTGGCCGCTTCTGGTAAACCTATAAGTAGGAGCGGTTGCCGTGCTCTCAGCTGACGAAGTTTGCCGCGTTTGGTTGACGTTGCCTGGTGTCGCGTCGTCGTGGCTCGGGAGGGACGGGGCGTTGGGTTTCGCAGTTGAGCCGTGCGGCACCGAGGTGCTCTGTCGACTTCTGCGGCGTGGCCACCGAAAGCAACTTCTGGATGTCTTCTACTCGGCTGCGGTGTCAGCTGGTCAAGTAACGTTTTAATTGCTCGATCCCAACTCGTTTGGACTTCTTTGCCGCCTCCTGTGTTGACCGACCCTGCTTTTCACTCACGGATGGTGGATGTTAACGGCGTTTTTGTTTCTGAGCGTGGAGTTACCTCAATTGAGTTACTGAAAAGGAGGTCCTGTCGACGATGCTGGAGACCTGACAGTTGTGTGGCACTCTTCATTCGGAACGTGCTTGTTGACCTTGGTGTCCCATCAGCCCCCACCCCCCCCCACCAAAGTTAAACGAGAACCACTGCTCTCTCCAAATCACCCGGGCACCTCCAATTTGTTAAATATATTGTTCCCATGTGAAAGTCATCCATCCATGCAAATAGGACGCGCACATCAGAGGAAGGCCTCGTGTAGTAATCCCTCATGGGCTCCACCTTAGATCCCACGTTATATTTCAATGGAGAGTGGAGCACATCCTGTGGATGGGGGTATGTCCGTCCCCCGCACGTCCGATTAGCACAGGTGGCTACGTATGCTGTGAAAGACGTTCTACATACATTCCTGATCTGCAACAGATACTTGTCACACACGCCCGCCACTTGCCTGCCCCACTGACAAAGGGAGTGTCTGCCCACAGAGATTGGCCTGCCGCTGGCACTGGTATAGCCAGTGGCGTTGCACGGACTCGGTAGCACACTTTGTCCAGCAGACGGCACTCAAGTGATGGTGCGTTAGCATGCAGCGACACTTTATCTGACCTGAGGTCAAAGGTCATAGATGCTTCGGTGAAATACCTCGGTGCCCCTAAATTCTTAAGGTAAGAATGAGGCCTCGCTGGACGCTGTACGATGGGACTTGCAACTAGATTCTGTGAAAGTTGGACGGACGGTGAGAGATTAACGAAGTTGTGCGTGTCTGTGAGATCAATATGTGGGGGAGTGGAAGTGTAGTGGTTAGTGTGCCGTGCTATGAACCTGGTGACCCGAGTTCGATTCCTGCTCACGGACACCAACACCAGTGACGATTATTGGAACCGGTTCTGGGCCTCCCCTAGGTCCACTCAGCCATTTTAAACGTGACACTTCATGTAAGTGGCCATTTATTGCTCAGTGGTTGTGTTTTTTTGCTATTTTATTAAATTGTGGAGAGTGTTGAACA
The DNA here is from genome assembly GCF_964198595.1 of Lampetra fluviatilis. Classification (NCBI taxonomy): domain Eukaryota; kingdom Metazoa; phylum Chordata; class Hyperoartia; order Petromyzontiformes; family Petromyzontidae; genus Lampetra; species Lampetra fluviatilis. The sequence goes on from NC_136302.1 coordinate 1,199,333, forward strand.
CATTTTTGTGAATTAACTTAACTGGGAGAAACAACACTTACGTTCTTAATCGCAAACTCAAGTTGACGGTAGAATAGTTGAATGTTAAGCTTTGTTAAGGCACAGCATATGGAAGGGATCGTGCAAAACGGACATTGTGATTTCAGTGCTGCACGCCAACCTTCCAGAGTGCTTTCCACACAGACCGTACAGAATTATCCCGATGAATGAATAACCAGTTGGGGAAATGCGGTAGAATTACCTCACTGGGCAACACTGATTCACTAATCAGTGGGCTGTGTTGATATTAATTGCGTGAATCGCTCCAATTAACACGGTTGGCTATGTACGGTGTGAAAGAAGTTCAACATACGTACGAGAAGGGAGCTTTGTCGAGCTGCGTGCCTGCGCTCTGGTGTGTGTGGACCTTTGCTCAATGTGTCGCTGTCGGTGGTTTCGCGACACGTCTCTCTCCGTGCGCTCTCGCGGCCGCCACGGTGGTACAATACAATGCGGTACCACAATACTACAATGCTATCTCCGTTCACTGCAAGGCGACCCAGAATAAACATTGCTTGGGCAAAATAATAACGGTAATTAACTCGATGTTAATATAAAATATAAATCGGTGTAGATTATGGTGCAATGCAACGACATGAAGCATTTTTGGGTGTGTAGCATTCGGTCTCGTCCTGGTCGAGTGGTCAAGTTGTATTCACTGGCCAACTAGATACCACAGCAGGGAACAAAACCTCTGATCGAGCAGAGGTTGGTGAGCGATTGCAAAAGAGAGGGTAGTTATATTTGCGGCACGGATGTGCGGATTGCAGGGGGAGGAATTTGTAAAAGCATAGATGGGAAGTAAGACGCAGGGCTGTGACCACCATTAGAGATATAATTGAATATCAAGGGAGTGCAAGGAAACAGTTGCCTGAGAATGGGAGATCCAGACACCCGGGCTGTGCCGTGAGAATCTGTCTCCCTGCGGCACATTGCGTCCCATGCGGAGAAAGCCAAGGCTCTTGCAGGCACTCCTCCATCAGGGTCCCGGGCAGCTCACCCGGCCGCAGAGTACGGACCCCACGGACACGCGCCACTTCACCCGTTCCGATGACGTGCGTGTGCATCATCGGTCATCGGGACTGAATTGGAATAATTCTTAAATTAAAAAACGTATTCGGTACTGAGGCTCCCACAAGGGAGGGGGGTTGGGGGCGTGTGCCACAGTTTGACGCCAGCAGTTGTAGAGTACGGTCGTGCCGCTACAGTTCTCTGCAACGGCACTACTACGCTTCTGAAGAAAATTAATGCCGAGCCGCTTGCACGTTCTGAGATTCGGTGGTGAACGGGACCCCACCCGGCAACCTGCAGACGTCATCGGAACGGTGACGGTGTGGAGGGGTGTACGGCGCACTCTGCTTTTGTCGGCTGTGGTGTCCGTCGCTGCCGTGGCACGTCACCGCGCATTTCCCTTAATGGCGCCTTGCCCTCCACCTTTTCGCTCTGTGTCCTGCGTGCAGTTCCGCCCGTCGTACGTGAACCAGACGCCGCAGTACCCGGTGCAGCCGGCGGGCACCGCGTCGGCGCTCTTCTCCGGGCCGGGGCACGGCACGGAGTACCCGTACGGTGAGAGCGACCGCACGCAGCCTCGGGGGGGGGCGGGGGGGGGGCTTCCACCGTCCAACCCACACGCCGAGGGAGGGTGGAGGTTGGTACACCACGTATGCATGATGAAACATGCGTAGCGAACTCATGGTAATGTATATCCATTTATCATTTGACTGCTGGATGACGGCCACTCTACCTGTGCAGGTCATGATGGATTGCCTTTAAAGTGCAATAGGGATGTGCCAGTGATAACACTTGTGACCTGCAGCAAGAAATACATTGGGGTTCGATTCATGACTCGGGCGTCTTTCTGCGTGGAGTTTATTTCAGCCCCTGTTCTACACGGTCTTCCTCCCGACGCTAAAACACATACAATATCATTGTTTTTGGCTAAACATCTCACTGTTATTGTCAGACCCTCCTTGACAATAGTTGTTTGGACTCGGTGTGGCTTTCCTGGGGAAATACGCAACGATGGTTACTTCTCCATGCTGGTCAGTGTGGGTTGATATCACTCGCTACTTGCATTCGTCTTGGCCGGGAAACGAACTCAGGGCCTCGGGTTTGTGGGACAGTGCTAACCCCACGGTGTTACCACTCCACCTCCGAGCATGCATATACACACGTCTGTATTAAAAACAATACCCATTTCAGAAAGGATATTACTTTGAGCTTCTGTGTCAATCTCCTCATTGAGTATTTCCACGCGAGAGGAAGCCTGAGATCTCGCGCATGAGGATAATATTGAGAACGTGCAGGTAAGTCTGCAGCCGACCTACTATACCTCCACCCGACCCGTCGGCCCCCCCCTTTAAAGATGGGCGTTACACATGAACCACCGCACATGGGACTACCCAGTTGCCAGTGTAACTTGGCATTGATTTGCCACCGCTTTTTATTCACGCAGCCTTTTAATTGGCTTCTACTCCATTGTTAAGGGCGGTAAATGGATATTCGGAGCAATTTGCATTTTCCTCGAAGCATTTTTACGGTTTCCACAATACAATGCAAACTGCGCTTGAGAGTGCGGCACACCTTAATATATACAATTTAATGATTCACAAATTGCTTTCTGGAGGACCGTGTGAAATCAAGAAAGTGCCTTTGCACATTAGACCTCACTGTTTTTTTAAATCTTAATTTACCTGCAGAGACTGCAAGACAAAAGATCAGTGCCACATTTTCAGCGCAATAACATATTACCTGGATTGCAGCATCGCGGCAATGCACTACAAAGTCCAGAAGCCTCGCGGGATGAACGAAAATGATGTTTACTCACCGACTCCTAAAACGGGTCACAGTGACCCAGCACATACGCAGACACATCACAGTGACCCAGCGCATACGCACACACATCAGTGACCCAGCGCATACGCACACACGTCACACATCAGCCCGTGAGCTTGGAAAGGGCTTTGCGCCTCGAACAGTCCTGAAATGAAATTCTGAAGATTTTCTCTGTACCTTTGCCTCGGAGACCTCCCGTAACAACCTTTGATACGCGTCTGGTGTTTTTTTTATGTCACAATTAAGTGAGGCTGTCCTTCCACAATGCGAATCAGCGGCAACAGCAGGGCGAGAAATGTGCAGTTGTATGAAGCTGGCAAGACCAGAAGAGGCGGAAGGGAGTTTCTTCAAAGCTGAGCCGTGCAAGAAATATTAGATTAAGACGGCTACGCCGCTTTGTGCATAGCAGAGGGGTCCACTATACGTGAAGATTGCAATCTGAAAATCACAGGACGTGCATTTTGAGGAGCGCCCAGTTCCTCAACTTTGAGTGCTGGTCATCGTTGCACGTTAACCGTGGGGCTACGTCCAGTGCAGCAAGGCCCATTATTACACTGTACTACTATGCTCCCATGTTTGCACCTGGGGCGTTCACCAACCCGGCAATGATGGGCGTGTACTCGCGTCAAAACAATCCCCATGACCCGCGCACGGCGTGGGGGGAGGCCCCCCTCATCCGGCAGGGGAGTGAACGGCTGTACATCACTGCTGTTGTATCTGCATTTTGCGAAGATGCAAACTTATGTGGATTTTACTCAAAGGTGCTTCGTCTGCTCTTTGATGAAACTGACTGTGTCGTGGGCTTGCTACGTGCTCCAGAGGCCAGTTTTTTTTCACCACAAGTGGCTTAAGAAATATAAACAACTAGCTTTACTACCCGGCTTCGCCCGAGACTTGGATTCTTGTCTTGGATTAATACACGGCCTACGCGGAGGGTGGGTGGGGGATGCGTGATGCTGCTGCATTCGAGTGACATCACAGATGTGACTGTCACCGCTCACTTGCCGTGCGAAATATATTCATTACTGTGTACAGTCTGGAAGCTACCCACATGCCAAATTTCAAGTTTGTTGCATTTTGGGAAGTATGCTAAACATTTCGAACAATCACACATTCACAAATGTCTCTTTTTTTATATAGATGTTCCCTAACGAGCTTCTTTTCCAGCCTGTCTTGCTGTCCGCCTATGCCCAAGAGATATCTGCGTATCTATTTTTTGCCGAACCTAAAAACAAACCTTCAGGGGCTATTTTAAAACGCCTCCCAGCCATAGAATGAACGTGTGTCCCGAGACGCACTTTTACGCGTAGGAAGCAAAACTTATTTTTGTGAAAGTAATTTTTATATTTATAAGTTATATTTCCAAGCAATTTATCCAAAAACGAAGGGCATGGAAACTCAGGATCCCTGAAAATATCACTGCAACTGAAAGGTTGAGAACCTCTGTTTTAAAACAATTGGACCTCCTGGTGATTCGATTGATCGCGTTGATAGGGCACAGCGATTCGATTCTTGCATCAAATTGCGTTTTTTCACACGATAGTGAATGATAATTTTTGGCGACGTTATATAGATGATTCGGTGCCACGGTAGCGAGATGTTAAGTACCTCACCTGATATACATGAGGTCGTGTGTTTGATTTCGATCCTGATGCCTGTATATTTGGAGTTTGCATGTTCTCCCTGTGGTTGTGTTGATTTTCTCCGGGTCCTCTGGTTTTTCCCTCCACATTTAGAATCGACATCACGCCTTTAGAGTGTTTGGCTGCTATACATTTCCACATGAGAAGTCACTAAGTTGAGCTATCATTTGTGGCCTGGTCGCTTCTGAAAAAGAGCTACATAGCTTACCTGGTAAAAACAATGATTGTTAGGCTACTATTAATCATTGCACATCAACCTCTCAAGTTGCTTACAATAAAAATAAGGGTCATGCTGTCGCTACACAGCGGCCCCTTAGCATTTCCGCCATCTCCAGGCAGTCTGGGTTCACCGCGAGGTGGGTGCTGCCTTCTCGCAGAGTGCATCGTGCGTATCCGATGCCTCCTTTGGACCACCACCTATTTGATCCTCGTGTTGTCTGTAATGCGGGTTTTGCGTCACATTTCGTGCTGTGCGTCATTGCATATTCTGTACAATCTTGTCCCATCTCCTCTCTCACAGATTTTGTACCGTCTCTTAAAGAGTGTCCCTCATTGATATTTGGTTTTTTACCCTTCTATCTGGCAACAAAACTGACACCTTTTTTTACAAGGAGTCATGTTTGCATAGACCACAATACTTGCAGCCATAATGCAAACAAAAAACATAACTCTGATAATATATGCACTGTCCTTGAAGTTGATTGGTGATTGGTCAAGAAGGGTAAAAAAAACAATTATCATATTTTTTACTGGCAAATGAGGTTCCAATGGTGTAAATGCTTACCCCGAGCTCTCATACTCTGATGGTGCATTGTCTTTGAGTTGTGCGCCTTTTGGCGTCATCTGGTCCAACCCATGTGAGACTAGGCTCTAAGGAAAGCTGTCTCGGGTGTGGACCAATCAACTTCAAGGACAGTGCATATATTATCAGAGTTATGTTTTTTGTTTGCATTATGGCTGCAGGTATTGTGGTCTATGCAAACATGACTCCTTGTAAAAAAAAAGGTGTCAGTTTTGTTGCCAGATAGAAGGGTAAAAAACCAATTATATTTTTTACTGGCAAATGAGGTTCCAATAGTGTCCCTCATTGTTTTGTCCTTGTGCGTCCTGTGTGTTTTTGCCTGTCTTGTTAGGACCCAGTCACATTGCCCCCCCCACTCACTCCTCTTTGCCGTGCCAGTCAATCCAGGCATTCCGGTTAAATGATTGTATTTGTGCAAACTTTGCCGTAATCATAAATAATATTATCGATTCCTAGCCAAGCGATTCTTTGCGTGTATCGTTCGTCACACAATTGGGGTTTCATCGACGCATTCTGATGCTACTTTATAATACGGTATCCCCGAACACTGGTAGAAGATCGGTTTAATTTTGGCCCAGAGCAGAGAGAGTAACCAACTGATAGTTTGACACCATTTGACCACAGCCTCTGGGCTTTCCCCAGTTTAGCTGCAGAGGCCCCAACATGTTAAGGTCATGTGGTAGTGTCGCTAATCTGCACGCTGCCGTGAAGCTTAAAATGCTTGAAACAAAGTGGTTAAGCCTCGATACTTGCAGTGCTCGAGACGGGCATGCGAGTTGAATTTCAGCGTTACAGTGTGCATATAGCTGAAGGCATAAACACACAGGACAGAATGGGAAACAGTGGAGGGTTTACAGCGTTCATAAAACGTTACATTCAACCAAGCTTGCTTCCGGTTAAATTGGGTGACAATATAGGTCCTTTGTTCATTGCAAGAGTTTCCCTGAAATGTTATAGACCTGGACAGTGTCATTGAATTGTCGCTTTTCTAAATGCTTTATTGGGTTATGTTCCCATGCTCAGAGATGGAGGATGCTCCTGACTTGCTTAAACTCACAGTAAAATGTATAACGTGCAAACAACAGTGAATCCTCAACAGGTCTTGATCTCAATGGATGAGTGTGAACAAAGTAAAAAAAAATTGGGGATTCAGAATCGGAATATTTATTTATACTGGAGGAATCTGGTGAGATAAAGCTCTTCACAGAAGTCGAGTTCGGGCGGGTTAAAACAACACAATTTCTAGGATTGAAGCCGGCACGATTATTGGTGGTACGTTCCTTGCCCTGTTGGGGCTGCGTGCTGTCTGAGTGTCCCGTGCGCTGTTTGGATGTATGACTGCTAAAGCGTTCTTCTCCTCTGCATCAGCTGACTTGCATGTGTTCACGTGAGTCGTCCTGTCAAGCACGAGGTCAGCTTGTGTTGTGCAGTGTTTATTGTCGAGACAGCCTATGTTTGGACAGCCAACAAAACAAACGGGCAGTAACGTCTCCTTCGACGACCTCCGTTTATTTGCGTCATTGTTTTTTCTACACCGACGGGCGAATGTTTAGTTCATAATTAGATGGGCGCCTACGTGTTAAACTGTCTTAAAACTGTACAAGTAGTATTAAATTTCACTTATACGTTTTAATTTGTACTGATTGACAAAAACCTGCGGTGCATGTTTTTGTTGCCATTTGTACGTCGGCGGGGGAGTGCTAAAAGGCTTTGGTGGGATGTGGTGGCGTCAGCGGCAAGATGACATCTTGATCGTGGGGGAGATTGATAGTGTCGATGCGAGCCACGTGGTGTTACTCAGGGTAGTGCAAAAGAGGGAATGGAGAGGCGTGCAGTCTGTCGATTTTTTAAACAGATATGCCAGAGCTGTTTTAACTCATAATTTAATAACACAGCCACGGGCAAACTTTGGTTGGGTCCTTATTCCCCAAACAAGTGCTCTCCGTGCGTGCCGTGGGCGGCGTTGGCGGCGCACGACTCTCTATTTGGGTCCCAGCTGTGGGTCCGCGGGAGCAGCGGGAAAGGGGGGGGGGCTTGTCAGGGGCCAGGTAAGGCAAGCTCGTGTGACCCGCGCCCGCCACCACCGTTTTCCGCCCCAACACCGTACGCGGCTTCCCACCGTACGCGGCTAACCGCGAGAGAGCGCCCAGTGCCAGAAGTCCGCGCTACTGTACACGGGGGCGTCCTGACACTTGGCTTGCGCAACTCTATTGGCTGGGGGTGGGGCGAGGCAGCACCGAGCTGGGCCGGGGGCCTCTGCTGGATATGCGAGGCGTGCGCGGGCATGTGTTACACATTAACCAGAATTTTGGAATGGGGAGCGCAAATCAGCTGACGAGGCAGCGCGGCCGCCCCCAGTGTCGACACGCCGCCGTGGCGAAATTCACCGAAAGGATCCGCGGCAACAGCGGCCGCTCGAGTTACAGCCCCCCCCCTCATCCTCCTCGGCCCTTGGCGCGTATTTTACTCTCCCGTTGGCGCCGCCGCCACCACGTGACGCTCGCCCCCCCCTCCCCTGCGGATGCCCGCAATCTGCTGTGCCCGCGACTGCTTACGGCATTAGAAAGTGCGCGGCACGTCAGAGGATTGTGCGTCGGTTGCCTTTGCTGCGCTGCCTGCATTGGGCCGCACCGCTCCGCGCCCTGCCTCGGTGTCCGCCTTGCCGTACGGGGCCGCGATGAAGACGGCATGTAGGTGGGTCTGTCCGCCGTCCGTGAGTAATGGACTGGGAGCGGTGACATGGTTTATGTAGGCGCTTGCTCTCCCAGCCTTGTGTGTGTTTTTTTAGTCTCTGGAATGATTGTGGCAGTTGAGTTGAGCTTGTATTGCAGCTTTGCTTGCCTGAGCATTCGTCAGAACAGAGATGTGTGTGTGTTCGTTGAACTTTCGCATCGTATGTAGCCAACCGCCGTGCTAATCGAGAGGTGCAGGACAATGTGTGGCATCGGTGGTAATGCTGCTTTTTATGTCTTGTTGACGTGCAACCCTGAAAGTGGTTTTGTGGGTGGGGCTGGGGAGACTGAATAAACACTGTGTAGCTGATAGTTTGTTAGTTCACAGCTCTGTCATTCCACTGTTGGATGACGGCCTCCCCCCCCACACCTCTCGTCAGTGGCGGCAGTTGTTGGACCGGTTCGGATTTCACTCGTGAAATTAATAAAGCATGCTTGCTCGGTGGTAATTTTAGTAAACGCCTTAAACAAACTGAGTCCTGTGCACGCCCCTCCGATTGCACACCACTGGTAGCTGATGGGTCAGGGTAATACATTGTAGTCGACGTTGTGGGCTCTTGTATTTGTCCTCGGTGACTTTATTTAGCCTCTAGAAATGTGAAAGGGATTTACATTGATTGTCAAAGGCACGCCCGAAGGATTACTGAAAGTTGCGCACACTCCTCTGACTTCCTGAAAGAAACGCGATTGGGAATCCCCCCCCCCCATGCAGTAGGGAGCAAGAAAAGTTGCCCGACTGAACTTTCATCGTTGAGCAAGATGTGATGGGGTTCTGTGGGACAAAACTCCTAATGGATTGCGCCAACCAGACGATGTCAAAGTCCTGGCGCACTAACTGGAGAGATGGAGCCGTAAATCGGGCATGAGATGGAACGCAGCACGCGGTTGTGAATGGTGGAGATGCCTTCATCGAGCGGTGGATTGAATTGGATAATTCTGTTGGAATACGTAGATTTAGATGGATATTGTTTATTTCGGCAGGGAGTGCCCATGCATTAAGCTAAACAAATGCAAACATGGCATCAAATGCAATTGAGAGGCTTTAGAAACCCGGGTGCAGCGTGCAGGACAGTTGGTGATTATTCATATCAAGTTTGAATTTAAATTTCAACCCAAAATTACGTCTAAATGACTACCACCGAAGCGACAGCGTCAATTGTGGCGAACTGTGCTTGGGCTCATCGTTTGCATTCACTCAACACAGGGCAGTTGTGGCTCAAAGTGGTTCGGGATTGTTTAGAAGGTGGCCACATGAATGTTAACAGCCACTCTAAGAGTTGGTTATTCCTATTCATCCCCTATGGGACGTAAGGCCACGGATGAGTTCTCTCCACTTCTTCCCATCGGCCGCTCTCGACTTCACCGCCGACTTGCCGATGAAGTCTGCATTCCCGAAGACGAATATCCCCCTGCTGCACACCGTGGCATGTGGCACCAAATATATACGCCCCCAGTTGCAAATACCCAGTTTGTGTCGTTTATAATATTTAGAAGCATTTATAAACGTGAACATCGGTGGAGTTGCTTATCTTAATCTTAGGAACTGTTTATCTTGGGTCAGCTTTTTCCTGGCGGTTTGAGCCCCCCACAGTGCTCTGTAGTGTTGAGACTGAGCCTGGTGTTCCACACTGGTACACATCGATGAGCTGACGCGAGCCAAAAGAGTTTGCACACCCGCACACATTGCTTGGCGATAAAGTGTGCAACATGCGTGTATCGCATGCAGTCCGCCACGTGGCAAGAGGGCGGGTAGGGGGAAGCGAGTGACCTTCGGAGCCCTCGTCTTGTAGCCTTCGCCGCATCAAAGTGTTGAGCCGCTTCAAAGCATGCGCCCACTCGGCCTTCGCTGCTGGATTCCTGCTGCTGCATTCTGGCCTTGTTATTGCTGCAGTTGAAAAAAGAAAACACTTGGCGGTCAGCATGGATGTGGACAAAACCAGTACGGTGGTGGTGGCGTCTGGCTAGATCGGTCTTTCGTAATGGTCTGGTTTCGTAATGGCGACGGGGCTGGCAAACCAGGCCGTTTAGCAGCTGCGTTATTGCGCGTTGGCCCCTCTGTTAAATGAACTGGAAGTCGGTACAGTATTGCCTCGTTATTCACGAATTTGCTGTTCGCGATTTTGTCTATTCTTGAATCACATATGGAACTTTACACGACCACTGCATTGAGCGAAAGTGATGATGAGAGAGAAAGTGATGATGAGAGAGAAAGTGATGATGAGAGAGAAATTGATGATGAGAGAGAAAGTGATGAGATAAAGAGAACTTCTCTAAACTTTAGAAGCGTCTGCAGATGTTGCGAGTACGATATTCGTAGACCAGTATCTGCGAAATTTGCTATTCACGAGCATCTCTTGAACGTATCCCTCGTGAATAACGAGACAATACTGTGTAACTGTACTGGCTGTTTTGGTTTCGTGCTGGCACGTGCCGGAATGCTCGGTACAGTACATTGATGTGCGATATTCTACCACGCAAAATACGCAACTAAGAACTCGCTTTTGACGTTGAACAGTTCAACATCTAGGCCCAAATTTAATGGATTTGGTATTTTTTGTATAGTAAGGTAATGTTGGTTGCTTTTGACTCTGGGATTTATTTGCCTGTATGCGTGGAAGTGTGTTGGCCATGCACGCGCGCAGGGCGAAACTAGTCGGATAAGTCTGGCTGCGGATCCTCAATAAAAACACTGATGTTGTCGAGGCTTGAAGATGATATATTGTGCAAAGTTGTAATGTGTCGAATATTCTTACATCTGAACGTGTGAATCGTGCACCGTACTTACGGTGTTTTAGAATCGCGCAAACGCGTATATATCTAACCAGCCGAGGGCCCGGCGTCCATGTTGCAATGGGAGATCTGAGGGAAAAGCTATTGCAAAATGCCACAGCACGTGCAGAGTTGATCTTGCAAACTCCGTGGAGGCGGCTTGACTCATGATTTAGAGTCAACGAAGCCGTCGTGTGACACGCATGGATGGGGCCAGTCATGGGCTCGCCAGATTTAGACGAACTGGCAACCCTAGGAAAATGTAACTTTTGTGTTGGCCACTACCCACTACAAACAACTTTTCAGGGTTTATTAGAGCACGTATAAGGCCGGTGAAAGTATTCCTCCTGCCTGGCGAGTGATCTTTGAGTTGGCGGCCAGGGACATGGATTAATCCGGAGTTGAAATGGCTGCTTGTCTCGCCTGTCTGTCGAGTTGAAGCAGGTCTTGCTGGCTGCCTCTGCTGGGTGCGGCTATTTGAGTTAATGGAAGGGCATATGTGGGCATCTGATAGCCGCCACAATTAACCGCCGGTTTTGAAGCGGACAAATCATTTTTTATACACGGACAAAGCTGTGTTGGACTGTTGATGAGGTCTGTCTAAAGTTGAGTTGAGGACATATTCAAAAGCGGTTACGGAACAATGCTTCCGACGCATTTAAAACAAGAAGCATGCTGCTGCTGTTGTCTATCTCAATAAAATGAATACACTGTTTGCATAAATGGGGTGGCGCTGTTTTTGGTTTGTGCCTGTATTCCTATGAATTTGTCCTATATGGTGGTTCTCCCATTGTGTGGATTTCTCTTCCCCCACTGTGCTCTGGGGGGTGGGGTGGCTCTGACTGCCCAGTGCCCCTTGTGGAATGCTTGGAATTTTGTTGCGTTTGTGTGCACATTGTGCACGTGGAAGTCATCGACCACTCTCGCTCGCTCTGGGGCTTGTGGGCTGTGCGCCTCGTGCTGATGCCAATGTGAGGCATTGTGGCAATGCGGCCGGTGGTGAGTGAGGGGGGGGGGCTCGAGAGAGTAATGTAGGAGGGGGTAGGAAACATGCGGGTTGACTTCTTTGACCTGTTTCTTTACCATAACAATGGCTAATCGGGTGCTTTGTTAACGTCCTTACTTTTATCCGTTATTCAAGCCGCCCCCCCGCCACGTATAACCTTAGTGGGGGTGGCTCAGTGGCTTGCAGTCAGGTTTCGAGTCCAAATCCTGGTTGGGGGGGGACCCATCCCCTCAATCTTCCAGAGGCGGTTAATAAAGTGAGAGGAACCACCTTATGGTTTGAGTAGGGCGGTGCCTGTGGACAGTCTTGCTCCCCATCATAGGAATGTGAAATGTTCACCACTGGCTTGGGGATGTAAACAGGAGATGAGAGCACTGTCTTTACCCAGTTGAGCATGGGAATCTGTGACTTTTAATTGTGAAATGTAGGAATTGTACGCAAGTGTTCGGTTACCCACAGTTTGCCGTGTTATTGTCCACTGGTTGTTGCTCACTTGAGGTCGGACGTGTTGCTCCATCCTGCGGTTGTGGAACTTAAACCCCCAGTGCACTGTGACCTAGTGCTTGTGCACATGTAATCTGTAGAGAGTCACGCTTGTGTTTACCGGGGTCGTTTTAACCACTCGCTTGCTTGTCGGTACAGTACTTTTGAGTCGCGAAGCAGCCATTAATCAGAGTTTCTGTTGGCTGATTGGCATCCATAGCTCAACGCGCTGACCAGCGTGGTGTGTATCACATGCTGTGGCATGTGTCTCGCTGTAATATGCCTTTGAATATTACACTTGAGACACGGGAAAAGGAACGCATGGATTATGGAACGTTTGCAATTTAGAAAGTGGCAAACAGTTGAGCAAGGTCACCTTAAAACCAGTCACAAGTTCAAATAATGTAAATCACCACTGCCCATTAATTCATCTGCTGCTGAATGAAGACACCTTCTCTAAGGCATTTCACTCTGTCATGCTTTCACCATGCAATGATCCAATTGGCTATCAATGGTAAGTCGAAGTTTGAAAAGGAATCTTGCCTGAGGGTTTTAGTTTTTGATAACTGATGTGTTAATTAAAGACGAGAGGAGAATATCAGAATTTCAGAAGCTTTAGCTTGTAAATAATTGATCACCTTTGTTTGTACGACAAGGATATGAAAAAATTGCATACTTACCGTACCTGATAAAAAAGTATCTTAGCGTAAGATCATACCATACTAAACCAAAGAATCCCATACTGTAATTTCTTACCGTACTGTACTGCCACCCTTGCTGTCCAGTTCTGTGACAGACCGGTGTCATTGTGTAGTTCCTCTTCTTGAGAGGAGCCCTTCGGCGCACTCACTGACCGTTCTCCTCCTGCCCGTGTGTGCGCGCTCCTGTGTGCGTGCGTGTGTTTCTGGCTGTGCAGGCAACACATTCTACTCCGGAGCGGCCGCGCAGGCCGTGCCGCCCTATAGTCTGCAGCAGCCGCCCTTTGTGCCCATCTCCCACGCGCAGCAGCAACAGCAGCAGCAACAGCAGCAGCAACAGCAGCAGCAACAACAGCAGCAGCAAAATGCCATGGCATCGCAGATGAAGCGGGAGAGAAAGCAGGTACAGACGTCACGCATTCGGATCGCCGGGGCACGTCGCGTAGGTCTCTGTTTGGGAGTCGGGTGCCATGTACACGTTGGGCCCTTTCACTACTTCACATTCTGGCCAAGTGCGCCAGCGCTGAAGCGAGCTGCCCTGCAATCGCAAGGTTTTGGGGGGGGTTGACACCAGCCCATCATCCCTTTGGGGTCTATAAAATATCCTTTAACAGTCTTTTTTCGAATTATGAAAGAGACTCTCCGCCTCCATTGGAACGTGGAACTTACACAATTGTTGCCTTTTAGGCAAGCTAATGGGTCCCGGAGTGGAAAGGTAAGTCTTGTACGGGACTCCCAGAGGCATATAACACCTGGTATACAGGAGGTCATGAGTGTCATCCTGACCCTGACGCTTGAATATTTGGAGTTTGCATGTTCTCCCTCTGGTCGTGTGGATTTTTCTCCGTGTCCTCCGGTTTTTCCCCTCCACATTTAGAAACATGCCCTAAGAGTATTTGGCTGCTATACATTTCCACGTGATAAGTCACTTCGTTGAATTATCAATTGTAGCCAGGTCGCTTCTGACACATTGCTGCATAGCTCAGTGGGGCCTTAACTGATAAAATAAAAATAGTTTATAGTTTTACATGGATGACTACTGCACTGGTGCGGCCTAATGAGGGTGAAACTGGTCTCCATTGGTTTAATTGCTGCTTGTTGGGACAGCCACATGTTTGCAACTCTTTGAGTTGAGGCAGCCTCAGACAATGCGCCCCACCACTTCAAGTTGTTTTGAGCTGTGGTGGTCTGGGTAAGTTTTGAGAACTTTTGCACATGCATTGCAAATCTTTGCGTGTTCAATATATTTTTGACCATCTAATTTTTACAATTGACGTCGTGTGGCTGGGCGATTTCCCAATGGATGTAGACAATCCGAAGTAGTTTTGCAGCCTCGCTGTCCGCAGGGATTGCGAGACATTTGCGGTGCTCTCACTTAAGGGGGGGGGGTGGGGGGGTCACTCAACTGGAGGCCATTCTTGTCGCTCGTCCACATTCCAAGCATGTGCAATTGTGGAGGAATTGGTAGGTTGAAAGAAAAAAAAGACCAAAATATATTTACCATAACGAAATTAATGGCAAACTTGGAGCCAGGACAACGTTACGTCTCCACTCGGCTCTTGGAGCCCACGGGAGTGAACAGTGGGGGCACTCGGCTTCGTCAACCCAGCAAGGGCTTTCAACTTCCGAAATTGCTCGTGCTGCCTTGAACGCTCCCACTGTTGGGAACAGCCAGCCATACAGTAGAATTCGTATTAAACTGTAATTTTTTCGGGCCAGCTTGAGGCTTGTTAACGGTGATTGGTCTGGATGGAGGCATGTTCCCACTGATCATCGTCCTGGGTTCCGCAACTCCGCTGTGGGGGAGGCTGTGTTTGCCTGCGCGCTCGCAACTAAAAGCGCCGTCATGCTCACGACATCAAAGTGGTGGTCCCCTGCCTGCGTCGTGCCGGGATTAAATTGGCAATTGGCCCCCGAGTGATGGCCTTGTTACCTGTAATGTTTGTCACGCCAAACAACCGGCGTACTCTTAACGTGTAAATGTAGGCCTCGCGTCACGGTAATTAGAACGGCCTTAACGCATTGTACAGCGGTTTGTGAGGTTGGAAAGAATCCGCGTCTTTCTGCTATTGCCATTTACTGTTCGAGTGTTTGTATGAATGCTTGATATGTCCTCGGGAAAGTATGGTGTTTTTACGCCACGCATGCGATTGTCTTGGGTTAAATGAAGGAAGGGGTGATGTTCTCTCTAAATCACGAGTATTTTATCATCAGAAACGTGTTGATTCGTGTGATCTTAATTACGACATAGCCCAAAGTAATCTTGCGTTACTGTGCGACAGATGGTCACGTCATGTTATGATGGGGTAGTAGTGCCAGTTATAAAGCATGTGAGTGCCAGGCGCCCATTGGCACGGGGGCGCGTGTAGATGGCACGAGTACGGTTGTAATGATGTGCACGCGCACATTTACGCGTGGAACGCGGCAATGTTCGCATGCCCATTAACTTATTGGGAATTTGGATTAAACGAGGTGCTTGGTTAGGAATGCCATGCCGAAAAAGGAATGCCGCAGGCAGGATTTACAGTGCGATGATGAGCGGGCCCGCGTGCTGTCGCGGTTGAAACGCAGCATTGAGTTGCGACAGTTGGGGGGAGGGGGAGGGCGAGAGTTGCATTCCTTGGGGCGCTATTTTCTGGGTGGGTTGCAGGGAATGCAGAGGGAGGTCGAGGAGTTGCTCTGATTGATGTGGGGGGTGGTTGTTGGTTCTCGTGTGGTGTGGCTTTGTTAGAAGGACTGGCTGTAAACCAGCCCCATCCAGTGACTGTACCAGCCGTGCAGGATGTAATGCTCGCAGTGCCACACAATTTGCGTTAATTCGGTGGGGACGCACCCGCAGAGTGGGTGGTGGGGGGGCAGCCCTTTTTTTTAATCTGTGCTGGGGCATTTGGTGTGTGAGCGCCCGTTGATGAAGCTTCATCTCTGCAGTTGTGTGAACGCAGCTGTGAGCCAGTAGCTGATGTAGTTGTTGCATTTTTCTATAGATTCGAATCAGAGATCCAACGCAAGGGGGCAAAGATATAACGGAAGAAATCATGTCCGGGGGCGGAACCACGCGTAACTCTACCCCTCCGTCTCGGTCCAGCTCGACACCTACACCGCCACAGGTACCCCCACACAGGTCACAGCATGCACACACACCATCTACACCGCCACAGGTACCCACACACAGATCACAGCATGCACACACACACCACCTACACCGTCACAGGTACTGCATCATGCACACGGATCAAAACAAACCGGCATACAAAACAATGCTGCACACAACATTTCACCGTGTACCCCACACATTGCAGCACAACACAAATGTCCACGCTCCCATATCTCTCACTGTCCTGACACAGTACCGCTACCCTGCATTATTCAGCCTTGATTCATATCTCCAGCTACACTTAGTGCCTTGAAATATAATTCGTCGCGTTAGAGAAAAGGGAAAGGCTTGGTTACCATTTACTGCACCATGCTGTTGCAGGTTCACCAATGAGTTCTTACAATGTTTTTCAACGTGTGCCACGGTTGAGTGGCCAACGTGCCGCATCCCCGGCTAGCTTCGCCTCGCCCCCCTCCTTTTGAGGTTGGATGTTGAGAGTCGCATTATTTTAGGCATTAGTGAAAAATGCGTTCGTGACGTGTTGCACGTTTTAATACCTGACGAATAAAGGCGAATAGATTACGGTCATGCATTTGGCGGAATCACTAAATGTTGTTGGCACAATTATTTTATCACCTGTTGCCTCCTTTTTTTAACCGATGCGTTCTTAAAACGGAGATTGCTGAATTTGGCACGTGGCAGCATGGCAGTCACGGCGTGTTGGCTGCTGGGGTGGGCGAGTAACGGTTTCTCCGCGTCCACTCTGCCGTCCACCGGTCACTTGAACCATCACGCTAAATCCGATCATCCTCGCAGCAGCGGCAGCTTTTGACTAACCATCGAACAAAGACGGTCACCGCATCGCGCGCTTCCGGATGCGCTTCTGCGGCCACCTGGAGTGGTCTTCCTTAGAAAGCCAGTGGACCTATGCACTTTTAAATTGTCCAGATTGAAAACGAATTTCTTTCGAATGCCTTTTTATGTTTAGTTTGCTGTCCTTCTCCCGCACGTCTGATTAGCACGGTTGTCTACGTAAAAGAAGTTCAACATACCTCCTTCCAATATACATACATACTTAGTTCATCTTTACTTCCTACGCATGCCCCAGCAGCCGCAGTCGCTGGCCATGAGATGGGCGCAGGGCTCTACTGTCAGAATCCCACAGGCAGGAGGAGGGTGAGGAAGAGGAGGAGGATGATGTGTCTTTATGTGGACGTTCCGTCATGCTTATCGAAAAACAGCCTCGTCGTTGTTGATGTATGCGCTTGTTGAATTTGGCTCAGTGAGCCGTGAATGCGCCTGGCTGTGTACCGAGTAGCGCTGCTTCGTGTGTGCTGCTCTTTGTAGCGATCTGGTAGCTCTATACTAGCAGCTCACGTCATGTTCTTTGCTTCAAAATCTTCGTAGTTAATGTTGTCCCGTCTTGTTCTCTCTTGCATCTCATCTGCACAACACATCTCCCTTACGATTAATTTCGATTCATGACATTTCGTTATGTTGAATTCTACCGCCTCTTCTTTCTCTTTATTGTTTCCATTGTTCGTTTTTTTTCTCCCCATTGACGACCTATAATTTGTAACAAAACTCTTAACGAATCTGACAACGCATCATTGGCTATTTTTTTCCTTTCTATGATTTCCCTGTTACGTTTTTGTTGCCGTTTCCTCTCTCCTCCCCTTTCCTATCTCTCTCCTCTTTCTCTACTCTCTCCCCTCTCTCTCCTCTCTACCCCCCCCCCCCCCGACTTGCTTTGGTTCCGTTGCCATCGTGGCTTTTTACGTGCCCGTGTTTGGCGGTGCTTTTTGTTGCTTGCCGGCGGTTTGGTTGGAGGCAGTTTGTTTACGCTCACCCCGCTCCTCCTCACCTCTTTTACCTCAAGCCACAGCCCCTGCTGCTGGCGCCGCCGCAGAGCAACGGGGAGAGCACCCTGCCGCACCCCATGGGGCCACCGGCCCGCCCAGGTACGTCTGCGTTGCGACACAAACGCTCATCTCGTCACGCCGAACGTCAGCCACGGTTTACCCCAACGAGTTAACCCGTTCTGCGTACAATGAGGGGGGAGGGGTTTAATTAGTGGTGTCGGCGTCCGTAAGATACGATTGCAGAAGGGAGTCCGAATATAGCAATGAAACAAAACAGGACGGACTCACCCAACACTTCAATATTTAGCACCACGTGCCACATCAATTAGTGCCATATTTCCAGTTTGAGGTCCGTGCATTCTTACTCGCCAAAGCAATCTTCGTATTGCTTTTTGACATGCTATTTGCAGGCACATATTTTCCTTTGCTTGGATATGCCAACTTATATTTGGGCAAACGTGAAAAATACTAATCCCCTCCAGCATTCAGCCTGGTTTTTCTCTTGATAAAGGCAGTCTTTAAGTGGTCAAGAGGCTGTAATTGGTATTAATTAAATATCAGTTAATGGTCTCCACCACTAACCATTAATGGTGCAGACCGTTCACTGGTGGTCATAGTGAGTGAAGTGTGGAGACCGCTTACAGTGACGTGTTGAGCTTAACGTGCTTTTACTTTGGGTGCTTTTGAAAAAAATGCCATTCATTTGATCTGGAATAATTTAGATTACTTGGCTGCTATACATTTCCACACGATAAGCCACTTAATTGGGCTATCATTTTTGGCCAGGTCGCTTCTGAAAAAGGGCTATGCAGCTCGGTGGGCTTCACCTGGTAAAATAAAAAATAGTTTAAAGTTTAGTTTATTTCGAGCACATACTTTAGAACCAGATGAGGACAATTTATAACATGGATATGGTTTGGTGTTCTGTTGGATATATGTTACCGTTGCTGGTGGTCTACACAATCTATCGCGTGATCATAGATTTTTACATTTGCATATCCGTTTTGAATGAGATTGTATTGGCATTGCGAAAGGCAAACTATAGCGCAGGACATGAATGACTGGCAAAGGTGGCTGGAGATTTGCGCATCGCTCACCAATGTGAACCCACGCTGGTAATAAACATGGGGGCCTCGCGTTGAGTTGCGTAGTGCCACGTAGCGTTGCTCACCGGTGACGCCTACATCATCGGGTCATCTCGGTGGACACGAGCCGTTGCTGGCCGACAGCGAACTTTGCTGAGCCTCCCATGTATCACAAGTTAGAATTTGTAATACAGTAAAACCTTGGATTGCGAGCATAATTTGTTCCGGAAATGTGTTTGTAATCCAAAGCACTCGTATATATAATGGAAACTCGGATGATTCGTTCCACAACCCAAAAATACTGTATTCATATACAAATTATTAATACAAAATACCTTATATTTTTATTATTTTTATTTAATATAAAGTAATCACATTTATTAATTAAATTGAATCGTGGCTGGTGTGAGGGAGACGAGAGAGAGGAGGGTTATTGTGTAGGACTACTTTCACTTGCAGTATAGTTACTAAAGAACAGTCACTACACTTGGACACAAAATAAAAAAATGCTTTACGCACACACTCGTAGTCACAACGCTATAGTAAACCGTGTACGCTCGCACGGATGTTGACTATACGAGTGAGGCACGCTGACTGAGACCGAGCATGGGAGACGATTACTCACAATTTCGCAGCGAGAGAGAATAACCATTGGCTCAGTTGTGATCACGTGACGCTCGGCAGACAAAGCGTATACTGTACGTACTGCTCGTATTGCAAGACATCGCTCGTTTATCAAGTTAAAATTAATTGCTCTTGCAAAACACTCGCAGACCAAGTTAATCGCAATCCAAGGTTTTACTGTAGATGTTTTTTTGTGTTAGATCGCGTAAATATATAAATGTGTCGTTAAACCCACCACCACCCGACAACCAACTAGTCAGGGTTGTCACGTAAACAGAACGTGACAATTCGTCATGAGTACAGCACGCCGGTGTGTTGGAGAGCCACGCCACAACATTTAGAATCCGAGTTTAGAATTGTGTGAAAATGAATGACTGCCGTTAAATGCTTGGCACAATGGTCATTAATTGTAGTTGCTCACCATTCGTAATTGGGTAGCAATGGATGCATAAATTGAAGTCAATTGCATTCTTATGCTGTCCACACCCAGGGGTCTGGCTTTGGCCGCCACAGAGGTTTGCTCATTCCATTCGTTCTCATCAAGGGCACGCCGAGTTGTTAGACACGTGATCACTGATCCCTGTTCTTGTGGCGTTCGGTGTCACCGTCCGTCGGACGCCATTGGCATTACGGCTTGAGAAAGCGATGGCGCCTTGGCCACGTCACCTTGCAGACGACGGTAGTCCGAGGAGAGAAATGTTCCCTAGAGCGCATGTAGCTCATGTCGCCATCAACGCAGCATCTCTCTGCCAGTGCAAGAGCTTAATTTGGATTTTGTTTGCATCAGCATCAGAATATTTATAAATACTCTAGGAATCTGATGAGCTATAAGCGCTTTTTCACAGATGTCCAGTAGAGGCGGATAAGAACGTCACAATAGTACAAAAACACGACAGTAGTGCAAAGTACAATAAAGGTAAACAAATCACCCAAACACACACAAATACAACTAAACCATCCCCATCCTACCAGGCACAGCCCACTGAGATATTCACTTATTTTTCAGAAGCCACCTAGCCACAAATGATGCCTCAACAAAGCGGCCCATCATTTGGACATTTATAGCACCAAAATAATCTAAATAATCTCAATGCATGTTTCAAAATGTGGAGGGAAAATCCGGAGAACCCGGAGAAAAAATCCACGCAACCACGGGGAGGGCATGCAAACTCCAAATTAACAGGCGTCAGGGTTGGGTTGGAACCTCCGGGTGGTATACCAGGCGTGGTTGAGTGACAACTCGTAAACGATCCATTCCGATAGTGATACGAGTTGTTGTAGAGTATGTTTTAACAATGTGATTTAAAAATCAGCAATGGCCACTCTCGTTACATGAGAAGGACTGCTTTGAAAACGATAATTAAATGCCATGGGAAACAAAGATGAATCTGTGAGTGCTGGGGGGGGGGATAATCTGTATTATGACAAGGTTTTATACATCGTGGCACTAAATGTAGCAACGGTTGCTGCTCATAGATTTCAGTCTGGCAGTTTAGTTGGCATAAAGTTAATGCAAAATAAATAAATAAACGGCTTGATATTCTCAATTGTGCCTTAGGCCTTAATCTTTTTCTGACCAGGGCAATTGAAGCAGGATTAATGTTTCGAATAAAAATGCTGTGGTGATCTTGCGATCGTTGTGAGCCCATCGTGCATGTAGAATCAAGTCAGAGGCCCCATCACAAAAGAGAATCTTGATCACAAAGCTCACGGAGTCCATTGCAGAAAAGTTTCTAAACAACCTGCGAAAACCCACAGCTCCGTGAGACACGATGCCAGCAGAACATTTTCTGCTGAAAACATCAATTTGGCTTAATTGGATAAAGTATACATTCAGTTGCTTTTTGGGTTAAATTATGTAGGTACATACTAATTATGAATCAATAATGGCCATCAGAGCCTACGTTTAAGATTAAAGTGTACTGTTCCTCATACGGTGGTTGCTGCATGTCGGCAACTGCCCGGCATACGACCAGCACCCAGAGAGCTCGGCATTTTAATAATGTACCGGCGATGTTGGTTAGGTGGGATTCTACGCCCCCCTCCCACCTACCCCATCGCACATGTGACCCTGCCACCTACATTTTTATTTAGTGTTTAAGTTTTCTAGGCGAGAGCAAGGAGTTTTTCTTTCACGCTCTTATAAACTTGCTGCTGAAGTAAATTGTAAAGTAAGTGCTGTTAAAGGCACGTCCGACCATTACAAACAAGCACGCGGCGCATTACTTGCCTTGCTCTGCCCTCTTGAGTTTCGTAATGACAGAAGCAGTGTTGCTGCATTTTTAGCTGCATTGTCTGCACACTTACTGAAGACTAACTTCGTGTAATCTTCCCTACGGCTGCATCCTTACCCCACACTTTCTCCTGAGCTCACACGTGGCTTTTTGAAAGGCTGATCGGAAGCCACTGCCCCCCCCCCACGTCTTATTGCTGAGCCTGCGGGGTTTAGAGTAGGCTCCAGCCTGGGCTCATGTGCTGGTGGCCATAACCAGAGCTGTACAAAACGCAAAATCACCTGACGTGAAGCCGATTTGATGTGTCTCACCGCTGAGTCCATGATCATGGAGACGCCTGCACGCATGTTCAAGAGGATGCTGCTTTTCTGCTCACGGCAGCGTTTTCCAGTCCGTGAGGAGTCTGCGATGACGAACTCGCGAGCATCGTTTCCCGGTGACGCGGTGAACGCCGAGATTTTTTAGCATAGGAATTTGGACGGTTTGAAAATATGGAAAACGATCATCCAAAATGCGTGATAATCTGGGTTAATTATATCGTGCGTGCCAATACAATGTCAACTTGTTGCTCACGGGTTCGCCTGATTATCGGGTGTAAAGGTGTGCACGGCTTGTTAACCGTGACGGCAGTAACGCTTGCATTGTGTGTTCGCCTCATACAAACATGAAAGTCTTCCAGCTTCACCTGGATTCACCTGCCTTGTCTGGTTCGTATTCTTCCTGATAGGCTGTGTTCTGGTTACTTGAAAAAAATCAAATCTGCAGTCGTGTGGCTGTAAAGGAGAGGGTGTCTATGGGACCCTTTTGCCAGCATCAATAATGTCGAAAAGTAACAATAAGTTTTACCCTTTCTGGCAATGAAACAGATGTTAAGATGTTCAAACACTAACTAGATACCATTAGCAAGGCATTCAGTCTGCATTAACCACATACTTTTGGAAAAATATGCAAGCAAACATGTTCTGATATTATATGCATTTAAGACTGATTGGCCTACACCAGAGACGGCCTTCTTTATGGCCTTGTCTCACCAGTGTTAGACCAGAACACTACAGGGTGTAATACTATTCCACTTGTGCGGATGTCAAGGAGAGGGTGTAATACTATTCCACTTGTGCGGATGTCCAGGAGAGGGTGTAATACTATTCCACTTGTGCGGATGTCCAGGAGAGGGTGTAATACTATTCCAGTGGGGAGCTGGTGCACTTTGGGCGTGGCGAAGTTCGAGTCCCGCTCACGGCCAACACCAGTGACGATTATCTCAACTGGTCCTGTACCTCCCGAGGTCAACTCAACTTCGATTGAATACCCTGTGCCATGTGTAAACATCGCCATTGGGGAGACAAAGGGGGTCGGACGTGGTGCTGGTCACCCACCACCCCCTCTTGTGTACTGTGGTGGCCTTCATAGGTGCTCGCTCACAGCAATTGCCTTAAGTCTGCTAAATGGTATACGGGAGATCTTTGTATTTTGTTTTGTATTATTTTCCATCGGGTTAAATCTCGCTGCCGGTTACGACTGCCAGCACACAAACAAAAAAACTTGAATTTTTCCCCAAGTACTTTTGCTAAAATATCAGCCCTGACAACTAAGTTTCACATGGACTGCCATGTAATGAACGTGTTTACTGCAGTGTGTGTTGGAAAGTACGCCACCCGTAAACATGGACGAAAGAGGACACTTGAAGGAGTTTCAGTGTTGCACCTCCTGTGAAGCTGTTCTCTCTTAACGTACTGGGACCCGGTGTTTGGCAAGAGACCCAAAGGATTAAATTTGCCTTGTGCCATAATGCTGGTCGTACGGTTGGAATAAAGTTAGGAAGGATACAGGTATCTTTTTTTCTTAAACAAACGCGTTGTCTGCTTTGTAACAATGCCTGTGTGTATATATGTATGTCATCGCTTGTTTGTGCAACAGAGGGAAAGCCGCGGCTGTCTGCGGCTGTGACAACGATCAAACCCCCTCCTCCGGACCCGACTCCTCCGCCGGCTCTCACCGGCTCTGACCAACACGCACCCGATGTCCAGCAAGACATCAAACCTCAGCAGCCTCAGCAGCAGCCTCAGCAGCCGCAGCCTCAGCAACCGCAGCCTCAGCAACCGCTGCAGCAGCAGCCGCAGCAGCTGCATCTGCAGCAGCAGCAGCCGCAGCAGCAGCAGCAGCCGCAGCAGCAGCAGCCGCCGCAGCTGCAGCAACAGCAGCTGCAGCAACAGCAGCTGCAGCAGCTGCAGCAACAGCAGCTGCAGCAGCTGCAGCAGCAGCAGCAGCTTCAACAGATGCCGCAGCAGCAGCCACCACAACAGCAGCCACCACAACAGCAGCTGCAGCAGCAACTTGCATTGCAACAGCAGCAACTGCAACAGCAGCAACTGCAACAGCAGCAACTGCAACAGCAGCAACTGCAACAGCAGCAGCAGCATCAGCAGCAGTTGCAACAGCAGCAGTTGCAGAATCCGCCGCCCGCACTGGTGACTGCTCAGCCAGAGGCTGTGGCGGTCACACCGGAGTCGGACCCAGAGCCCGAGGCCGAGCCATCTCCGCCCCTGGAGCAGACGGCCAATGGCACGGTGCCCCTTGTCCCCGCTGCCCACGTGGAAGTGGCGCCGCCCGTGACCGCCACGTTGGCAGCGCTGCCCGCGCCCGCTGCATTGGCGGTGGTGGCGGCAGTGGAGGTGGCAACGGTGGAGCCTATGGTCCCGGCCCTGCCGGCCGTGGAGGAAATCGTGGTGGAGGTGCCGCCTCCGGCCGTCCAGGAAAAGGAGCCCGCGGCACCCCCCGCCCCCCCCGCTGTTGCGGCGCCCATCGTCATCGCCACCGCCCCCGAGCCAGCCGCGCCAGCCGTCGCCCCTGCCATTACTGCCGCCCCCCTGAACGAGAAGGACACGGACATCTCCGCGCCCACAGAGGTGGCGCCTGAAGCGATAGACAAGCCTGCTGCTCAGGCAAAGGCCATTGCGCAGGCTCAGCCGGTCGCACCCACGAAAGCCGCGGCCGTTGCTGCGCCGCAGCCACTGCCTGTAGAACAGCCTCAACCTGCCTCGCAGGCTCAACCGACGCCACAGGCCCAGCTTCCCGTCGCTGTTGCCAGCCCCGCTGTTAAGGCCGTTTCCCCAGCCACCGTTGCTGCCGCCCCCTCTCCCGCGGCGGCGGTTGTGGCGCCGCCCCCACCCGAGGTTGCGGAGCAGGAGCAACATCAGCAGCAGGAGCCGCAACAGCAGCCGCTGCCACCGCCCGTGGTCGTCATGGACTTGAAGAAGCCCGAGGCTCCGGTCCCCAAGGAGGCCACCACTCCCACGGTGACCGAGGCAGCGGAGGTGGAGGCGCCTGTCGTGGAGCCGAAGGCTGCGGAGCCGAAGGTTGCGGAGCCGAAGGCTGCGGAGCCGAAGGTTGCGGAGCCGAAGGCTGCGGAGCCGAAGGTTGCGGAGCCGAAGGCTGCGGAGCCGAAGGCTGCGGAGCCGAAGGCTGCGGAGCCAAAGGCCCCCGAGCAGCCGGAGGTGGAGGAAGAGGAAGTGGAGGACATCCCCACGGCGCAGCCGGCCTCCCCACCCGGTCCAGCGACAACTGCCACTGATGGTATCCAGGGTGTGGGCTCGGTCTCGGAGGGTACGCGGTCGTTGTTTGTGTGTACTTGCGCAGCACATGCGCCGCTGCTTTCCAGTGTGCGTGTGAGGGCAGTGGCGTAGTGGGGGGCTGCATTTTGATCCCGTGAACCTGAGATTGACTACTTGCCTTGAACAATGCCATTGGCAATGAAATTTGACTCTCGCATAGTTTAAGCCTTAAATTGAGTAACCTGGTGCATGTGCATTTTAGCATTGGGGAGTCTCGCGGTTGTTTTATAACCCTTTGTTAAATTTACAAAGATGTGTCACGATTGACCAGAACAGCTGCATAATAGTGTGCATCTTGGCGGGAAAGTTCAAAGACATTTTTGCTAATTTTAAATTTTAATATCATGCTGCTGTGTGCATCCATATAACGGCATGCAGACAAGGTGTGCTGTTCTTCACTTTCAGTGTTGGGACTGTTGAGATATCACCAGTCCAGTGTAGGTTCACCTTTCACGTGGTTTCATGCGACCACTAATGTTTCCACTTCACGCAAGGTAAAGTCAATGGCTGACGGTAGAGAAATGCAGATGAATGGGGTATCTGAGGATGCAGCTTACTGAATGTTGTATCCGTGAATGCTGGGTTTGTCTTCCGTTCAGTGCGGAATCGACGGCTCAATGTGCAGTCATAGCAGCCCCCCTGTTCATCCTCTTTGAGTCGGGCCCTCTGCCCACTGTTAGATCCTTTTGGTCAAACTCAACTCAATCCTTACCCATCTTGAGCTTTCTTCTTCATTTCCTGGTAGGCCCCCGCCACATCTGAAATTTCGCTTTCAAGCTATCAAGCAAACGGTAGTTTGTCTTTTAATGTATCTTGGCCTTTTTCTTAACATTCTTGTCCCTTCCAATAACTTCCCTCAACACATGCTCACCTCTGAAAATCTTCCCAACTTTGTCACGTGCTCTGTGCCCTCCGCACCCCACAGCCGGTGCCCAGAAGAAGGTGAAGAAGGACTGGCACAAGAAGGAACTGGACGGAGACCTCATGAGCGCGTTCAAGGAGGTATAATGGGGAAGTTGGGCTCGTGTGGTGGCTGGGCTGCTGGCGGGAGGCGAGGGCTGTGACACGAAGCACAATCCATAGTAGACAAGCCGCCCGGTGCTCTCTTAATGGTGCCCTTCTCGACGCGGCAAACAAATTGAACCTTGTCAAAGCGATCGCTCCATGTGCTACACAAGGGAGATGTTAAATGGTTCAATGTGTTTATTGAGATAGATTGGAGACAACAATGTTTTCTCGTTATAAAAACAATATGGAGTGTAATTTTATCACCCTGTATGATTACCAGCATAACCAGGCTTGCTCCCCCCCCCCCCCGCTAACGATTTGCAGCCAACCGCCAAGGAGGAGCCACCAGTCGTGGAGGCGGCCGCTGTGCCCCCTAAGAAGGGCACTGAGCCAGAGGCGACCTCAGCCGGCAAGCCGACACAGCCGCCCGCAGAGGAGAAGGACGAGACGTGGGAGGAGAAGGAGGATAAGTCCGGCACTGGCTCCAACTCCAAGTATCAGTACAAGAATGGTGAGGGCTTGTGAAGGGCTTTTTAGTTTGAGCGAATGAGTTGGTTTTGGGGTTGAGTGGTGGATAGTTCTCGACGCTTGGGATGCGCACGTCGACACGCCTACACAATAGGTGCCATTGGCTACGACGAAGAAACGGCATCGCCAACTCGATGTTCACCACTCTCGTCATTAACGCTGCTGTGTTACAAAAAACTGGCGCATATTTATTGTCTGCGAGCAGTGTGAACGAGCTGCGGTTCTGACGCGGTGTTGAACTTGGGCTGTCGACCTCTTGCCGAGTGAGATCACTTGGCCCTTAGCGAGTGTGGTGAGAGGGCTGCATGGAGACGTATGGATACTCCTTGGCTTCATAAATACATGATGTTGCTTTCAGAAGACTGGAAACCCCTTAACGAGGAAGACAAGAAGAGGTATGACCGTGACTTCTTGCTGCAGTTCCAGTTCCGCCAGGCGAGCACAAAAAAGCCAGAGGGTCTCCCAGCCATCAGCGATGTTGTATTAGACTCGGTAAGTGTTTGGTGTGTGCCTGTCTGCATGTATATGCGTGTTTGTCAGAAGGGGGGAGTGGTCGTGTAGCGGTTAGCACACTACGGACCCGGCTACGAGAGTTTGAATCCCGCTCCCGGCCAACACCAGTGATGAGTTTTTGAATTGGTCCTGGACCTCCCCTAGGTCGACTGCTTCAAATGAGTACATGGTGGCATATGTAAACATCACGAATCAGAATATTTATGCTGGAGGAATAGGATGAGCTCTTTTTCTCAGATGTCCAGTAACTCGGCAGACAAATGCGGCCTGGCATGGTTCTGACCACCACCCTTGTGTGCTGTGCCGGCCTTCATATGTGCTACTCTTGCTTAACAGTACTTGACCCAACAGTTTGTTAAGGCTACATGGGGGGGGGAGGAGTTTCTTTGTGTCAGAAGTGGCGGGTGCAGTGAGTAGTGCAATCTGGTCCTGTCGCCTTGACATTAAATCTCAGGACTTCAGTGGCAAGCTGTTCTACCTGACCTGGCCTTCTCCCCCTCGGTAGTTTCGGCCTTCAGTGAATGTCTGCTACAGTGGGTGAACATTGGGCACAGAGGAGAAAAGTGTGGCACTATTGGCACCACAAGTTCCGCCACCCAATTGTGTCTGCGTATGCTGCCCACTCACCCCAATGACAGAATGATTTACCGTGAAAACTATAACTTTTTTTTGGGGGGGGGGGGGGGGTGTCCTTTAAATTCTAAACCTATTAAATCACATTCATTATATGCTCTGATACAAGGTTCCACTTATGACTGGTTGATCACGTGGTGGCTGACCAGCTGGCTCCCCCACCCCATTGTTTCAGCAAAACCTCTTGTGTTTAATGGTCACATGGATCGAGTGTGGCAGCAGCAGCCCGAACTGTTTGCAGTTGCACTTAAAATGTGCGCGACAGTGCAAGTGTTTCCCACCCCCCCCCCCCCCGTAACCACGTTCTTCCGTGCCTGTGTGGGTGCCTGCGTGCAGATGAACAAGGCACCCCCCCCACGCCTCGACCACGCGCGACTCATTAAGGCGGGGCCGGACTTCACGCCCTCCTATGCCAACCTGGACCGCCAGCAGATTATGGGCGGCCATGCCGGAGGTCCTGGGCCTGGCCCTGGACGCGGCCCCGTGAGTACCTACATGGTGCTGCTTATCACACCCCACGGCCAGATATGGACCTTTATCCATCACAATACGGCCTGTGGCCACATGAAAGGGCATGAAAGCAAAATGTATATATCACTGCAAGGATCTTAGCCATACTAATTGGGTACTAGAGGGGAATATATTTGACCTGGCTACACCGAATTGCTAATTTTAATCTTGGCACCCCGCTCATCACAGATACAATGTTTTCTCCTATGACCGATTGGGCAGAAACAAAGTACAAGGAGGGGGTGGGCATAGTTGTACGTAAATTCTGTTGGTTGGGTTTGTTGTTTGCGTTGTACTTAAGTACTAAAACCCGCTTATAATATACTAGGACGGACAGATCATTATTAATTGGCTGCACAGCGGTGGCTTTTAATGCCTGTTATACAGCACTGTGGAGGCGGCGAGGTTTGTGGATCTCAAACATTGTGAAACTCCCTTCTCGTGTTATTCTTTGGTTCTTTCGGTAAAGTCACGTATAAATATTCGCATACGACGTTTCGATTGCAACACAAGCAATCATCATCAGGTATAAATGAAATAGCAACAAAAAATCTAACCAGAAAACTATAGACAGACATATAAGCAGACAGATATCACCAAGATACATAGAGAGAGTAACACAGGTACAGAGAGGGAGATCGTCTCTGTGAGGTGGCCTTAAATAGACAGAGGGGGGCGGAGGCAGAGAGAGGGAGGGGTTAGAGAAAAAATGTACATGTCAATGAGTACGAAGAACGCGTAGTAAAGTACGCAGGCTTGAACATTAGGAGAGAGGGAGAAAGAACACACTAAAT
Organism: Lampetra fluviatilis; assembly: GCF_964198595.1. Lineage (NCBI taxonomy): Eukaryota > Metazoa > Chordata > Hyperoartia > Petromyzontiformes > Petromyzontidae > Lampetra > Lampetra fluviatilis. The sequence continues at coordinate 1,228,836 of NC_136302.1, forward strand.
TAAATAACCTAGCAAAATATCGAAATGTTATGTAATACAACACAGAGAGTCGGTCAACACACAACGCATAGCCTGGTCGATTACGTATTTCAAAGATTGCTAAGTTAGAATTTAAGTGTGAAAATTCCAAAGAAAGACAAACATAAAAACAAGAGGAACGGAGACACACAGACAGAGCAGAACATAAGAACGACAAAAAACGAGTGTAGACAGAAAAAAGTCCCTTCTCGTGGGCATCGAGAAGGTGCCATACCCTGGCTCTCCAGGAGAGGGCGGTACATTAAAGGTGTTTCCTCGACCTGTTCCGTCCATATTCCATAGTGTTGCCCCCCCTCGCACCAGTATGCTTCTACATGTAAACGTCATTAATTGACCGATAACGCCTTAATATATAGATGACCGCAGAGCTTGGGCAACCGTTGGTGCCAGCTCATCGCGTGGCTGCCCTTCCTGCTTGTCTGTGGTTCCTCTCGCCTCCGAGTCGTGCTCGCTCTGTCCCCCTCCGAGAGCGAGCGAATACTCCGCGGCATGTTCTAAGTTTACATTTTTTCTTACATTTGGGCGGAAGACCTTGTGTGCGACTAGTTTCTAGGTGAACATTGCTTGAGTATTTGAGCTCGGGGAGGCACTACAAAGGGCCGTGTGCGACTCGTCCCTGTGTGAGAACGATTAATTTATTCGCTGCTCTCCCGGCTCTGCTCTCTGTGCCCCGACTTTCGTATCCAGAGCATGGGTGGAGGAGGAGGGGGGGGCGGTGGAGGGGGGGGGCGGCGGCGGCGGTGGCGGCGGCGGTGGAGGCCCCCGGCGCTCGCAGACGCAGCAGCGCAAGGAGCCGCGCAAGATCATCACCATCTCGTCCATGTCGGACGACGTGAAGTTGAACCGCGCCGAACATGCCTGGAAGCCCATGCTGAAGCGCGAGCCGCCGCCGAGCGACCCGGAGGGTGGTCGTACGCAGGCACGGCGACGCGCTCGCACGGGGGACACATGCACACTGATACTGGAGGGATAACTCGCTCACATGGGGACACACAGACGTGGGGACGCACGCCGACACGGAGACGCATGCAGACGGTGAAGCAGGGATGCACGCGGACATAGGAACACATTCACATGGCTACACACTGACACGGAGACGCATGCACAGAGTGAAATAGGGATGCTTACTGATATAGGGACGCAGACGTGGAGACACGCAAACACAGACTCATGCACACAGGAAACAGAAATGTACGCTCGCATCGGAGCACATTCGTGGAGACACGCGCAGGCGCAAACGCAGCGACTCACGCTTTCGTGTGTGTGCATCCTGTGCCATGCGTGTATCTCCGCTTAGGATCTCTTCAAGAAGGTGCGCAGTATCCTGAACAAGCTTACGCCGCAGATGTTCCAGGCGCTCATGAAGCAGGTGACCGACCTCAAGATCGACACGGAGGAGCGGCTCAAGGGCGTCATCGACCTGGTGTTCGAGAAGGCCATCGACGAGCCCAGCTTCTCTGTCGCCTACGCCAACATGTGCCGCTGCTTGGCCATGGTAATCTTTTATCACCCGCGGCTGCCCGCTGCCACCACCCGCCAATGCTGTTTTTCGTCCTCTGTGTATGTTCAACTTCTTTCGCACCATACGTAGACAACAGTGCTAATCGTAGGTGTGGCGGACGGACAACAAATTAAGCACCAAAAGCAGTTCTAAAGAAATGCATAGCTCCCAGTGGCTTCTTAATATTGGAAGGAAGAGCGTTCCAGACGGCCGCAGAAGCGCATCTGAAAGCGTGCGATGCAGTGACTGTCCAAGGGCCATTCATAGTCGTTATTAACGAGTCGCGTTCCCGTGAAGACCTTGGTACGTGATGCAGAGAGAGCATTGAGTTGAACACTGAATGTACACCCCTGCCACATATCTTCCCCCACCCACTAACCCATAAGCCCCACTATTCTGTACCTCGGTGAGAACTTCAGGGAGGGCTTTAGCCACCCAGCTCAACAGTTGTAATGCATCATAGCCTGAGGCACGAGCAGGAAACTGTAAGATACTCTAAGATACTCAGTTGTCTCTACTTTTCCTTACTTTTTCTCTTTCATCTTACCTATACATGTCATGTTTTGTCTGTCTGTCCGTCTGTCTGTGTATGGAACTTGCGAAGGATTTGGCTCGCAAGCCGTCGGGTTTACGTTTTAAAAAGTAGCCAGGTACCACGCCCTAAGCCCCGTGGTGAGCCAGCGCTATTTCATTATCCCATCCAGCAACTTTAAAGTAGTTAAATTAGCAATTTAGCGCTATTTATTCTTTATTTTCTTGCACCGCTCAGCGCGTGCCAAAGCTGACCGGGGGTTGCCCCTAGCAACGAACACGCCTTCGTTGGGCGTGGGGGATTACTCTCTCTTAAGTGTCATGTCCCCCCCCCACCCCAATGTGTGCACTTACTACTGTAGGCTCGGTAGATACTAATATTATAGCGCTTAGATACTATTATTGTACAGCGGGCGGGGGGATGGTGGGGGGGAGGGTAGCGGCCCAGCACCCAGCCTGCCAAGGTGCCACCTCGGCCGGCTGGGCAATCTAGGTGAGGCCGGTGGTTTTGCACGGGACTAGGCCTCACGACGGCACTGTCAGATTAGTAGCTTGTGCTATAGAGTCGTAATATACTGCTCTAGAGTCAGCATGTACTACTGTAGTGATTGCAGGTACCACCACAGTCCGTATGCACTGCTGTAATCATAGCAGGTACCACCACAGTCGGTATGCACTGCTTTAGTGATAGGTACCACCACAGTCGGTATGCACTGCTGTAGTGATAGCGGGTACCACCACAGTCGGTATGCAATGCTGTAGTCATAGCAGGTACCACCACAGTCAGTATGCATTGCTGTAGTCATAGTAGGTACCACCATAGTCGGTATGCACTGCTGTAATCAGGTACCATCACAGTCGGTATGCACTGCTTTAGTGATAGCAGGTACCACCACATTCGGTATGCACTACTGTAGTCACAGCAGGTACCACCACAGTTAGTATGCACTGCTGTAGTGATAGCAGGTACCACCACAGTTGGTATGCACTGCTGTAGTGATAGCAGGTACCACCACAGTCGGTATTGATTTAAAGCTTTCGTGACTGCAGGGATTCATCTTCTTGGTTCTTTCGGTAAAGTCACGTAGAAGGGAAGAATTTTGTTGCAGAAATGGACAAACGACCCACCGGGCTTTCACAATAGCTTAGTATCTGTGTATGTATATGTAATGTTTTTAAGAGAAACTTGATTTGAAGCTTTCGTGACTGCAAGAATCCATACTCTTTGGTTCTTTCGGTAAAGTCACGAAGGTAAGAAAAATAATAGATCACAACATTTCGATCACAACACAAGCAATCGTCATCAGGTGGGACAACCACAGCAAGAAACAACTGCTGAAGTAGGCGAGAGATCTGCCGTGGCACGAGGTTATATAGGCCTCGGCAGTAGGGGGGGAGAGAAGTTTTGAAATATATTTTTCGCCCGGGCAACGCCGGGTACTTCCCGCTAGTTTATCATAAAAGGAATGTCCCTTTCCCACCCGCTATAAATAAATAATTGCCCACGTGGCGCCCAAGCGTTTGCTTCGGCGCTGTATACGCGGGGTTGAGGTGTCCAGCACCGACTCGCTTGGCGATTCACGTGCCTTGCAGGCGAACACAATATGGGAACCGGTTTGAATTCTTAAAAGCCTCTTCCCGTCCGCCTTTAAACGGGAGAGGTGGCGTCGGCTATTAAATGGGCACAGTTGCGAGGCAGCCCATGGCACCTCGAAAATAACCTTAGCCAGCGTCTCGGCATCGAGGGCGCCCCCCTGGCTTCTGTGTACAGTGTGCCGCGACGGAAGATGGGTCCCTATAATAGTGCGCACCTTGGCATGACGCTGATCCCACTGTCGTGTGATGGCCAGCGGCAGGGAACCGTCATCTTGCGGCCTACGGGGCCCTCTCAGCTTGCCAGTGACTGAGCACCATGCTGCTTGTGGCTGAGGCTCCATGTGTGCGCCGATGCGGGTCTTGGCAGCGCTCACGTGACCGGCTGCTCTTAGACGACCTCTAGGCTCGAGATTGCTCTGTTGCCGACTGCGGCACGAATTTCGGGTCACGGCACGCGTGGCGATCGCATTTGCGATGGCTACGCTGTCGATCGCAGCACGGAGAGCGATTGAGAACTCGCGTGCTCTCTCAATGAGATTACACCGCCAATCACGGCACTGCCGAGAATCGTGCTGCTGTGAAGGATGCCAGCTACCATGCAGCAGTCGTCTGTTTAAGAGAGTGAGCAAATACTGTGCGCGTTTACCATCTGAAATTATTATTAAACAACTTCTTTCCCACCCTCACTATCGCCGTTGTGTCTCCAAAAACAGCTCAAGGTGCCGGTGGCTGAGAAGCCCGGCGTGTCGGTGAACTTCCGGAAAGTGCTGCTCAACCGTTGCCAGAAGGAGTTTGAGAAGGACAAGGATGATGACGATATTTTCGAGCGCAAGCAGAAGGAGATGGAGGCAGCTGCCACGGTAACCAGCGCGCACACGCACGCGCCATGAAGCTCACCTAAAACTCAACGCCGTTTGAGATTTAGCTGGCAAAGTCGAATAATTGTCTGAGAATCTAAACAAGGTTTATTGACCTAATGGCCTTTAACCTTGGGGCATCCCCCCCCCCCCACATCGTAATCACAGACGGGGTAGTAATGAGGAAACTACTGCTGCTGACTTGTGTAATTCATCAACTTTGCACGATAAAACCTTATTGATCGAGTGCATTAGCGTTTGTAATTGGATTTGTAAACTGGTCACGTCCGTGTCGTGCTGTCTGCGTTGCAGCGACGGTGAAAGTCAACGTTAACGGAACACCATCGAGGCAGGGGCAGGCTCTTTCCCCCGCCGCTCTGGGAATTGACCCTGAAAGAGAGACACCGCTCAAACTTCACTTGTGTGGCGTTTATATCCACTTCCCATTCATCACTGCATAGGGCTCATTCTTGCCCTGTGTCTGAACGGCCCCCGTTGCACAAGATGGTCTCGCAGATGACAAACTGATGAAATGCTCAATAGCACATGTAATTTATTGTTGTGCAGTCCATGGGTCCTTGAGCTGATATAGATATATCTTCTTACGTTTGAACCTATTTTGCCTTTGTGAAAATTAGACCGATGTGTGTTGATTGATTGAATTCGACAGACGCTGCAGGCGACCAAAACCACCATCTCGTTAAATCACTGCTCCCTTGGTATTTTTGTTTATCGCTGCAAGATGTTTATAATGTTGGTGTTCAAGTGACGATGAAACATTGTCAAACGGTTAATTCTTGGCAATGGAGCATTTGAGACGTTTAACGTGCGCACTCGTTGCGCCGAGCTCAATGCCATGGGGGAATGTTTCGCGAACGAATCGAACAAATGAAGAGAACCACACGGCTAGCCAGCGTTTTTATTTCCACAACACAAACCTGCCTATCCTGTGCCCTTGCACTGCAGCAACCCATTTAGCTGACTTCTATAATCTATAATAGATGGATTTTTGGGTTAGATGACTTAAATATAAATGGTTCATTAAACCTGCCGCCACCCAACATAGCCAATTCGTGAGGTTTTGTCACGTAAACAAAATGTGTCAATTAGCTACGAGTTCAGCACACCGGTGTGTGTTGGAGAGTAAACCCACAACATTTATTATTTGAGTACCGTGGCGTTTTGCCGGTAATTACAACCAGTATTATCAAGCGACACCCAGAATTGTGGAGAAATCCTCTTGTTTCGGTCTTACATATAGGGATTAAATGTGACGTCACTTGTGAGCCAATCGGGTGCGAAGACCTGAAAGCCTTCGTGTTAAACTGACTTCTAGAAGTGAGTTATTTAATTCGCCTCTTTATTAAATCCTCCTGACGCCTCATTTGTGACACCGAAAAGAACGACACAGTGTTTGCACTTGCTGTAATAAAGCAACACAAATTAGCACAGCCGAGTGGGCAGTAATTGAATTGGCAGCTGGCTGCTTAGGCTGCCGGGGTAGTGGTTCAGGCTGGTGAGGGCATTCATTAATTTGCTCTGGCACTGGGCCAGGGCATCTTGCCCAGGGCAAAGGCAGCTTCTGTAGCAACCGCGCCCTCCCACCACCGTCACACCACCACCACTCGTGCTTCCAGGTCACACCACCACCACTCGTGCTTCCAGGCCTCATGGTCGCTTGCTCCCAGCCTAGTTAAGGGTTTCTCAAGCTCCAGATCCACCATGGGTCTGCACCTTCCGTGTTTTCCGGTCGTCTACAATCGCATGCAAATGAAGGGACGGCACGCTCTACCGTGGCTAATGTTTGCTAACCATTTTCCCCACGAGACGTGGTGGGAGCGCTCCTTGACGAATCCACTCAACGTCGCATATGCAATCTCTCGCACAAGATCTCTTATTGGATCGATTGGCGTACTGTCCATTATTTGGTACATGTTTCGCAATTGGTGGAAGTGTGCAGCTTGTAACCGCATACTTTTTACACGAGTGGATGTAAATTGGTAATTTTGGCAAGGAACCATGCTGCGCTGGGTGGACTGGAGTTTTTCCGAAAGTATTTTATTGAACAAACAATTCGCGTACACACTGACGGCATGGTATGGGAATTTGACACCAGTATTAACACAATGCGAAGTACAATGATATTTACCAACAGTTTATATTTTTTAACCTGTAACCCTACCCTAATTAAGCCATCTCAATTCACACCCTCCAAATGTTGTGAATGTCAACCAGACATTGGTTTTCTGATGACCAGAGATCACTTCAGCAGCTGCTGGCCTCCGCTTGCTAGCGCTAAGTGCTTGCCTGCCTTGTCTAAGCCATCTATAGCTCACTGACGCAAACTACTCTGCCCAAGCACCCTTGCTACCGAACCCGCCTAGGCCCATTCACCTCCCCCACATTCCCACTGAGCTGTTTGAGCTCTTTTTCAGAAGTGACCTGGCCACAAATCATTGCTCAATGAAGTTGCTTATCACGTGGAAATTTAAAGCAGTAGTCGATTACTCGAAATGCTTAATTCTAAATGTGACTGAAAAAACCTGAGGACCCGGAGAAAATCTACGACCCCGGGAAGAACATGCAAACTGCAAATATACAAGTGTCAAGAGTCGCGATCAAATCCACGACATCCTGTATACAAGGTGAGGTATTTTTATAAATTGAAGCAATGTGCGGGCCCGCCTTGCGTCCCAAATCCAATTCCAAGCAAATCCTCACGCGTCTCCTCTGCCGCCGCTGTGTATGCACTCCTGTCCGTCCCCTCCCGTCTCCTCCTGCCCTCCTCCCCCCACGCAGCCCGAGGAGCGGACGCGACTGCACGACGAGCTGGAGGATTCTCGCGACAAGGCGAGGCGACGCTCGCTGGGAAACATCCGCTTCATTGGCGAGCTCTTCAAGCTGAAGATGCTGACAGAGCCGATCATGCACGACTGCCTCGTCAAGCTGCTCAAGACGCATGAGGAGGAGTCGCTCGAGTGCCTCTGCCGTTTGCTCACCACCATCGGCAAGGACCTGGACTTCGAGAAGGCCAAGGTGGGTGTGTGGCCGACACCGCGGGGGTTCCCCACCGATTGTGGAGCGCGCGCAAGAGGGACGTACCTTGCCGTCACGCGAACTCCGCTTATCCTCGCAGCAGCGGCGTCTTTTGGCTGCTGGCCATCAAACAAAGACGGTCACCTCATTGCGCACTTTGGGATGCGCTTTTGCAGCCGTCTGGAACGCTGTTTTTCCGAAATTAACAAGCCACTCGAGCTATGCTCTTTTAAATCATCTCGATTGAAAACTCGTTTCTTTAAACTCCTTTAAAGCTACCTTTTGCGTTTAGTTTGTTTTTCCGCACCTCCATTGATCACGGTTGACTACATACAGTGCTAAACGTGCATACGTTGCTCATGAGGTGCTTGCCGAATCACCGCCATGGTCGCAACTCTTTTTTCGGCACGTGAACCGAGTGATCAGGAACAACCACTTAGCACCGTAACCGTAATGCAGTCTTAACTTGATGAAACTGCCACGATGAAAATGCCCTCTGAGTAAAATCGCATTGAGATGTATTCCCTTTGTCGGAAAGGATACACATATGTCATCGGAACGGGAAAGGGGTGAATGCAAAATGTGATGACTGTTGGTACTACAATTGCAATGGAGGCGCTTTGCATTGTTGCAGCCTCGCATGGACCAGTACTTCCACCAAATGGAGAAGATTGTGAAGGAGAGGAAAACGTCGTCGCGCATCCGCTTCATGCTGCAGGACGTCATCGACCTCAGGAGGGTTCGTGCCCACCACCCCCCACCACCCCCCCACCACTCTCCACCACCCCCCACCATGGCACGGGCGCGAGCGGGGAGGGTAGGACGGGAGGGAAATGCAGGTGGCTTGTGCAGGGTCACCACAGGCGTCACTATCATCCATCGGTGGTAAGGCGGCAGGGGGGGACTGCGCAAACATGCAGATCACGTGGACCTCTGGAACCTCATCCTTCTATCGATATGAATGGCAACGACTTGAACAAGAAAACCCTTAAAAGTTCTGGATTTCACGAGAGTATTCATAATCTTGACTTTAAAAAAATGCATGTGCTTAATGAGGCAGCTAATTTTCGTGGTCGGTCACGTTCTTGAAATGTCTGCTCTGTCCGCCCGACCTCCAATGACTGCCCACTTTAAATTTGGCTCTTCATTTAATGTTGCTAAATTCCATCTCTGGGAGTTAAAAATATCAGGTTTCCAGTCGTGCAAAGATAATTACACTCATGGCATAGCGAGTAAGAAAGTGCTGCCCCCTACTGTGTTATTTATAAACATTTTTTCAATTACTCAGATTATTTTGCTTTGAATTTCCACATAATAAGCCACTTTTGTTGAGCTATCATTTGTGGCCAGGTCGCTTCTGAAAAATAAATTAATAGCTCAGTGGGATAGTTTTATTTGTACGTTTTTAAGTGATTTTTTTACCATTCTTATGCTTTACACTCATATCGTATTTTTGTATTGTAACGTTTTTACCCACCCCTACTGGACATCTGTGAAAGAGAACGTTATAGCTCATCGGTTTCCTCCAGTATAAACATATATTCTTATTCTCAAAGGTATCTCTCTGATATCCACTTCTGCGGGCTGTTATCTTACATGAAAGGTTGCACTCTGCAAGAGATCCTGCTTGTATTGTTCATCTCTTATGTGACATTGATAGCAACAAATTTGAGAAAAGGATATGTTTTTGGCTACCCTCGCTATCCTTACTGCAGTATAGCCAACACTGCTATTCTATTTCTGATTTGACCACCCTTCGTTTATTCCAGTAACGAAGGGTCCTCACGAGACCGATTCCCCCTGCACACGGGACGCACTGACCTATGCTGCTGCTGCTGCTGTTACTCGCGGTTTCTATAAGCACGACGTCATTGCGACAGCAGCGGGGGGGGGCGCCTCTGCAACGCCGTCGCTCGTGTTCGGCTCCGCGAGTCCGCCGTGCCGCTCGTCGATAACGCGGTGGTCCGCGATTCCGTTTCTCGCGTGCGTGCAGAATACCTGGGTGCCGAGGCGAGGAGACCTGGGACCCAAGACCATCGAGCAGATTCACCGCGAGGCTCAGATCGAGGAGCAGCAGCAGCAGATGAGGGTGCAGCAGCAGCTTAAGGGACAGAGCCAGCAGGTGGACAAGCGTGGGACCGGCCGAGGAGGCCCCAGCATGCACACGGCACCGGGTAATTGCCTCGCAGCAGCTCGCGGTGATGCAGGTGTCTGCGGTCACGACCACCACGCGCCATCGGAGGGGTTCGCCGCTGGCGGCACAATTGGCACCTCTCTGCCACTTTCAAATAAGTTGGCTCCATGCACACGTACTCTTCCCCCTTTCCCCTTGCCTCCATCGCTCAACTCCCCCCCCCCTCCACAAGCACGACGTCATTGCGACAGCAAAGGCGCTGGAGCACATCGAGACTGACAAGCAGATATTATGCACCCACATCTTGTGTGTCTCTCAGTAGTAATTTTGGGGTGCATCTAACCATCCTATTTTGTACACTTATCACCATTTGTTCCATTTTCTTTGTCGCTGTCGATATTTCTGCTTGAATGCATGTGCGCTTGCACGCTTGTCCCATGCATCTGTGTTTACCTGTGTGTGTGCCTGTGTGTTCCTGTGAATAGCGGTGCGTGGGCCACCCCAGCCAGACGAGGGCTGGAGCACAGTCCCAATTAACAAGAGCTCCCGAGGTCTCGACCCCTCCAAGCTCAAGCTCTCGAAGGTAATCACCCGTCTCCTCAGTCACCTCGAGCAGCGATGTCTAAAATTACGCGGGATCTCGCTATCATCGATGTCAGTGACCATCCTGTTCATGTGCCTGCTTCCAGCTGATACGGGTGGCTCGGAGATAGATTGAACTGCTCTCGATCGCAAGGCAGATTAGCTTTTTGGGGTCAATAAAATGAGCTCCACTTGGGGAAGCCAACACTATGGATAGACTCGACCCCTGCCATAGGAACGCAGAATTTCGACCACTGGCACTGGGATGAAAACCGGAGATAAGCACCGCCTTAAAATGCTCACTTGAGCAGCAAATCTCCGACTTTTTGAGTTCACGCCTCGAGGTGGTACAAGCCACGAGGAAAAACCTGTTGCTGTTTCCCTGCGTGTTCTTAACTCCGTACAAAACTGTACGACGAGCGGTGAAATCTGGGTTACATTATTACACGTCGTTCACGCGTGCCGATGCCGCTGCACCGCTTTTGGGGATAGCCACGATTGTTCACCGATACTTTCCACGCACAAGCGCACGCCACCGTGGTGCCGCCCGCGAAAGCGGAAGCTGTGAGCAGTCGCCGATTTAAATGTTCACCCGATCGGCGTGAGCAAACGATGCCGAGCGCTGTGCTCTGTCCCGTCCGCTGTGCGCGCGCTAGCCGATGTCGGATGACATTCAGCTGGGACCTGCCAACCGGCACTGGGGAAAGGGCAGCAGCGGCGGCATTGGATCCAAGCCCATTGAGACAGGTAAGAGTCCACAGCACCAACCTTGAGTTCGATTATGGCTGGGGGGGTGGGGTGGGGGAGCCATGGGGAATGCAGCACAACATCATCATCATCATCCTTGTCACACAAAGATCATAGCACACAGGCGTCTGCTTGTTTACCGGGCTAAGTTTATGTGCGTGATCACGACTCCTTCCCTTGGTGCAGTCAGCTGCCTGGCGGGCCAGACGTTCTAGAAATAATTAAAGAAAACACCACGAGACTACTGCTGAAATCCAGGAAGCCACCAGGCTACCCATAATGGGATATTCAATTTCACAGTCCCAGTCTTGTTGATTAGGACTGTGCTCCAGCTGTTGTTTCTTGAGTTCTTGGAACCATTTGATGCCTTCCTATCTTGCCTTCCTTTAATCCCACCCGTCTAGAATTATGCAGTCTCTCTCCGCTCTCCCTGCCCCAGGTCACTAAGGACTCCCTCCAATTTACTTTAATTCTTGTCATTGGTGGCATCTCATTAGCCCCGACTGGACATCTGTGAAAAATAGCATCTTAGCTCATTGGATTCCACCAGGATAAATAAAGATTATAATACTGTGTGTATGTTGCACTTCTTTTGCACCGTATGGAAAGAGCCTTCTGTGTTGTGTGCACTTTTGTGGCTAAGCGACGCACACTCTCACCGCCTTTCCTCACGCACGCGTGCACGTGTCTGTGTGTGTGTCTGTGTGTGCGCACGACGCACGCATACAGAGTTGGGCCAGAGCAGCGGCGGCGTGGGCACCGCCCCGAACCGCTACTCGGCTCTGCAGAACCAGATGGCGCAACCTCCCTCGGAGAACAGCGACAGCCGGAGACCAATCAGCAGGTCAGACAGCGGCGTGCGTGCGCGTGCTAGTACCGCCCCGGCGTGCCGGGTGGCTAAACGGCCCCAGATGTCGGCACTCAGGGGGGTCTGCATCTCGGGTTTCCATCAGCCTGTCGCCTCTGCAGGGAGTTTAACCAAAGTGAACATCGGGGTACTGTGGCCAATAGCATTGCTGACTATTATTGAGTGATTATTATTTGCGGCTCCACATACTTCTCTGGGGCTGAGTTGATGTAGAGGAGGCCCAATGCAGGGTGTACGTACAATATCCCCCTGGGAATTTTACACAAACAGACTTTTCATCCTGGGTTTACCAGAATGGGGAGCACAATGTGAGAGCCACGATTACGCCTCTCCCCGCTTGGCACAGCTCCGTCGTGCATCGGAGCTCCAGCTCGTACTTCCTTGTCTGTAGGGTGGCCTCGTCTCGAGTGCTTGATTCCAAATTGTCTCAAATACTTAATCGCACACTAATAGTCTATTCCAAATGACTTAACGTGGTTGCTCGCACATCACAGACACGGTTAGCGCATAGTTTAGGAGTTTCCCCATGCACATGCCCTGTAATAGCATACGTAGGGCCCTAGCAGGCAAGTAACGGCATGCTCGGATGCGGCAGACCATGCGCAGGCATAGCTTAGCATAGCACACCTAGTCATGAGAGCAAGCAGCCATTAATCATGCCCCACCTTGCCGCATAAAAGCACCAACAAAGACGCAAAGACAGACACATTCAAATTGTGGCACCAATGCACAGACATACAGGGTTATGCATCCTTAATAGAGATTTTTTGGGTTAGATTGCCTAAATATATAAATGTGTCGTTAAAACTCGCCACCACCTGACAACCAGCTAGTAGAGGTTGTCACGTAAACAGAACGTGCCAGTTCGTCACTAGTACAGCACACCGGTGTGTTGGAAAGCCAAGCCACAACATTTACAATACGAGTACGACGTTTCGCCAGTAATTACAATTCGCTTCATCAGGCGACAGACAGTTTGGTGGAGAAGTCCACCTGTTTCGTTCCTTATATAGCGGCGTAGATGTGGTGACCACACTTATGAGCTCTTGCGCAAAGTGGGTGGGGGGATGAGTCAACGTACATTATGCATGCCCATTATGCGAACCCTTTTAATTTGTCCTTCCTTTCCATGGTGTATTAAAATAGCCTACCAACACTTAATCCCTATTGAAGTATGGTGCCCTTTATAGGCATGCATGTAAACAATGTTTTATTTGACGGTTCGCTTCCACGCAGCAATAAGGCGGTAGCTATCTGAACGGTAAAATCATTTTTATTTCTTTCAATTTCGGTTGATTCTCTAATTAGTCTTGGCCAGTTGTAGCTAATTTTGCACAGAACTTCAACATTATCATTAGGGCTATGCACACTGACACAAAAAGCATGAAAATACACAACCACCACCATTCACCACTAAGTTGCGGTGACATCACGATAGCGCTCGTGCCAGGCTGGGTACACTGAGGCCACGTGAAGTATCGAAGGCTCACCTGCAGGAGCAGTGGCGGAGCCAGGATTTTCAGGGAGGGGTGCAACCCCTCCAGCAATGAAAAATGATAGGAGTTGTTAGTAAGGAAGGACTTTTCCCGTGCTTTTTATTCGACGCGTGTGCGGCGATGGCGCAGCCATCGATCGAGGGTCGAATTCGAACCGTGTGTGATCGGCATCGCGCTCGCTGAAGGTGTTGATGCCTTCAGGGAAGTCGTGTACTATATATACGCAACTGCGCAGAATTCTGAGTCACTTATAACCGCTTTGCCGTTACTTATTGCCAATTATGGACTCAGACTATTGTCCTATCATCTCATAGAGTTCCTGGCACATAATAATATGCTACACAGTGGCGGTGGGGGTCACAAAATGACGATTTATTACTAAGAAACCCCCAATGATCCGATAGATATTAGAGATTTCGATCAGATCATTGGGGGGGGGCATGTGCCACCCCACCCCCCCCCACTGGCTCCGCCAGTGTGCAGGTGGTCATGAGACAAGAGTCTGCGTGACAGCGCACACACACAGACTCGCGAGCAAAGCTGCAGTCTCAGTTGGGGGCGTGTGGACTTGCCGCAGTCAGCGAGTCCTGTGTGAGTGACGCCAGATGTAGCTACGCGAGCCCCCCGCCCCCAGCCAACCCCCACCCTCCTTCCTCCGATTAACGTGGTTGGCTACGTACTGTGAGAAATAAGTTGAACATGCATACAAGCGTGCACCTCTCCATGTTTCATCGTGCACTTTTCAGCTTCTCTTCCGTGTCCATATTTGCAATCCATACGTCATACGTTTAAACTCCATCTTTAATTTGTTTCAACACTTTATAAACGCGGTGCAATTATCCACGGCGTACGTACTGTCTCCCGTCTCGCACACGCGTGCACTTCAGGGGCAGCACCGGTCGCGAACGCCCTGAGCGCGTCGAGCGCGGCATGGAGAGGAGCGCGCGGCCGCCTGGTATCACGAAGCGCAGCTTCAGCAAGGAGCAGCCGGACGAGCGGAGCCGCGAGCGCAACAGCGAGCGCGAGGGAGCGGCGAGAAGGGCGGGCGGCGGTGGCGCCGGGCAGCACGAGGAGCGGGCGCGGGAGCGTGACGACGAGCGCAAGCAGCAGCACAGGACGCCCAGCGCTGGTGCGTGTTTCGCCCCGTGTCCTCCACGGCTGTGTCCGGACCTCCACAATATTCACGCATGCACCTGCACCTACTCCTGTCTCCAGCTTGAATATTGAATGAGTCGAGTTGAAAATGTAATATCCTCCAGTAGTATGGCTGTTCTGGTGGCTTACTGGATTTCAACAGAATTTTCATGGTGGGGTTTTGTTCAGTTTAACCCAGAGAATAATTTTTCAATGAATATTTTGCAGGTTTGCTGGTTGACTCGAATAGCTGAGAAGTGGTAGCTGCAGTCATATCTAGAGGTATATTGGATGTGATTGTGGGTGAAATTTCCTGGGTTCGCCGACCCAGACAAACAGTTCCGCTTTGTGGGAAGTTTGCAGTGGCAGTGTTATTAATAAAATGGCCCTCGCCATAGGCACGTGGTATATTAACCACAGTTGGCTCGGAAGAGCAGCACCCTCCGAGGCTTGTTTTTTAGCATGAAGACAACGGACGGCGCGTCGCATAAACCCAAGGTCGCCGCTCACTTGCGGCGTGCTTTGAGCGAAGTGTGACGCTCGCGCGCGCGTGTGTATCCGTGGCTGTGATGCAGGCAAGGAGGAGGTGGCAACGCCTGCCGCGCCAACCAAGCCGGCCCTCAGCGAGGAGGAGGTGGAGAGGAAAGCCCAGGCCATCATTGACGAGTTCCTGCACATTAACGACATGAAGGTACGCATGGGCCTCCAACGCTGCTGCTGCTGCTAACTCGATCCCTCACTATATTTGAAGTGTAATGGAGAGCAAAGCCCCAAGTCATCACCCTGATGTGTGGTGACCCATGCCATGATCTGTTTTGTTTCTGTAACTTAATTGTACATTTGTGATAGCCAGGTCACTTCTAAAAACAAAAAGAGCCGTATAGCTCAGTGGGGCCTTACCTGGTAAAATACAAAAATTGTTCAGTTTGTGGTTTTAGTTTGTCAGACGGCTCTGGTGGAGGGGGGGGGGAGCTTGAGCGTGGCTGGGGGCTTCGGCTGCCCCTCATCACTGACATGGCACGTTTGTCCACACACGCTCGTCCGGAGCAGGAGGCGGTGCAGTGCGTGATAGAGCTGCACTCTCCCACACTGCTCTACGTGTTCGTGCGGACGGGCATGGAGTCGACGCTGGAGCGCAGCACCATCACGCGCGAGCACATGGGTCAGCTGGTGGCCCAGCTGGTGCTCAGGGGTGCCATGACCAAGGCGCAGTACTTCAAGGGGTGAGCCGACCACGCGCGTGCCCGGTCACGTGCCTCTTCCTGCTAATAAAACTCTTGGTCTTCTTCAATCACAACCCCCCTGTTGGGACACCGACCGCTCTTGGCGCCTCAACGTATCCTGGCTGCCACCGCTGCTGACCAAGAATGTTTTGCGATCTTCTTGCCTGTGTCTCTCCACTCCAGCTTGTTCCATTCTTATAGCTTGCCCAGCTCATGCGTGGTGTCTGCCTCGTCCTTATCAGTCTAGCAACATGCACAGTGGCCTGTCCACCGCTCCGGATCACCCTCTGTACACGTTCATAACATCGGCGCTTTGGTGTCCGGAATGCATTCATTGGCCCGAAAACTTGGATAGCCCCCTTTAATGCCGCACCCTGCACTTCCGTGTCCACGGCTCTTGATGAAATTAATATCTGCATAAAAATTTTCACGCGTTCATTGCGGCACCATTATTCACCATCGTTCCCTGTGCTGTCGTTTGACCATACATCACCACTCTGGTCAGTGCAGGTTGGTGATGTGGGGGGGGGGTGGCGCCGATCCTTCTATCCAATGATGTTGGCCGTGACGGCCACTTCAGCTCAGGTCACTGGCTGGGTTCATTACGCAATGCACCACCAACCCACTGCGCCACCACTTCCCATCCAGCGTGCGAAACCTTTCTTCCCCAGTCACAGCCCCACGTGAATCAGAGCGGCGAGAAGTCGATTCCTGATGCAGCACGGGGTGGCCTAAGCGTGAGGAGCTTCTGTGGCGGGCGGCACGCGTGCGGCACGCGGTTGGCATGCGGTGTGCTAACGCGTGGCTCGTGCGCTTTTCAGGCTGGTTGAGATCCTGGAGTCATCCGAGGACATGGAGATCGACATTCCTCATATCTGGATGTACCTGGGCGAGCTGATCGTGCCCATGGTAACGGAGGGGAGCATCACCCTGGAGGAGCTCTGCTCGTGAGTTGCGCCATCGCCCGCCGCACGTCCACGCAGGGAAATCTTGCAATGGAACTGCTCCCCCACCCGACCTGCCGACGTCTCGGTGGCGAGATGTTAACTCCCTCGCCTGGTATACAGGACGTAGGTTTGATCCCGACCCGGACGCATGTATATTTGGAGTTTGGCATGTCTCTTTCCCCATTGTCGTGTGGATTTTTCTCCAGGTCCTCCGGTTTTTCCCTCCACATTTATAATCAATATACGTAAAGAGTATTTGGCTGCTATAAATTTGCACGTGATAAGCCACCTCATTAAGCTATCATTTGTGACCAGGTCGCTTCTGAAAAAGAGCTCATAGGTCAGTGGGCTTTACCTGGTAAAATAAAACTAGTTTAGTTCAGTCTCATTTGCGCACACTCCCACCATCGCTGTTCACGGCTGTCGTAGCACTCGATTTGCGAGGCGCCTAAGTTAATATCCCCGCCGGCTGTCTACACGAGCTTTGCGAGTTATATTTTAACCTATGAACTTGGGCTGGCCTTGGTCTCAGCCCAGGCTAGTTCCAGCTCCAGAGTGAGGCACGAGCTCCTCGAGGTAGGTGGATGTGTCATGATGCTCACGCCGGCCGCCCCGTGTTTGTCTGGTGCCGCCCTTTGCAGGGAGGTGGTGAAGCCTCTGCGTCCTGTGGGCAAGGCCGACGTCCTCATTGCCGACATTCTGCTGCTGCTGTGCAAGCAAATGGTGAGAGGCTTAGTGCGTGCCTGTGTATCTTTGTGCACCCACTTGGCACGGTGGGGGGGGCATGGCTGGTGCCTCTGCCAATCATCAGTCAACCCATAACACCTGGGTCCATCTCCTGACCTCCTGTCAGTGAGCATTCGACACTTTCACGTGGCCTCAGAGTGCACCTTATCCTGGCATCAGTGCTGTGGTGATGTCACCTCCACTTTGTGGAAAACAGTGGCTGTTGTGTTTGCAGTAACGGTGCAATGTGTACTGTGTATATGGGTGGAACCCGACGACGCAGCCATGGTTCACATCGGTCGCGAGTGATATCAAAACCGGTCGTGAGCCTAGCCTATGTTGACTCAACTGTAAAGCAGGGGCCTCTGCGCTGGCCACAGCCGCCACTCCTGCGCTGTTCTGGCCTCAGTAGGTGCTTAACCCATTGGTGCACATTCATACATTGGATGTGCACGCGCCAGCGTCATTGTGCACGCACCTGCGTCGTTGTATCACATTTCCCACTTGCTAATTTGTTCTGGTCGTCTTTTCATTCATTTTATGCTGGGAAAAGCCAGTGGCCTCCAACAAAGTTGAAATTGTGGCCCCATGTGCGACACTTCGTTTGTCATTTCCCCCGTGCATCGGATGTCCACGTTTGGCTACGTACGGTGTCAAAGAAGTTCAGCGTACATACGTTCAGACACTGAACGTGTATAGAATTGGACACATTTGTATTTCAGTTAGGCATATTTGTTAGCGATCCAGCGTGCGTACCGACTCAAAAGCATTCGGTGCAGCTTGGCTAAATGGCATTCCCATGTTGTCGACCTGAGGAGAGGTGTGCGTGTGAAACACCTTGTGTGCACGCTGTGCGGTTAACCGTTGGCGCTGCGTGCACCCTCTTTGCTGCTTACCCTGCTTCTGCAGAGCCACACCAAGGTGGGGGCGATGTGGAGGCAAGCGGGGCTCAACTGGGCCTTGATCCTGCCGGAGGGAGACAACGTGACCAGGTTCATCACGGAGAAGGTGCGCGCAGACGGCACCGCGGCGCCCTCCATTGCGCCCACATGCTCCCCCCCCACTCCCTGTACCCTCGCGCGCCTCCCCCCCCCCCCCCTCGGTCTTCGCGTGTCGGTTTTATTTTACGAGGTAAGGCCCCCACTGAGCTATACAGCTCTTTTTCGAGAGGGGCTATGTGCTCGGGGTTAGCCTTGACCTTTAACGTGATAAGCCAGCCATACGCTGTAGGGAGGTACATTTCAATCGTCCACACGCGGCAGTCGTGGTGCAAGGGCGGTCTCGGTTGCAGCGCCGTGGGGCTCACCGCGTATGCGATTCAGCCTTGTCTCTCGGCGTCGCGCAGAAGCTCGAGTTCACGCTGCCGGAGGCCAGCGCCGCCGTGGAGGTGCCCGTCAAGAGAGCGGCCATGTCCATGGAGGAGGTGGAAGAGCACCTGAACCGGCTGCTGCAGGAGAAGGTCGACAATGAGAGGATATTCGACTGGATCGAGGTGAAGAGGAGTGGGGAGGGGGACACATGCACGCACATGCACACACACACACGCACAATAACAACCGCCATTCGCCACTAAGTGGCGGTGACGTCACCACGACGCTTGTGCCAGGCTATGTGCACCTTGAGGCAACGTGAAGTGTCGAATGCCCGCTGGCAGGATGTCACGGGGCAGACCCAGATGCCGCAGGTCGAATGACTTAGACAACTGGCTGATGCACCACCTGTGCCCCCTACTGTGCCAACTGGCTGTGCTTTAGCCACCCGGCGCTCCGCTCGTTGGCGTGAGCGTCGCTCCTCCGCCCTCCGTTGTTGTTGGAGGGGGACTGCCTCCAACTGCCCAGTAGCGTCCTTCACGAGCCTCCTTCACAGAGGCCGATCTTGACACCGCTGGTACCAGTCATCGGCAAGTCCACTCCGCTCCACGTCCTCCTGTACCACATCACTCCATCTCTTCTCTAGCCCGTGCCGCCCCCGTTTAGCCCCCTCGATCCGGCCGAATAAAAGCTGTTTAGGCATGCGGTGGCTGGGTATGCGGGCTACATGACCTAGCCAGCGCAGCCTTGCCTGCCGGAGGAGCTCTCCGATGGGACTTTGTCCACATCTTTCAAGGATTTGTGAGCTCCTCACACAATCGAGCCTGGTTAAACCCAGGATGGATCGTAGGTAGGCCAGCCTGAATGTTTATAACAGGCGAAGATGTTCCATTAGGGGTGTCCACGTTTCGCAAGCGTAGAGAAGGGAGGGCATGACCGTGGCCGAGAAGACCTGAAGCATCGTGTGGAGCGAGAGACCAGGTAGCTTCCACACAGCGTTGCGCAACCGATGAAAAGATAATGCTGCTCGACTGATTCGGAGTGAGACCTCTGCTGTTAAACTGGAGCCGGTCATGAGCACACTGCCCAAGTTTGGGAAACTCTCCACTCTCTCCACAACTGCCCCATCACCAATTGGGAGTTGTGGGGGTGGAGTGTCCGATGGTACAAAATACCTAGGCAGGTGCTTAGTTTTGGTGGGGCTGATGGTAAGTCCCCACCTCTTGGTGGCAAGCTCCAGGTTCAGCAGCAGCGCCTCCAACTCCTCCTCTGAGTGAGCAGCAATTACCAGATCATCAGCATACATAACGTGGTTGAGCAATAGGGAGCAATCCCTTGACCGCACCCGGGCATCGATCAGCCTCCCATTGTATCTGTACCAGATGGAAATTCCTCCGGTACAGCTATTGAAGGCTTCACGAGCTATGTGGTCGAAATAAATGTTAAATAATGTGGGAGCCAGAGGACATCCCTGTCGCACCCCAAGGTGTACAGGGAATGGCTCGGACTCCTGGCCACGTAGTTTTACCCTTAATGATCGTTAGCAAAGGCCAATTGGAATTGGCCCTCCCCTCCACAGCACTGTCCACGACAGCGTTGCCCGTCCGGCACCACGAGGAGGTCGGGGGTTGTTTTACTGCACTACACACGCACACACATGCGCACACAAATGCATGCACACACTCGCGCATGCAGAGAACAAAGATCACCCGTGTAAGCTTTTATGTAAGCCGTTGGGACCTTCTTGCCAGTATCTAAAATTAGGAAAAATAAGACTTTTACTCTTCCGGACAATAAAACAGGAGGTGTAAAGGTGTTCAAGCACCAAATAAATAAGGCTCTCTCTGGTGTTGGTGAATGCATGTATTATCATGTTTGTTTGCATATTTTTACGTGTGGTTAATGGAGACTTGATGCCTTGCAGAAGGTATCTATTTGGTGTTTGAGCATCCTTATTAACACCTGGTTGATTGCCCGAAAGGGTGAAACTTATTCATATTTTTCATCATTTTACATTCGCTGTGGGCGGTCACCTGTGAAGGCCACCACGGCACACAGATGAGAAATGGCCAACAAGGCCCAGCTGGTTAACGCGTTTACCCGCCAAAAATCTCTGCCCAGCAGCAGCCTTGCACATCAACTGTTGTGTGTGTGTGTACAGTGGCTGCTCCCTTGCTGCTGCCATTTACTGTTTCTGGAACGCTCCCTCTGGCTGCGTGCGTGATCCATGCCTTCCCACTCCTTCACTCCAGTCTGAAGACTTGTGCTCACGACCGTTATCTTCCGTGTCGTTATTTATCTTGATTCGCACAATAACGGGCTGCTGTACACACAATTGATGTCCCCGCTCCCTACATCTCATCATGCGCTGTCTTGAGATGCGGTTAAATTGCGTCCTCGACTTCGCTAATTTTAAGTAGTTTTTGCGAGTCCGACACGTCCTACAGTTGTGATACGACACTGCCCTCGCCACCCCCGCTCATCGTGCGTGTGTGTGCCCTCTGCCGCTCGTTGTGCTCGTAGGTTAACCTGGAGGAGAGCCAGACTAAATCTTCGGCATTTATCAGGGCGCTCATGACGTCCTTGTGCCAGTGTGCGATCGGTGAGTTCCTTTGCATACACGCACGCACGTTTTACTCGGTCCGAGCTGAGGTCGACGTTGCGCCTGCCTGGATCGGTGTGGATTAAAGCCCCTGCGGATAGGACCGGAATGAGAGCCTCACTGTGCCCATGATTCACCACCCCCTGTCCCCGCACTCCCCGTGTGCTTTGCGTATACATAGCTGAATTTCCGTGTCTCAGTAAGCTTCTGACAAGGCCGACCTTTATAATTGTTGTCGCCAAATAACCGCCACGTTCTGGGCAAGGACACATAGGTTGCTCTTCATCCATTTGGAGTGGTGTATAAGTCGATTGCCAAGTTCTTTCCCTATGTAACTAATCTGGACATTGATGTCTGCGTTGTGTGTGGCTGAGACGAATAGAAACTTTCAACGTCCATTGTCTAGGAAGTGGATTCGGGTGACGTGCGGTGGATTGCTTAAATGGTTCCCCAGCTGTAGTCTTCCCCAGATGCCGCAGTGCTCCTCCTCGCGCCGTTGTAACCCCCCCTACCCCCCTCCCCCCCTCCCCCGTCTCTTCCACGCCGTGCCCCACCCCCACAGAGGACCATAGAGCCCAAGTCACCGAAACCCCGACCATCACGAGCAGAACGCGGATACTGATCAAGTACCTGGATGGAGACGCCACGCGGGAGCTGGAAGCACTTTATGCACTACAGGCTTTGGTTTTCAAGCTCGATCACCCCCCAAGTGAGTAGCGCGCCCGCTCGCGTCGCTCGGCTCCTGTAGGCGCCGTGGCGATCCGGCACAACGAGATCGTGCCCGGGCAATCGCAGCCCGTCTCCCTCTCCCAGGGAGAGTGTTTTTGCAAACGCGAGGAACTACGAGGAGGAGGAGTGTTGCCTTGACACTGCTTCATAAGCCCTGGTACCTGCCCGTGCACCAAAGTCTTCAGTGGCCCAAGCGAGGCCCATTTCCCAATGTGGAATTTGGTTGATGGCTAAAGCTCCACGTTAGCATGCCGGAGTGAATCATAGCGGGGCTTGTAACTTGAGCCTGACAACGGGTGGAGTGACCACGCAGTGACCCCAGCCGACCGGCTGAATTGAACTTGTCGTGCCTGTCCTCGTAGCGATCGCTGTTCTGGTAGCAATAACTGGCGGCGGCGGCAGCAGCATCCCGTCCGTCGACAGAGAAAGGCACTCTCATTCATTCAGCCACTGTGCCTCACATGAGCTGGGCTTGTCTTCGCTGCGAGTGCTGCTCATGCCCTCGTCCAAACTGCTCTTTTCTGTTGCACTGCTGAGCCATCCGTTGGCCTGGGAAGTGGGCCGTTCTCATGGGATAAGTGCTGAGTGGGTTCAATTTGTTAGCCCTCCAGGAGTGATGGGTCTGAGGCAGCATTTCTGAAGCTCTTTCTAGCACTGCCAAACTTGGGAATTGATGCATTTTTGCAATTTAAACTTTATGCTGATATATTTATTTTTACTGATTTTCTTACCCTTCCTATACTTTGCACTCCTATTGGCTTTTTTGTATTCTAACTTTGTGACCCGCCCCTACTACTACGCATGTTGAACGTCTTTCGCACCGGATGTAGCCAACCGTGTTAAGCGGAAGTGCGGACATCTTTGGATAAAAGAGCTTCATAGCGGAGCTTATCGTATTTATCCAGGATAAAATAAAGATTAATATTCCGCACTGCGCCAATCTGTTGCTACTTGTGGGCATGTTGCTGAGCAGCCGTGGTTGAGACGAACGCGTCACGGTGACCTTCCGCCGCCCGCCCGTGTCTCCCTCACCCCCTATCGTTGCACGCGTGCAGAGGTCCTCCAGACACTGTTTGACAACCTCTATGACGAGGACATCATCTCTGAGGACACTTTCTACCAGTGGGAGACGAGCAACGACCCAGCCGAGCAGCAGGGCAAGGGTGTCGCGCTCAAGTCGGTCACCTCCTTCTTCAAGTGGCTCCGCGAGGCGGACGAGGAGTCCGAGGACAACTGAGAGACAGACGACGGCGGATAAATCGTTAAATAAAAAAAACTACGCATCCTGCCCCAAGTTTTATTTTTGGCTTTTTATTTTCATATTTTGGGGTGTTTATTCCTGTTGTGTTGCGGCACGCGCGCGCCCGCCCGCCCGCACCTCTCGGATCCCGACCTGCGCTCTTCTTTGTCCATCCGCCTCTGCCGCCCCCTTCTAAGTGGTCGACCACCACCGCCCCCCCCACTCCCCCCCCCCCCCGGGCCGCTTGGCGATAATGGCCGACACAAGCGAAACTGTCGCTCGCGATGCATTTTGAGGATTTTGCGAGGTACAGGTGGGGAGAGGGAGGCCCTCTCTCTATCTCTCCTCATCGCCAGGGCTGGAGTTTCCAAATTACGAGTTTCCCCGAGTTGTTGAAAACATTTCCTGACTTCATTTCCACTTTTTTTGTTCTGATTTTTGTTTTTGGGTTTTTTCCTTTGTTAATTTCAGCCGAACAGATATAAAATGGTCGCGGAGGAGTCGTTAACTAATGATTGGCGCGCAATGAGATCAGTATTTATGTAGTTCCAATGGCCAGGCGAGCGGCTGCTGCAACTGCCGCCGCACCATCCCCCCCCTCACCGAGCTGTAGTTCGGCGTTGTCTGGCGAGTGCGCGCTAAGCATCGGCAGAAGCGGTTTAGAATTGTTGAACCAGGAGTCTTAACCCCCCCCCCCATCACCGACCGCAAATCAAACCATTTTCACTTTTTAATATAGATTGACTGATTTATCGTGTTCGTTTGCATCTTTTTTTTGACAAACTTGAAAAAGCCTGAGGATTGTCAGGATAACTAATCATGATTACTCTGCATTTTTGTTTTTGTTCGTGTTTAAAAACAGAAACGTGATTGGGTTTTTTTTCTCTTCCCTTCCCCTCGCGTCGCTCCACGCGAAAACTGTCGTTGAACGTGACAACGACGGCGCCTTAGGGCGGGGTGGGACGGTGAGAGATGACATCACAGAGCTGTATTTATTATTATGGCAAAAAAAAGTTTAAAATTTTTTTTTTCTCTTTGTTAAGTGCTGGTTAAATCGCAAACAAATTCCAGTTCTCTGAAGCTTTATGAGAAATAATACGTATGAAAAAGTATAAAAATACAAAAAATAAGTTAAAACGTAAAAAAATATAAAGAAAATTAAGGGTTACCTTAATTTATTTTTTAAAGTCCACACTTGCTCAGTTTGTTCGATCAATTTAGAATTTCTATTTAAGAAAAAAATAAGTGCTGTAAAATAGACCTTTCCCAGTTTTCGCCTTGAAACAGATGACTTCAACCCTAGAGAACGACGCAACAATAACGAGCGCAAGGAAGAGGCTGGACTCGATATAATTTTTTCGCTTATTTTTATGATTTCGATTTTTTTTTTTAGATCCTCGATCCGCTTGGGCTTTTCTTTTTTTCGTGGCTTTTGGCGACAGAGGTTAATAACTCTGTCTAAAGACGATGCAACAGATGAGAGGCGAGCCATTGGATTGTGAGAAAGTCGCGCTTTGGCTTCTGTGGAGAAGACCCCCCCCCCCACACACCCACCCCGGAGAGACAGAGAGAGGGTGGTTTTCTTGGTGCGTCGCAGCGGTGCGCTTTCTTTTCTCTCTCCCCTCCCGTTCCTTGACCTCCGACCTTTATCCGACATTAATCATAAAAAGAAAACAACAGATGCAACAGATGGGGCAGTGGGGGGGGAAAGAGAAAAAAATTGTACATACGAGATGCTGAATCGAGAAATATTTAATAAAGGTTATAACCCTCTTTTCACTTTGGAAGCAACACAAAAATAAAAAGACGCTCTTGCAAAAGAATATTTTCAAGTGTGTGGGGTCTGCTCTTGGCAGCGTTCACTGAGCTAGTAAAAAGTGGATTAATGTGCCTATCAGTTCTTACGATATATGTAAAACGAATAAAATGACATACGATGAGCATGTCCCGTTGATTTGTATCTGCAGTCATTTTGCTCACGACGAGGGGGGGGGGGGGTCGGCGTACGATCGTCGCACGTGGGGGGGGGGGGGGGTCCAGCAGCTTCACGGGGTGACGCAACGGTTTACCGTGGGGACTGAACTCTTGGAGGGGAGCTGGGGAGGGAGGGCCGCCATCGCTCTGCGTGTTGCATCGGCGAGGCTGCTGCCACCTCCGCGGTGGGAGTTGTGTACACACGGATTCCTTGTGCTGAAAAAAACGACTGATTTCTAGTTTCTACTCAGGCACTTTTATTTCATCCTCAACCCACCCTCCTGGTTAAACAACCGACCGACTGTAACGATCAGGCACTCGTCTGATTGTTCGGGGAGGTGGCTCGTTTTGTGTTTTCGTAATTTTAGGTTGAACCCAAGGGAGAGAGGGGGGGGGGGTCATGTGAGATGCGCCGAGTTCCACTTGAGCGGTCGCTTTAAGGGGAAACCGCTGGAGTTGCGGACCTGACTTGAAGGGGTCCTTCCTGGGGGACGAGAGCACATTTCACTGCTCACTTCAGCCCCCCCCCACATCTACGCATTCTCGTTCGGTTTGCGTGATTTGCCTTTGCTGTGAGTGCGCGTGCGCCTCGCTGCCCTCCTGCAATGTAAATGTGCCAAATCACCACTTTAGTTTCCCCAGACTTTCTTGCGACGTCTCTCCCCCCCCTCCCCCGAGACAAGGGCAACGTTCTACTGACGTTTTACTGACGTTCTACTGACGTTCACGGCGGTAACGTGTACAGTGCTGTGCTGTCTTCTCTTTTTTTTTTGCAACCAATACACAATTGAAATGCCATTTTGTTAAATAAAAACAGATAAATGGTTTGGCTCTCGTTGACAATTTTTAATAACCGCCCATAGGTTGCAGAGACGTTACGGTGCAAACGGCGTTTGCCGATAGCCAGCGTCACGGACGCGTCTTGCGTTGCAGATGATGTCCTTTAACTCTGGTTTATTCACATTTAGCACAGTACGAGTGAGAATTATCGCAGAGTTGGGTATATCGTATATGCAATGCAACGCTCCCTGCTGAGAGGCGCGAATGTGGAGCCAGTGTCGTTCATGAAACAATAAAATGTTCCCAATTCGCAGTCATCGAGTGAGCACGGACAGTGGGGGAGGGGAGGCAGTGAGCCGGCGCCACCAATATTTGCCCAAGCTCTGCTGTATTATATGGTAAGATGCTCTCGGTCAATGATGGTTTCACGTGGGATGCGACGAGCACGTGGAGGAAAATCTCACGTGGGTGAGGGGGGTGTCGGCAGTCCTGCCTCGTACAGAAGGGGGCGCGGTGTTAGTCTGCCCTGAGCGCCTTTTCCTGGCGAACCTGGGGTATGGCACCTCACCACTCGTGTGTCGGCCACCAACCCTCACCTCCACCAATGCTGGATTATAGGCGCGCGCCACTAGAATTGCATCCGCATTTGATGGAACAGTTAATTGAAACTTTGGTATTTTACCATCCTCTCCATGTATTCATTATCTAGCGGCGTGAACCAAGAGTCATGGATGGTGCTGAGTAAGGGGGGGCGTGATTTTGCTTCATGCCCAGCATTCGTTCATCGTCTCCAAGCCCGGTACCGAGATGTGCTTCATCCCCCGGCTGCTGTAGGGAAGACTCGCTGCCACGATTCTGGCTTTGCACTTACGCACGTTGAACTTCTTTCGCGCCGTACGTAGCCAACCGTGCTCATCGGAGGTGCTGGAAAGTCTACAAGGTAAAGGTGTGGAGAATCTTCAGAATTAATTTTCAGGATTGGGCGAAGCACAAAGCCCCTTTCAAATCTCACTGGCTGATGTGTACACGTGTGCTGGGGTCACAAACCCATTTCAGGAGTTGGTTAATAAACATTATTTTTGCTCCACAAGGACCAAAAAAGCTAAACGCAAAAAGCAGTTCAAAAATGAGTTTTCAATCTAGATTGAAAAGTGCAGGGCTCCCAGTGGCTTCCTGAGCATTCCAGACGGCCGCAGAAGCGCATCTGAAAGCGCCGCGCAATGTAAGAACGGGGCCCAGTGCGAAACCTGGCGCTGCGTGGAGAGAGGGAGAGCTCCGGGGAGTTATGACCAGCGAGGAGTATGATGACCAGCGAGGAGTATAACGACCAGCTCGTCATACTCGTATGTGAAACGTCACAGTACAGGTGTGTCTGTCTGTCGAGCTGTTCCGTGCACTAGCGTGCAATTGAGACTCTCCTTTCTAATCTCTACCTCGCTGCTTCCAGTGTGTCGCATAGTTCAGCCGCGATAGGTGAACGCGATTATACCAATTCAACGTTGTTGCCCGCTATTTCCACTTCAGGCAATTGTGTGGCTTGCTCATCAGTGGTCTGTTTTTTGTTTTAGCCCAGTTTATTTCCAGACCAAATGAGAGGGCTTCGCCGTGCATGTGCTCCAGGGCTAGGAGTAAACCTTCAAGCATTTCCGCATGCAAGGTGACATCTTCTGCATAGTCCAGGCCGCTGACTGCCTCGTTGACAAGGGTTACTCCCAGAGAGGCCTTTGTGGGACCCTGCGCTGCTGTATCCAGTCCAGTCGGGGGCAAGGACCAGGTTCGGGGCAAGGACCAGGTTCGGGGCAACGGTTGCAGCCTTGCCCCTTACGACGCTTTTAGTCCATGGGCCCAGACCAACAAAACACTTATTGGTACCACGTAAGGTGGCAAAGTCTAGTAATGATTTTTTTGTAATACTCCATGTGTGTGGGACATTCTGATATAATAACCTTTGCGGAGTGGCAGCTTAGTTGTAGTTACCATGACTTTTATACCCATACCCTATGACATGCGTCCGGAAAGATGAAATGGACATTATTACTGAAAAACTACCTAGACCAAAGCCGGTTAGGTAACAAACTGATCTTTATTGGTTTAAATACACAATTAAAACACAGGATAATAAGGAATGCCATAGTGAGGCAAGGAAGTACTTTATTATAAACATTGACATTTGCATATACTTAGTCAAACTAACCTATAAATGTCATTGTTTGTCTGTCTGGGTGTGTGCGGCCGGAAACTTGCAAAGTATTGGCTCGCAAACCGTGGGGTTCACGTTAGAAAAAAAGAAGCCAGGTACCACGCCATGAGCCCCGTGCTGAGCCAGCGCTATTCCGATTTTGCGTCTGTCACCTTTAAGCTAAATCTTGACTTAAAGCTTTAGTGACTGCAGAAATTCATATTCTTTGGGTCTTTCGGTAAAGCCACGTAGATAGAAAAATAATAACAATATCACGACGTTTCGATTGCAACACAAGCAATCGTCATCAGGTGAAACATAGCGGGAGAGCTGCTGATGAAGGAACAAATATATGGCGGGAGTACTGCTCAGGCAGGAAGTTATAAAGGTTTGAGATGGGGGTAGCCCAAGGGTCAGTGGGTGGGGCTAGAGATGAAATTTGCATGTAAATATAAGATCGGAGAAATCTTGACAAACGAAGCTGTGGGGGTGGCCATTGTATTGTGAGAGATTAGCATCTCAATGTTAGAAATGTGCTTGTAAATGTAAGCTCGGAGAGAGCTCGGAAAGAGCCATCTCCACGTGGAGGTGGAAAAGGATGGCAAGCCGCCATTTACTAACAAAGCTAACTGTGTTAGTGAATGTAACTGAGAGTGTCGAAAATAACTGCTAACATAGGTAGGTAGGAAGGGAACAACACAGCCAGTTATGACGTAAACTGGTTAATAACGTCCTTCCAATGACTTCTCAGTTTGTACCCATCTCGGTTGAAATTGTGTCTGTGTTTATATATCTGGATGGCTTCATGAACGAATCTTTGCTGATAGCCAGTGGGTTTGCAGAGTACCTTCGTCTTGGCAAAATCCATTTTTTGTGTGCCCACAGCATTACAATAATGATCAGCCACGGCTGAGGTATTGGTCCTACCGTGTTTCAGATCTGCCTTATATTCACGAACACGGTCCGAGACATGTTGCTTAGTTTCCCCAATGTAACTGCTGCTGCAGAGAGCTTAGTTTGTAGACACCGGGGAATTGCATGTCAGGGATCACATGCTTCACAGATGGGATCAAATCACTAATTTTATGTACTGTGTTGAAACGTACCTGGATCTTGTGTTTGCTCATTTTTGGAAATATCTTTGGTGACCCCTGCTATGTATGGCAATGTGAGGATTTTGATTGGGTCCTCAGATGGTTTCCCAATGGTTGGGATGATAGCTTTACGGACTGTGTAGTCTGAATATCCATTCTTGAGGGCTTGGTGTACGTGCTCCAGTTCACTGGCTAGGTGGTGATGGTCGGAAATACAACGCACTCTATGGTGTAGCGTTTTGATGAGGAAATTGTTTTGGGATGCATGGTGGTGGGAGTCAGGTTTCAGGTAGGCATTCGTATGGGTGGCTTTCCTGTAGACAGTGTCCCATTGAGCTATCAGGTCTCTTTTCGATTCAGACATCCAATAATGGTAACTTGCCATCCTTTTCCACCTCTGGTGAATTTGATGGCTGGGTCTATGGAATTGATGTGGTTGAAGAATTGGTCCAGAGCTTGTAGGCCATGTGGCCAGATGACGAACGTGTCATCTACGTATCTCTTCCACAAGGAAGGACGTTGGGTGGATGCCTGGATGGCATCTGTCTCAAATTTCTCCATGAAAACATTGGCTATAACTGGAGATAAGGGAGAACCCATTGAGGTACCTTCAACTTTTTTGTAGAATGTTCCATTCCAGGTGAAGTAAGTGTTGGTGAGGCAGTTTCTAACCAGGGCCGGTATATCAGCATTCAGTCCTTGTTGGACCAAATCTTCAATGATTGCAATGGTGTCAGGCACAGGAACTTTGCTAAACAGAGATACCACATCGAAACTGACAAGCAAATCACCTGGAGATAGTGAGATGTCCTTAATTGAAGATATCAAGTGAGCTGAGTTAAGTACAGCTGAGGTGGTCTTACCAGTGAATGGTTGCAAGGTCTCGGACATAAATCGGGCCAGTTTGTAGGTGGGTGAGCTCATGGTGGAGACGAAAGGACGAAGTGGTGTACCTTAATGGATTTTTGGTAAGCCGTAAAATCAGATATAATTTTTATTCTTATTTTTCTATCTACGTGGCTTTACCGAAAGACCTAAAGAATATGAATACCTTTAAGGTAGTTTAGCGATTTAGTGCTGTTTTCGGTTATTTATTTATTAGCTAGCGCACGCTTGACCATACCAACTCACACGCGTTCCGTGGTGGGGGTGGGCCCCTACCAACTCACATGTGTTCCGTGGGGGTGAGGAGGAATTTTTTCTTTCGCGTTAAAAATGCAATAATAATGCACAAAACGCCGAGGTAAATTATTCACAGTGTGATGTTCTCTTATCCCCCCCACCCCGATGCGTGCAGTTACTACTATAGAGTCGGTAGAAGCTACTACTATAGGCCGTAGATATTACTGCAGAGCGGGCGGAGGGATCGTGGGTGGGGGGGTGTGTGTTAGTCGATATATCTGTGTGTGTAAGTCCATATGTGTGTGTAGGTCTATCTGTGTGTGTTTCTATGTGTGTGTGTGTGTGAGTCTGTGTAAAGTCCGGCAAAACAACCCCCTACCTCCTCGTGGTGCCGGACAGGCAACGCTGTCGTGGGCAGTGCTGTGGGGGGAGGCCCAATTCCGATTGGCCTTTCCCCTCATGGCGTTTGTGACCACGACAGTGGCCAAAAGGGGGCTTTGGACAGGTGCGAGGGGCTGGTAACCCCTCCACCTTCAATGAATTACCACTAAACCACGACAGAAATGTTTAATTAATAAGCTTGTGCCGGAGGCACCGGGGGGGACAGGCGTCTGTGACGTCTCCTGGCTAAACCCCATTTGGCGGATTCAGGAGACGAAATTCTTACCCATGGAGCTCCTCCAGAAACAACAAAAAACCACGTGTGGTCACGTGGAATGTTCGAACGCTCACTGCGGAGGAGAGGCTGTCACTCCTCTGTCTGGACCGGTATCGCCTGGATCTCTGGTATTCAGGAGGCCCCGTGGACCGGCTCTGGCTCCTGCCACCATGAGGGGTGGACAGTCCTCTTCTCGGGGCAGGAGACTGCCAAACAACAGGGAGTGGCTCTTCTTCTGAACAAAAGAGTGAAGGGGGCATGGGAGCGATGCGGTGAGGTGTGGAAAGCTGTAAGCCCCAGGCTACTTTGGGCTCGCCTTCCCATCAACCAGAGGCAAGGAGTGGTGGTCGTGGTTACTTATGTAATAAGCGAGCGCCATCTCCTGCATTATTGTGGGGTTACGTTTACATACTGTCATGCAGTCCACGTACTATCAGTAGTACGGATTCTATCTAGGGAAATGGTTAATGGGCGGATCTAGTATGGAAACCTCTGGAACACTCCCGAAGGTTCCTTGAAGGGCGTGGCCAGAGGCGGGGTTTAGCCTCGGAGAAGAGAATATAAGCCAGGGGTACAGCGACGTGAGGGGTCGGTAGAGGAGCTCCCTGCCGCTGCTGCCCCGCCATCTCCACCTGCCACGTGGCGGCTCGACCTCCAGCCGCTCAAGCCGCTCCCCAGCGCGTCGCCAGCCGGCGGTGCGGTAGAGAGTGGGGAGAGCGCCACGTGGCATGGGGCAGCGCAGCCACGAGAATGGGGTGGCATCCGCGGAACGAGAGGATTGGCTGTACCGAACCTTGAATAAATATACTGAAGTTACTTATCGTGTCAGAGCCACTTATTACACTTATACCCCCATTGAAGACGAACATCCATGGAGGGATGCAGGCAAGGCTGATGAGTCAGATGCCTTCTATGACCTGTCACAGGTGCTAGCTAAAGTGGCCCCTCGGGATAGAGTCATCTTGTTTGGGTGACTTTAATGCCTGAGTTTGTCATGATGCTGGCACCTGGTCTGGAGTTATTTGAAGGCATGGGTCAGATCAGCTCAGTAAACAATGGCAGGAGGCTGCTCGATTTTTGTGCAGCCCATGGGCCTGTAATTACCAACACGCTGTTCCGTCATCGGCGCATCCACACAACATCATGGATGCATGCCGGGTCCAAGCAAGAACATCTCCTGGACTACATAGTGACGGAACAGCGGATTCGGGCCCATGTCCTTGACACCAGGACCTACCGCGGAGCTGATCTGCCCACTGACCATCTGTAAGATGCGCCTGTCATTCTTCCACTCCGGTGGTGGGTGTACACCCAGGACCCCATTCAAACCCTTAGTGGCATGGTCTCAGCTGATGAAAGTTGCAAGCGAGAATTTAATCATCGCTTGCGGTTGGGGTTGGCATCGTCCCTACTCCTCCTGATGTTGAGAGAAAATGGGCGAGGTTTAGGACTATGGTTCATGCAGCTGCAATGGTTGCTTTGGGTACACGGTCCAGACCTCCCCAGAGATCCTGGCTGACAGAGGAGGTGTTCAAGCTAACTGAGAAAAAGCGACAGGCCCACTCTCATCGGCTACAGCATCTCACTTTGGAGAATGAGGAGGCTTACCGCAGGCTTCGCTCGGAAGTTCAAAGAGCTGTGAGGCGCTGCAAGGATGGGTGGTGGTCACGGGATGCTAAGGAGATGGAGTCTGCCTCAATGGCCCACGATCACAAATTGCTCTTTAATTCCATAAGAAAAGTAATCTGCAGCGCCACACCTATTACAATAATTAGGGGAAAGAATGGTGATCCAATCTCCGACTCCCAGGAACAGGTTTGCAGATCTGCTGAGCATGTCTGTGAGGTCCTGGGGGAGGGGACATCCCTCAGCCTGGATAATAACGTGAGACAAAGTGGGGATGCCCCTGCCGAGGCTGCGGTGCCTCAAATATTGGAAGAAGTCACCCCCTGTGAGTGGCTGGCTGAGGTGCCATCTGTTGAGGATGTATTGAGGGCGATCCAGAGTCTGAGACCAGGAAAGGCACCGGACAGAGATGATCTCCCAAGCGAAATGCTGAGGGAGGGTGGCGTTTGTGCACAGACTGCCCAACATGACATCATAACAACCGAGAAGATGGATTCTGGCTCAGCAATCATTGGAAGGACGTAATAAACCATTACGGATCTTAACTGATTGTGTTCACGTTTACGGTGACTTTCAGACCGCAGTCCACTCACTGGCATTGACTATATATCTTTTATTCTCCGCAGGGAATGGATTCTTTGCTCCGCTGCAAGTCTCCTACCACCACTCTCCCATTGCCATATTTCGTTGCTTCATCTTAGTACCTTTCACGCGACGGTCAATGGTATAGTGTATAGCAGATTGTATAATAAAAAATAGTATAAAAGAGTAACGTTTAATATAATGTATAAGGTAATATATAGTATCGTAATTGTATAGTGAATATACAGCAGTGTGGTATATAGTAGGGTGGGTAGAATAATACATAGTGTAATATTACAATGTATAGTCTAAGGTATAGGGTGGTGTATAGTAATACAGTATATAATTTAATGTTGGGTTTGTCTATGGCAGTATATAGTACGGGGTAGACCTGTGTGATGTAAGAGAAAAAAGTTTAGCTGGAGGCATATTATATTTTTTGCGACATAGAATTGTAATGTATGACATACTGTTAGTAGCTCAGCTTATTGGAGAGTATATTTAGTATACTGATGATACTGATGTAGTTTATATTTTAGTTTTTTTACGTGGTGATTTAGTTGCTGCAGCTCCATACTATTAACATTCCTTCCCTTTATTAATGCTAACCCTACTCCCTCCCTTTGATGCTGCTAATCCTGCATAATGCACGGGTATAATATGACTTTGAAACCCCCCGCCCACCTCCTACGCATTCCACAAGTAGTGAATAATCCCATATCTGCATTTCCCATAAATATGCTAAATTCCTCTTGATATGCAAATTATTTTGTCAAGGCGCTCTTCCCCCTCCAACCCAGCTTAAATATACGCTGCCAAGCCTGGTGGTGTTCATTCAGACGCTGTCTTTTCGACAGACCTGTTCTTCACCTGAGGACGGCTGCTTGCATTGTGGCCGACACGTCGTGATAATTATTTTATTATGTTTTATTTTTATTATTTTATTATTTTCCTTCTACGTGACTTTACCGAAAGAACCAAGAAGATCATAACAACAGTCTGGACCACTGATGGGTTCCGCAGGATTGGAAGGATGCCCTGGTAGTCCACCTCTTTAAGAAGGGGGACCTTTTTAAGAAGGGGGACCGCACAGACTGTAACAACTACAGGGGCATCTCACTCCTCAGTGTGCCAGGAAAGGTCCTGGCAAGGATTATCGCCTTGCTAGGTACGCTGAGGAGAGGCTTGGGGAGCCCCAATGCGGTTTCAGGAAAGGGCGGTCCTGCACAAATGCCATATTTTCTGTCTGTCTGCCAGAGCAGAGGTGTAGGGAATTCCAACAAGACCTACATTTCTGCTTTATTGACCTGGTCAAGGCCTATTATACCATCAGTAGGCCTGGGCTCTGGGTAGTTCTTCATGCTTTTGGAGTCCCTGACCCTCTGCGCACGATCATTAAGGACCTTCATGATGGTGAGCAGGCCCGGGTAAAACTACGTGGCCGGGAGTCGGAGCCATTCCCTGTACACCTTGGGGTGCGACAGGGATGTCCTCTGGCTCCCACATTATTTAACATTTATTTCGACCACGAAGTTCGGGAAGCCTTCAATAGCTGTACTGGAGGAATTTCCATCTGGTACAGATACAATGGGAGGCTGATCGATGCCCGGGTGCGGTCAAGGGATGGTTCCCTATTACTCAACCATGTTATGTATGCCGATGATCTGGTAATTGCTGCTCACTCAGAGGAGGAGTTGGAGGCGCTGCTACTGAACCTGGAGCTTGCCACCTAGAGGTGGGGCCTTACCATCAGCCCCACCAAAACTAAGCACCTGCCTGGGTATTTTGAACCATCAGACACTCCACCCCCACAACTCCCAATTGGTGATAGGGCAGTTGTGGAGAGAGTGGAGAGTTTCCCATACCTGGGCAGTGTGCTCATGACTAGCTCCGGTTTAACAGCAGAGGTCTCACTCCGAATCAGTCGAGCGGCATTATCTTTTCATCGGTTGCATAATGCTGTGTGTAAGCTATCTGGTCTGTTGCTGTGCACGAAGCTTCAGGTCTTCTCGGCCACGGTCATTCCTTCCCTTTTCTACGCTTGCGAAACGTGGACCCCCCTAATGGAACATCTTCGCCGGTTAGAAACATTTAGGCTGGCCTGCCTACGAACCATCCTGGGTTTAACCAGGTTGGATTGTGTGAGGAGCTCACAAATCCTTGAAAGATCTGGACAAAGTCCCATTAAAATAAAACGTAACGATGTTTTATTTATCACGTAAGGCCCACTGAGCTATATAGCTCTTTTCTGAAGCGACCTGACCACAAAATAAATATAGCCCAACGAAGTGGCTTATCATGTGAAAATGTATAGCAACCAAATTCTCTAAACGCGTGTTTCAAAATGTGGAGGGAAGAAACGGAGGGCCCGGCGAAGAATCCATGCGACCACGGGGAGAGAAACACGTCAACTCCAAATAATCAGCAGGCGTCAGGGTCGGGATCGAAAGCACGACTTCCTGTGTACCCGGTGAGGTAGTTAACATTTCGCCACCGCAACTTGAACGCCATTGATCTGGATGAGGAGTGGGGAAGGCGGTACATGTTCCCTTCAGATGTAATCCTGAGACTTGAGACGCAAGGGTTCTTGATTGGCGTGGGTTTGTGAAACGAAGTCGCGAGCGGCGAGGTTATGCTCTGGGTTTATCGATCACCTGCGTTTGCTGCTTCAGTGAGGGAAAACAGTTCCAACATTTAAATGCAAGACCCCGCAGTAAAGAAAATGACGACTCAGAAATGTATGTTTGTGGATTTTTTTTCTCACCGGACGTAGCCAACGTTAATCGAAGATGGATTTTGTTAACAGTTCAGTTTATTTTGAAGTACCTGGAGAGCTAAGAAGCTCTTTAGTCGGGTTTCATCAATAAAAACACCGTTTCCGTGACAGACATAAAACATGAGAGAAAAATTAACGAATCATACAAATAAACATCTTTTTAAAGGGTAATGAATCATCTAATTTCAAATATGTTTTTATTGTAAAGGTTTTAGCCAAGTAAGGAATCAAAGTGCAAGATTAGGCATATAAAGTGCCAGTGGAAAAACACAACGTTTTACAGAAGCACAATTTTAAATCTCCTATTTTAAATAAATATAAATGCGCCAACAAACACAAAGTGGCATTGATTACTCTTTACATCGGGGTGTTTCTTCATGGGGTACTATATTTACTGACGATGATAATATAAAGTCCCCCTGCCAATAAAACCTAATCGCTGCACATGCAGACAGAATTGCGCAATTGAGGCTATGACATTGGGAATCGGACCCAGAGGCCAAGAATACATTTGCCAATGCAGTACATTTACACACATTGCCCAATTAACCGAGAAGCAAGCCAATATCACTTATAGTTGAGAGCAGCGACTCTTCGCTGGGCGGAGTTTTTGGCTACGCACGCCTGTAATCCAGCACTGTGTAGGTAGCGAGGGTCGGTGTATCAGACGAACGTGTGCAACTCTCCTTCCTCTGGGGCGTTTGTGTGTTGGCCATACCGTAGGAGAGACCGCAGCAGAGCAAGTGGGATTGATCTCTGTCTGCACAGACACAGTGTTGCCTCCCTTGCAGGCGTGGGTTTCCTCCGGGTACTCCGGGTTTCCTCCCAACATGTGTAGTAGATTTTTACCCTTTTAAACTGGTACAAAACTGACACCTTTATTCAAGGCATCATGTTTGCAATGATCACAACACAAGTAGTCAAAAAAGCAAACAAAATGAAGCAACTTTTTTGACTACTTGTGTTGTGGTCATTGCAAACATGATTCCTTGAATAAAGGTGTCAGTTTTGTACCAGTTTAAAAGGGTAAAAACCTACTACTATATTTTGCCACTGGTAAAAGAGATCTCATAGTGTAAATGCTTACCCCGAGCTCTCAATACTCTGATATTGCACTGTTTGAATTGTACGCCTTCTGGTGTCATCTGGTCCAAAACCAATGGGGACTAGGCTCTAAAGAAAACCGTCTCGGGTGTGGACCAATCAACTTCAAGGGCAGTGCATATTATTATCATTATCAGAGTTGCTTCTTTTTTGTTTTCTTTTTTGACTACTTGTGTTGTGGTTATTGCAAACATGATGCCTTGAATAAAGGTGTCAGTTTTGTACCAGTTTAAAAGGGTGAAAAACCCTACTATTATATGTTGCCACTGGTAAAAGAGATCTCATAATGTGTAGTAGATTCAACAGAGTCGTGGACGTGCTTCTTGGAGGCAACACATTTATTTACACTAACACATTAACACAAAGGGGTTACTGCCCCTTCACCAGATGGTGGTGGACCACCAGGCTAACTACGCTAGTTACTAGAAGTAGCTCCAACGTCCACGTGTTGGTGACTTCTTCTCTTGGACGTAGATCGTAGATCTTCAGATGATGACAGTAACGCAGAGCTCCAGTCCCTGGTGGGGACCCCGGTTTAGATGCTCCCGGGTCGTGGCTGGCCCCGCCCTTGGCCACGACCACCTTCGAGAAACCTCCGGTCGTTTCTCGACCCTTCCCGATAGATCTTTCCCCTGACACGTGACCACCCCCGAGCCCCCGCCTGGGACCCCTGTGTAGATCTTACTGGTCACGTGCCTTCCAGGGTCAACCAGAGTGCCATGGCCCAGGGTAACCTCATCCCCTGGCTGACACTCTTACACTCTCTCCTGTAGGGGTCAGCACTGCACGCCACGCGTGGTGCCACTGCGCTATCCCAGCGCTCACCGAGCCCCCTCTAGGGCCAGTACTACACCTACCTACAGGGTGTCCGCGATGACAATGCATCGCACGCCGTGCCTCGCTAGAGCCGGCATTAATCAGCGACTTTCACGATGTCGCTACATACGTGACGTCCTCAATGTCAGTACATCGCACGCCGTGCCCCGCTAGGGCCGGCACCACACACTGACATCTGAGATGTCACTACACATGTATAAACACGTATTCGTATGGTTGGCCAAGCATGCTGATTTAGGAGCCATAGCCCTTTTGGGCAATTGTTGGCGCAAGTTCTGGTGGCCCTTGCACACACCTCTGGTTTCCCCGGCCTCAGAATCTAAAATGGGCAAAATATTGGGACGTGGCAGGGCCACCAGTTGCTTTCCTCCATGCTCTGAAGGGCCACGGCTTGGATAATGGACTCATTGCTTTGTATATTCAGCTCACGAGGTACTAAAAGGGCAAAAAGTCAACTAAGTCTTGTCAATTGACGCGAGCACCACGTTATAGACGGTCAAGAGTGGTCCGAATGCGCTGACTGATCCTTGCCATAGGACTATGGAATGTATACCACTGGGATTTCTCTAAAGAGTGCTGCCCTAAGCGGGTTTGAGCAAGATATCACTCGGTCTACATTAATGTCGGTGCAGTCAATGCAGTTGTGTCTGATACATGACCGCCACTGAGACATGCTGAACATCATTGGTCCAGTCCAGCATTGTTAACTGTGGAGAGTAAAGAGCTGCTATTGTCCAGACCCTTCTTTCTTCTGCTGCTTCAATCACAGACTCCAGGTGTGGCCCAACGTCGTGCAATAACCGCGTTAAATTATGGGCACGTTCATATCGACATTTCATTTCAGAGAGTACACATTAGCTCGTGGCAATTGCCTCCATTAGGAAATGTATATTCTGGGGGGGGTTTATATACAGAGTACATAAAACTCAGAGCCGCCAGCATTGTTAGCTCTGTAATGCAGACCCAGAATTTTACTCCCGTGGAGAAATTAGACCAGAGGCCTTGCCACCTGTGTCTGAAAACCTCACGACCGACCCGTGGGGGGTCCTTGCCTGTCAGACACTGCGCGCTCGAAAGTGGTTCAGAAAGCTCGTGCAATTACACCATTCGAAGCGTGAAGATCACGTGACGAAATATCACAATTGAAAGTGTCCGTTGTGCACACGCCTAATGAAGCATGACCTTTTAATTGAAGTCGGCTCAACTGCTCCATGACGGGGGCCCTGGGCTATCATGTGCTGCAGAGCGTCGCCGGCTGGCAGCCTATCGGAGTGAATTCCAGGGCGGGGGCTATCGAACCCGCTTCAACTAGTGCCTTGCTTGTAAGCCGCGGGTGGCTGAGCGCGCATATGCCTTAGGGGCAGGAAATTCTCCGTGTTCACAGGGCTGCAATTTTCCTCGTCTGCTGTGGTGGCCTGTGGTAGAGTTTATAAACGTGCCTCCACTCGACTGTGATATAACAACAAAAAATATTTATATTTTTTATATGTAGTGGTTTTTATTTTGTATTTGTTCATGAGTGCCACATTTTGATGTAGCTGTTTGACCAGTGGCATGGCTATATTTAATATACATTTGTAAAGTTACAGTATGGTACATTTTCATTGCGGGTTATCGGTGTGCAGTTTCATGCCTATTTAAAAGGGACTACACAAGGATTTGAAATGGAGTTCAGTGCTTTTGACAATCTGCTGTTGGATCAAGGCCTCCCACACAGTTTCCGTCATGGGGGTTGTTTGACCATACTTCACCACGCTCGGGGAGGAGACATGGGGCCTGGTTCAGATCATCATCAACAGCAGCCGTGATCAAGCCATTGCTGGATGAAGGCCCCCTCACATCATTATTGTCATCTCTCGCGGTATTGCAATGCTGAAATCCGCCTCGCGTCAGCTGATCTCATATCGACACGGTGGACGTTTTCTCGGGCACGTTTCCCTCCTCTGGCTGCCATTCCATTCTCGCCTTGCCCATCGGTGCATCCCCGCCCGAGTCGATGTCTTCTCCTCGCCAGTCCATACGACGTGCCGGATGCGCCTGTCGTACCTGCGCCACGTGCTCCTCTTGTCTGCGTCGGTTCCATTTCGAGTATCCATCGCTCCCTGCCCTTCTCTGCATTATTTTCGGTCATTTCTGTTCAACGTTGTTCGTCACTGCCCGGTGTTTGTGTTGCACATGCCATAGCGGGCAATATGCACTGATTGAAACCCCCCCCCTTCTTTAGGCATGTTGCTCCGTTGTACTTTTTTCCTGCCCCCCCCCCCACCCACAAAATCAAATTGCATAATTTTACAAAAGCGATGCAATTGTGGTTCGAGCGATTGGCTGAATTCTCACGCACAGTGTCCTGTGAACGTGTCCCCAAATGGCGTGGAAGTTGCTCCTGCTGCTGCTGCCACTGCTGCTGTCACTGCCACTGCTTGACCAATCACCAATCAACTTCAAGGACAGTGCATATATTATCAGAGTTATGTTTTTTGTTTGCATTATGACTGCAGGTATTGTGGTCTATGTAAACATGTCTCCGTGTAAAAAAGGTGTCAGTTTTGTTGCCAGATAGAAGGGTAAAAAACCAATTATTATATTTTTTACTGGCAAATGAGGTTCCAATGGTGTAAATGCTTACCCCGAGCTCTCATACTCTGATGGTGCATTGTCTTTGAGTTGTGCGCCTTTTGGCGTCATCTGGTCCAACCCATGTGAGACTAGGCTCTAAGGAAAGCTGTCTCGGGTGTGGACCAATCAACTTCAAGGACAGTGCACATTATCAGAGTTATGTTTTTTGTTTGCATTATGTCTGCAGGTATTGTGGTCTATGTAAACACGACTCCTTGTAAAAAAGGTGTCAGTTTTGTTGCCAGATAGAAGGGTAAAAAACCAATTATCACTATAATAGCTATATAGTAGCTCACTAGTCCTTACCTGGTTGACTTGACGAAGGCGGCATTGGAATCGCATGAGGACATCCCACGGGGAATACAGTGAGTCGCCACTTTGACGGCTTTGAATAAACTTTATGAGGGCCCTTTCCAACCTCCGCGGGGACACAAGGCCATATAGTGCAGATGTGTACCAAGTCACGCTGCAGTTTCAAATAAAATACGTTGGGACATTGCCGGCAGTAAAATAATGCGCAATTGCGAGCAAAACGAAGTCATCCAGTTTATTTTTTTTTATCATAATTATGAAACCGTGCAATACCGATTATGTTCGCCATAAATGATTCACTGTGGTTTGTTTGACTGGGAAGAGAAACATTGCTCATGCTTTACCAGCAATCCCCACAGCTAATTAAGTGAAAGACTTAAAAAACACAGACAAATATAAAACAAGGAGGGCATACGTGGAAACCTTGCCCAGCATGGCTCTATCGAACGCGTGTTTCGGCTCAACAGGGCTTACCTAACGAGGTCTGTTTTCTCGAACACGAGTGTGATGTTTCGTCTCTACGCCGTTTAACGCTGCGAGGATTCTCATATGAGCATCAAAAACGAGTGTCGTGAGTGCGCTGCGTCCGTTGGTCGGTGTGAAGGAATCGACCGTGAGGACGATCTATTTACCACGTGTGTTTACCACGTAAACCACACGTGTGTTTACCACGTAAACACACGTGTGTTTTTGTATGAGAATGCAATCCACTCAACACCGCACAATGGCAACAATGCAAATGTTCACACATTACCGCCGCGCATCAAGCAGTCCGCTCGTTGAGGACGTCGGTGAGGA
Organism: Lampetra fluviatilis; assembly: GCF_964198595.1. Classification (NCBI taxonomy): domain Eukaryota; kingdom Metazoa; phylum Chordata; class Hyperoartia; order Petromyzontiformes; family Petromyzontidae; genus Lampetra; species Lampetra fluviatilis. The sequence goes on from NC_136302.1 coordinate 1,270,592, forward strand.
CGGACGCTTTGATGGTGACAAGTGTCGTTGTTAGGGGCGATCGTCGGGCTGAGAATTCGGTGTTAGGGGCGAGCTTTGGATGGGCGTGAGTGCCGCGATGCAGAAAGATGAATGGAGGCGCGGGTTTTATGTCGAGGTGAAATTAAAAGGGTGCGAACGCACACGAGATGGGATGTGGACTCGACATCCTTTAGTAGAATAATAAGGGCGTAAATGTTGTAGAATTAACTCAACAAAGGGGGAGGGTGGTGATGACTTCGGACCCAGGAACGCAACCCTATTTTTCCATTCGGTCCATTATTTTCCAGGAACGCCACCCCCGCGTTCGGCGACGCCTGCCTGTATACATTTTAGAGAGTATCATGTGTGCCTGATTCGCGTGATGGTAAAATCTTGCTTATGCTGTTGATTTATATTGTAAAAGTTACCAACCTGAGTGAAATCAGCGTAATTGTGGAATTTTCCCACAAAATATTAACGAAAATTTCCTAATATCAACGGCAGTAAGTGAGCACACTGTGACCTCTGTGGTTGGAGAATCAAGCTTTGGGATCTCCTGCTTCACGCAGAAATATGATACCTCCTGGATTCCATTGCAAAAAATATAATGCAATACCTCCAAGAATATAACACCAGCCAGGAATATATTACCTTCACTTCCACTGAAAGGCGTAAGGGCCCACCCGTGGCATTTCCGCGCCACGGGCGAGAATGCCCCATGTCCGGCCATGAGGTTCTGGCAGTCATTGACAGCGTTTCCTCCTTGATGTCATGCCAAGCAGAAGCATTCACCCCTGGGAGTATTTACGATAGTAATTTACAGTTTGTTGTCAATCCACTGCTGGGTAAAGGCATGGTCAAAAGTTTGATGTCGGCTCAGCCAATCACCTCCCTCCGGCTGGATGAGGGGGGGGGAGTGTCGGTAACACCATGTAATTAGTACTTGCTCGGCATTTAGTCAGTTGCGCTGGTACCGGCCTGATCGCATAAACTACGAAGCTATTTGTTTGTTTACCAGATAAGGTCCACTGGCTGCTATGTAGCTCTTTTTCAGAAGCAACCTGGCCATAAAATGATAGTTCAACGAAGTGGCTTATGTGGAAAGGTATAGCAGCCAAATGTTCCAAACACGTGATGTTGGTTTTAAATGCGGAGGGACAAACCGGAGGACCCGGGGAAAAATCCACGCGGCCATGAGGAGAGAGACACGCAACAACTCCAAATAAACAGCAGACTTCAGGGTCGGGATGGAACCCACGACCTCCTGTATACCGGGTGAGGTAGTTCGCATCTCGTAGCCACCGTGGCGCTCACTGGCCAATACGGAAAAAACAAACCGCGTGCAATCCCCTGGGCCCCCCGGGGATTTTCCACACCCGCAGAAGGATTCCTAAAAATGCATCTCCAGAATGCTGCCCCCGTACGAACACATGGGGCTTGCTGTGGCTGGGAGCCTCTCTCTCACCCGGGGGGAGGGGGGGGAATTCGACTTCAAGCTGCCGCTGTCAGTGCTCTGCGTGCACTCTGCCCTTTGCCGATTAGAAAATACCGACGCGACGGCTATTAGTAGAATAATTTTAATTATTATTAAAGGACATTAGTCTGGCGTCTGCTAACGCATTTGTTATTGCGCATAGACGTGCGTGGGTAATTAGGAGTATAAACATCGGTTATGCAATAGAAAATATATTTCAATAAATTAGGAGTGTAAATCGCGCTTACGCAACAGTTCAATAAACGCGAGTTCGCCGACGGATTTCATCGTCGCAGAAAAAGTGCATTTCACTCTCGCTTTGCGAGAGATATTTGATGAGCCTCGAGCGAGTGGCCGACTTTTAGTTGCGGCCCTTGACGCTTGCGGTGGGAGATTTACGCGAGTCGTTTGCGAGCCGCTTTTGAAGTGGTTCAGGCCTCGTCGGGAGCGAAGTCGCGGGCCGTGGGTTCCTCTCCCCGGCCACATTCAGTGAAGCTCCCCCACATTGAGTCAGTACTCAGTCGACAGCATTGGTTCTTCGTCTGCTTAACCTGTGCTGCCCTTTCTGGGGGTGCGAGACACGGGCAGATTATTTTCGAAGGTGACTAATTGAAAACACAAATTAAGCACGGGCACGTAACGACTGCTTTGTTTCACCAAGCTGTTTTAACGATTGCGAATCAAAGGGGTACAAGGCTACAGTAAAAGTTAAGGCCCTACTGGTCTATATAGTATACGGTATGTACTGTATACAGTCTAGATGTTGTGTACGGCACATTGGCTACGTCGTATACTGTAGCAGAAACACGCTCTCAGAAGGGGCCAACATGCGTATCGCACAAACCAGCAAGCGTCCGACACGAACCCACGGCGCATGCGCCAGACTGAGGTGCGCTCTGAACATCGCGTGAAGTGGTGTGGTAACCTCGTCCTGCCACGATGACAGACCCAGGTGTGATGTGTTACCTAAGGTGGACAGACCCACACTACTATGGTTAATTTGAATTCGGTGGACAGACCCAGGTGTAATGGGTTGCATGACTGAGAGGCGACTGGCAGATGCGTCACGTGTAATGAAATTACCGCAAAGTTAGTTTATTTCAGAAAGCAATTTACTTTGATTGAGATGTTTTAAAACATCGTCGATGCAGGGGTCCCGCAACCTGCGACCTGGAGCCGCACGCGGTGGCTCTTTAAGGACTGCTTCGTCACGTCCCTTATGAGTGACCACCTTATTTCATATGGATTAATAGCAGCAGATTGCAGATGTGATTGTAGATGTTATTATCCACTCAATTGTCTGTCCAGAAGCAAGAGTGGATCTCGTCCATTCACTCCTTTAAAGGAGCGAAAACAGCAGCAGCAGCGGAGTGTTCACGACGCGGTCGAAGCTTTGGGATTCGTGGCCCCACCACTCACAGGCCCTCGAATCTTTGATGGCGCCATTTGCGGCATCGGGTGGCCCGCATCGGCCACACGGCCGGTCCTGATTCGGTCGATGGTCGACCATCGGCGGCGTGGAAGGTTGAAACCGGGGGAGGTTCGACGATAGCTCCCCCACCCCCCCTGTACAAGAGATGTTTATTTTTCACGTTCGCCGTAGTCCAGAGTCTCGCTTTCCGTCTCTCGCCTTCATTGTGTAGTTGTGGCTTGGGAGTGAGAGGCTGCTGCTGCTGCGATCCACAAGCGGTGGCGACGTGGCGTGATTTCACGCGACCAGGCAGCGCTGGGTTTATGTCCCGTGTCTCGTATTCATCACGTTGCACTGCAGCTCTTGAAATGTTGAGTTTTTTTGTTTCAGCGAATTCCTCCACTTCGTTGTGTTGGTTGCTGACCCCTACTCAGGCGAATGCATACGTGGTTAATTAGCATGGCTTAATTACAGCTCCTAACACCCAGGTGATGCTCAGAGATAACCATCTGAGGTTCTGGATTAGGGGGTTGGCTGCCTTAGGCTGAGTAAATAGCAGAGGTTAACAAAGGAGACAATGGGACATTTAACCGACTTATAACATCTTGGCAGAAATAAGTCACAAAGCAGGGCTGATTACGTTGGTAAGCGTGGTCACTGGAGGACGGTGGGTGGAGGAGAGGATGTGAACTATCTCGCCTGGTACGAAGGAGGTTGTGGGATAGATCCGGACCAACACGCCTTCTGTATATTTTGGAATTTGCGTCTCTCTCTCTCTTGCCGTGGTTGCGTGGATTTTTCTCCGGGTCCTCCGGGTTTTCCCTCCACATTTAGAATCAACATCATGCGTTTTGAGTATTTGGCTGCTGCTATACATTTGCACGTGGCAGCCAGGTCGCTTCATAAAAAAGAGCTACATAGTTCAGTGGGCCTTACCTGGTAAGATTAAAAATCGTTCAGTTTACGGATTAAATGAATTGAGGTTGAGTGTGGAGGGAGAGGTGGCGGTGCTGTAGCCGCTCCTGCGGCAAAGAGTGGCAACAATCTACGGGTCAACCCACCGCGTGAACGCCACCTTAGCAGCCTTGCTGTTCATTGGCTTTGTATTATGAACTGTATGTTGAACTTCTTTCACACCGTACGTAGCCAACCGTTCTAACCGGAGGTGCGGGGGGAAGGATAACAAAGAAGCACACGCAAAAAGCAGTTCTAAACAAATACGATGTTAATTATCTTGATGGCTTTATCTTGCTGCTGCTGCTGCTGCTGTCATCCTTGTGACACCACTGGAGCTATGCACTTTTAAATATAAATTGAAAACTAATTTCTTTAAAAGTTACGTGTGTGTGTGAGTTGGTTGTCCTTCCCCCGCCCCTCTGAGTAGCATTTTGGCTCCGCACGTTTTTTTTATTACCATCGTCGCAGCTGTTTTTCCCAAACAAACTTTTAATCGAAGTGACTCATTCGAACAAAACAGAGCAACAATGACAATCGTGACCGTAAACAGCGTAGCCTGAACGTACACACCCGCCTGGAGCGGTTTTCAGTGAGTGCTCGTGGAAGTTCTCGTGATGAGACTTTTATAAAGGAGGGGGGGAGGTCTCTAGAAGCTTACAGCTGCCCGAGCGATACCCCATCTACTGCTAGATGATACCCTACTGCCATAATAGGCGGAGTTTGACGTCTATATTTGGGGAGACGGGGGTTCAGGCGTTCGCTTTGTCCCTCAGATTAGGAATTGTGGATGCATATATATTTTTTAAATCTTAATTGTAAACTGCTGAAAATAAATTAGTAAAGGTGTCCGGTTTGGAGGAGGGCGGCGTTTCCCCCCCTTGCCCCCCCCCCAAATTCCGCCCAAGGATGAAGGCCATCCCAAGCCAACGCTGCCACCGCCTCTTCACCCACTTTGCTCGTTCGTCCGTTTCTCAATCCGCTTGTCCTGGCGAGGGACGCGGCAGCAGCATGTTGAGTCGGGCGGTCCAGACCTCCCTTTCCCTGGTGACAGACTCTCGCTCTTCCTGGGGAATTCCTAAGCATTCGCAGGCCAGCCGAGCGACATAGTCCCGCAAGCGTGTCCGGGGCCGGCCCCGGGGTCTTTGCCCAGTGGGACGTGCTGCCCGGTAGAGTTCCAGGGGGAGTCTACCGGGGGGCATCCTTATCAGATGCCCGAACCACCTCAACTGGCTCCTCTCGATCCGGAGGAGCAGCGGCTCGACTCAGAGGCTCTCCCAGATTACCGAGTTCCTTACCCGATCATGGAGGGTGAGACCAGCAACCCTACAGAGAAACCTCATTTTTGACCCTTGTACCCGTGCTCTCATCTTTTCGGTCATTACCCTAAGCTTATAACCATAGGTGAGGATGGGAACGTAGATCGACCTGTAAACTGAGAGCTTTGTTTGAGAACTCGGCTCCCGCTTCACTGCCATGGAGTGGTACAGCGCCCGCATCACTGCAGAGGCTGCATCGATCCGCCGTCTGATCTCCCACTCCCACTTACCATCACTCACAAAAGAGACCCCGAGGTACTTAAACTCCTCCACTAAGGGCAGCTGTTCCCTCCTCACCTGGAGAGCACAATCCACCGTCTGCCAGGAGTGAACCATGACCTCAGATTTGGAGGTGCTGATCCTTATCCCAGCCGCTTCACACTCAGCATCAAACCGTTCAAGTGCACGCTGGAGATCACAGACTGACGAGGCAAAGAGGACAACGTCATCTGCAAAAAGCAGCGATGCCACCTCCATGTCCCCATACTGGATACTCTCCATACCTCAGCTGCGCCTTCATATTCTGTCCATGAAAATCACAAACAGGAGTGGAGGCAAGGCACACCCTTGGCGTAGTCTAACACCCACAGTGAACGACACCAAGAATAGGGACACAGCTCTCACTCCGGGATTAGAGTGACCGGATAGGGCACAAAAGCAGCACCGGTACATCATACTTCCGCAGCACCTCCCACACGACATTGCAGGGAACACGGTAATTTGCCTTCTCCAAGTCTACAAAGGAGATATATACTGGAGAAAGATACTCCCATGACCCCTCAAATATTGGTGAGAGGTATAAGAGCTGGTGCATTTTTCCATGACAAATGACGGAATCCTCATTGTTCCTCCTGAATCTGAGGCTCGACCACTGGGCGGAGCCTCCTCTCCAGCACTCTGACATCGGCTTTACCTGGGACGCTGAGGAGTGTGATCCCTCTGTAGTTGGAGCACACCCTCTCCTTTTTGAAAAATGGGAACCACTACCCCAGTTTGCCAGTCCAGAGGTACTGCACCCGCCTTCCATGCAACATTGAATAGGCGTGTTAACCACGACACTTCTACACTGCCCAGCGCTTTCAACAACTCTGGGCGAATCTCTTCCACACCAGCAGCTTTGCCACTGCAAAGGCCCACAGCGACTTCAGCAACCGTGACGGATCCGAGGGCACGTCCACCGGGTTGAGGAGCTCCTCAAAGTGTTCCTTCAACCTCTCGACTATCTCCCTAGTTGAGTTCAATGTTACGCCACCCTTACTCAAAACAGCCTGGGCCACTTCCCATTGACCCCTCCTAAGGCGTCTGATGGTTTGCCAGAACATCTTTGAGGCTGCCCGGTAGTCCCTCTCCATGGCCTCTACAAACTCATCCCACACCTGGGCTTTCGATTTACTGACTGCTGCAACTGCCGCCCTCTTGGCAAGCTGGTACCTCTCAATAGAGTCAGTAGACCTTTTTCCGAGCATAGCTCAGAAAGCCTGCTTCTTCAACTTGACAGCTTCCCTCATCACTGGTGTCCACCAGTGGGTCCTAGGGTTGCCACCATTACAGGCACCAACTGCCTTCAAGTCACAGCTTTTCGAAGCTGCATCCACAATCGAGGTCCTGAACATCGTCCTCTCAGGCTCAATGTCCACGACTTCTCGTGGAGTGCAGGAGTTTTCCCAGAGGTGGAAGTTGAAATATTTCTGCACTGGGTCTTCCGCCAGACGTTCCCAGAAGACTCACATTATTTGTTTGAGCCTTCTACGTCTATCTGGTCGGTGCGTCGGATCCAACTTACCACCAGGTGGTGATCAGTTGACAGCTCTGCCCCTCTCTTCAACCGAGTGTCCAGAACATATGGCCTTAGGCCCGATGATACAACTGTAGTAAGTCCAACTGAGTCGCAGACGTTGTCTTGGGAACAACACTATTTATTTCAGTAACTCAACATAACATAACGTAACCTACACTTGGGTGTTCATCTATCCACGCTACGGCAGAACTAGACATGGTTCGCTATCCCGGCCCGGACCACAAGCTGGGTCCCGGACCGCATGGCTAGAGGCTTCTTTTATCCGATGTGGATCTTCATCACCAAATAACACGACGAGCCCTGAGCCCCTCACGGGGCCCCGTTATATCGGCCTGGGCTGGGGCTGGCTCCGCCCCTCACCCCGCCCATCTTCTAGATCTCTCGAGCTCTTTCCCGAAGGCTCCCGAGAGCTCTTTTATACCACGTGACCACCCAGCGGCCCCCGTCCACCGGTGGCCCCCCTTCAATATCATCCGGTCACGTGTCGGCAGGTCAGCCAGTATATCATGCTCCAACGAAACCCTGGCTGGCTGACACTCCCTCTCGCTCCCTCACCGGGAGCCTGCACCGCACACTGTATGTGGTGCCTCCGCGCTGACCAGCGCTCACCCAAGCCCCGCTAGGGCTGGTACTACACCCAGTAAGCGGGCTATATATAATGATAGCACATTATCTGCCGTGGCTTCGTAAGCCCAGCACCACACAGTGACAATCAAAGTCACTAGACAACTATAAAGTCAATCATTAACCTTCGGCCCAAGGTGCTCTGGTACCAAGTACAATTATGAGCATCCTTGTGTTAAAACATGGTGTTTGTCATTGGCATTCCGTGACTAGCGCAGAATTCCAATAACATCTCACCATTTGGGTTCAGATCAGGGGGGGCATTCCCCCCAATCACGCCTCTCCAGATATCTCCATCGTTTCCCACGTGAGCATTGAAGTCCCCTTTACTATGGAGTCAGTAGGCGGCACTCTATTGAGCACTGCACCCACCATCTCTAATAAGGCCGAATACTCTAAACTGCTGTTTGGTGCATAAGCACAGACAGAGTATGGGAACCTCATTTGCCAGTAAAAATATGATAATTGGTTCTTTACCCTTCTATCTGGCAACAAAACTGACACCTTTTTTTTGTTGCCAGATAGAAGGGTAAAGAACCAATTATCACAGACAGAGTGTTCCTTTCTGAGACCTGAAGTCTCATTGAGGCGACCCTCTCATCCACTGGGACAAACTCCAGCCAAACAGAATCCAGCCGGGGGGTTGTGAGTATCCCCACACCCGCCCGAGGCCTCTCACCAGGGGTTACTCCAGCAATAGGAGAGAGACCACCCCCGATCGAGAAGTTTGGTTCCAGTACCAATGCTCTGTGTGGAGGTGTGACCGACTATATCTCGTCGGTACCTTTACACCTCTTCCACCAGCTCTGGCTCCTTCCCCGCCAGTGATGTGACATTCCACGTCTTAATAGCAAGTGTCCATTGCCAAGGTCTAGTCCATCCGAGACCATTCCTCTCCCTGCCACACACTGGCATCGCACACCCGCCCCTCACCCTTCATCCTGTGGATGGTGGACCCACGGATGGCGCCACTTAGCCATTTCGGGCTGGGCCTGACCGGGTTATGTGGGAGGGTCACCCAGCCACCAGGCGCTTGTCGGCGAACACCACCCCCATGCCTGGCTCCACAGGTGTGCCCTAGTATCCTTTGTCCGGGCGAGGTTCTCTCATTTTGGTATTTTCCCCTCGAGTGAAACATGACCACCGCACTCTCACCCCCCGGGGCCTGTCGCGCGTGAGTAATTGGGCGTGCGAAGCTCCACCCGATGCCCCGGGTTGGGAGTTTAACCGCGGGGCCTCAACCGCGGTTAATCGAAAGCCAAGCAAAAGTGCTCATCACCAAACGCCTGGGCGAGTCATCTCCGTCACTCCGCTGCGACGATCCGCTCCGACGATCCATTCATCCTCTTTTATCTCACCACACCGCATCCTGCCCGCTTTGTTGTTGTACCATCCCCAGAAATGTTACATTTGAGGTTATATAAGTTCTTACCTTTCTTTTTTAATGTATTCATTCGTATTCTTCATTTATTATTCTCCAATGTGTTATGTCTATTCTTTGGGTCTTTTGGTAAAGCCATGTAGATAGAAAAATTATAACATTTATAAAATAATAACAATATCACGACGTTTCGATCGCAACACAAGCAATCGTCATCAGGTGAAAATATAGCGGGAGAGCTGCTGAGGCAGGAAAAATATATGACAGGAGCGCTGCTAAGGCAGGGTGTTATAAAGGTTTGAGATGGGTGTAGCCCAAGGGTCAGTGGGCGAGGCTAGAGATGAAATTTGCATGTTAATGTAAGATCGGAGAAATCTTGACAAACGAAGCTGTGGAGCTGTGGGGGTGGCCATTGTATTGTGTTCTGTCTGTCACGGAAACGGTGTTTTATTTTTAAGTGATGAAACCCGACTTAAGAGCGTCTTACCTCACAGGGTACTTGAAAATAAACTGAAACTGTTTGTATCAGAATATTTTTTTGGACACATTGATGGAATCCGATAAGCTATAAAGCTCTTTACCCCCACAGATGTCCAGTATCGTTTGCCCACTGCCTGCGCAGCATCCGCTGTAAATGACCATCCCAGGTGGTGGCAGGGGGGGGGGGGTCCCGGGAGATGGTGACCGGCTTAGGAGGCCGTCATCCAGCAGTGGATCGATCACGGTTGACGAGTGATAAAAATTTGCATGCGTCGAGAAACGTCGGTATTTTAACTCGCCGCGTTCCACGCGCGCATCGCGTGAGCCTTTGATAATCGATGAGGTACGGCGCAAAATAAGTTCAACATTCTGTACACACAACCACCCACTCACTGGCCCGCTCCCTCACGGTAGGCTACGTACGGCGCGAAAGAAGTTCAACATACACTCACTGACCTGACCGACTCACCCACCCACTCACACACTCGTTCACCCACTCACCCACCCGTTCACCCACTCACGGTCGGATAATGTACGGTGCGAATAAAGTCCAGCATACACTCACAGACGAGGTGCCGATGATCGTGACAGCCCTCCGCTCGGTGCGTGGCGGAGTGGGGGAGGGATGGGGGTTGGATGTGGCCGCCTCCTGTCGTCATTTACCTAAACGCTGCCAGGGACTTAAACACAGACGAATCAACAATGCAATCCGATTTGACGAGACAAAGAGACAAAGACCCCCCTATAGCCTGAACAGACTGTCGGGGCAAGTGCTGTTAGCGAGCAGCACTTATGAAGGCTACCGGCACTATGGCACACGAGGGGGTGGGTGGCCAACACCACGTCGAGCCGCCTTTGTCTGCTTCGTGACGATGTTTGCACACCGCACCAGGTACTCATTTGAGGCTGAGTCGACCTAGGGGAGGCCGAGGACCGCTTAAGATAATTGTCACCGGTGTTGGCCGTGAGCGGGAATCGAACTCACACATACACATACAGACACATATACAGACACACAGACGCACACACAAAGACACACCAGAGCAGTGTGCGTCCGTCCCCTCCGCAGCGGTGGGCGGGAGTGCAGAGTGTCGGTAGAAGGGAACCGCTTTGGAATTGGCGTGGGAATTGTTAATTGTGGCACGTGCCGCTCGCTCTGTGGCTGCGAGGCTGAACGCGGAGTCAGGGCGACATCTGAAATCTGCTCAATTCGTCAACCTGGGCGCACCCACAGGCAGCGCGAGCGACTCCCGCCTGGCACAACAACCACCAATCATCATTATCACGACTACACTGAGGGACGGCAGCTCGGGGGTGGGTGGGTGGAGAATACAGGGCTCCTCCTAATTGGTCTCAAGGAGCGAGAAGGACCGGCACCACCACAATTTCCCACTACCATTTACCAGCACCACCACCACCACCACTACTACCAGCACCAACAACAGTACCAACAAGAGCAGCACGGCCACGCAGCAGCCGCTGTTGCTGCTACTGCTGTTGTTGTTGTGACGTTGTTGTTCCGTTGTTGTTCCGTTGTTGTTCCGTTGTTGTTGTGCCGCTGCTGTTGTTGTTGTGCCGCTGCTGTTGTTGTTGCTGCTGTTGTTGTACTGCTGCTGCTCAGTCATGTGGTGGTGGTGGCGGCAGCGGCGCTGCACACGCGGCGCCTTCTGCGCGGCCTCCAGCGACCGCCTCCACCTCCTCCAGCAGAAGAGGTGAGATCGGACCCTGTGGTGTGGAAGAGGTGAGATCGGACCCTGTGTTGTAGAAGAGGTGAGATCGGACCATGTGTTGTAGAAGAGGTGAGATCGGACCCTGTGGTGTAGAAGAGGTGAGATCGGACCCTGTGTTGTGGAAGAGGTGAGATCGGACCCTGTGGTGTAGAAGAGGTGAGGTCGGACCCTGTGTTGTAGAAGATGTGAGGTCGGACCTTGTGTTGTAGAAGAGGTGAGGTCGGACCCTGTGTTGTGGAAGAGGTGAGGTCGGACCCTGTGTTGTAGAAGAGGTGGGATCGGACCCTGTGTTGTAGAAGAGGTGAGGTCGGATCCTGTGGTGTAGAAGAGGTGAGATCGGACCCTGTGATGGAGAAGAGGTGAGATCGGACCCTGTGGGGCAGGGCGCTCACTGCTCGCTGTGCTAAAGATTATTGATGAAGGCGATCGTGATGATGGCTCCCTTGATGGTGGTGGTAGTGATGATAGTGGTGGTGCTAGTGCGGGTCACTGATGATGATGATGATGCTAGTGCCGGTTGTTGATGAAGGTGATGGTGGTGATGGTGGTGGTAGGTGGTGATTGTGTTAATGCGATCCACTGACGAAGGTGATGTGATGAGACTCACGTCTTTGTATAGACGCGTCTATATCTGCAGTAGTCACGACCAGGAATTTACCACCGCCTCCACCGCCGATGACCAAATCACCCGGAATATGCCAGACCTCGGGAGCTAAGCAGCGTTGAGCCTGGAGAGTGCTTGGATGCGCGTAAAAAAACATAGGTTGTCGTCCTGCTTGCTGCCGGATTAATTCTGGCCTGCAGTGGGCAGTGCAGATAAGCCATTGTTGTACATTACTGCGCTAATTGTTTATTATACGTGACTTTACCGATAGAATTAAAGGATATGAATACTGCGTTATGCTATGGCATTGAATGCATCGGGCAGTGCCGGTGGTTAAGGGCAGTGGCACTTTCAATCCCATCAGAACATCAACAGGGCCGATGACTGTAACATTTAAAATTAGCCACGGGAGTGCGATCGTGGCCATGCAACCCAAACTATTGGCCATTTAGTAAACCCATAGATGCTCGTCGAAATACATAGAGACCCACAGAGAGACTATAAATACAAAGCCACGGTATTGTGATTGTGGCCATGCAACACAAACTCTGGGACCGTACCGTCAGCCCACTGTGGTCTACACTCCTTCAACAGAGGAGGAAGATCAGCAAAACGACACGAAATCTCTCTCTCTCCTGATGCTCTCTCGTCGTGGCTAGCGGCAGACTTCGGACATTGGCATCTCACTTCTGAACGTATTGCTGCTGCCATAAGGGCGCGAGGATAGACGAGAAGTGGGAGTCCGCGTGTGGTGAAGTGATGGAGTCGAGGTGATGGTGAGGTGATGGAGTCGAGGTGTGGTGAAGTGATGGGGTCGAGGTGTGGTGAAGTGATGGAGTCGAGGTGTGGTGAAGTGATGGGGTCGAGGTGTGGTGAAGTGATGGGGTCGAGGTGTGGTGAAGTGATGGAGTCGAGGTGTGGTGAGGTGATGGAGTCGAGGTGTGGTGAAGTGATGGAGTCGAGTTGTGGTGAAGTGATGGAGTCGAGGTGTGGTGAAGTGATGGAGTCGAGGTGTGGTGAAGTGATGGAGTCGAGGTGTGGTGAAGTGATGGGGTCGAGGTGTGGTGAAGTGATGGGGTCGAGGTGTGGTGAAGTGATGGAGTCGAGGTGTGGTGAAGTGATGGAGTCGAGGTGTGGTGAAGTGATGGAGTGGAGGTGTGGTGAAGTGATGGAGTCGAGGTGTGGAGGAGTGATGGAGTCGAGGTGTGGTGAAGTGATGGAGTCGAGGTGTGGTGAAGTGATGGAGTCGAGGTTGGAGGAGTGATGGAGTCGAGGTGTGGAGGAGTGATGGAGTCGAGGTGTGGTGAAGTGATGGAGTCGAGGTGTGGTGAAGTGATGGAGTCGAGGTGTGGTGAAGTGATGGAGTCGAGGTGTGGATAAGTGATGGAGTCGAGGTGTGGATAAGTGATGGAGTCGAGATGTGGATAAGTGATGGAGTCGAGGTGTGGATAAGTGATGGAGTCGAGGTGTGGATAAGTGATGGAGTCGAGGTGTGGATAAGTGATGGAGTCGAGGTGTGGATAAGTGATGGAGTCGAGGTGTGGACAAGTGATGGAGTCGAGATGTCAATGGTCCACGTCGCGTTCGTCCGTAGCACTCTCGCTGCGCGCTTGGCAGTGTCGGCACAAACTGGATACGAACGCCAAACAAACGCGTCCCATTGTAAAACAGAATTGTCACATTTCAAATGAAAATTCGCTTTTGATCCAGACGGCAGTGTGTCGGGGTGGCGCTTCACTGTGCACATATGAAAGTGAAGTTTCGCTTTTTTCCTAAATTAGTTTTCTTTTTGGTGTAAAAGTGAACGCATGAGAATGTCGTTATAATCTTTGACGTTTGCAGGCTACTTCTGGGTCTCCTTTTCTTTTGCATTCCTTCTGCGTCTTCGCACCATGGCTGGTGATGTTGCTGTCGAGCAACGGCTACAATGTTACATCGGGGTGGTCGAGCGAGACGATTGTGGCGGGATTGGTGGAGTGGTGGAGTCTATTGCTGTGATGCCTCCTTCCTGTTGACTTCTGTGTGGGTCTGAAGGGTCTCTGTGTGTTTATGGTTGTCTATGTGAATCTAAGGGTGTCTATGTGAGTCTAAGGTTCTGTATGTGAATATAAGGATCTCTATGTGTGTCTGATTCCGTTTGTGAATCTTCGTGTCTCTACGTGAGTCTATGGTTATGTATGTGAATCAGAGGAGGAGATTGCGAATTCTTCTTGTGACCTTCATTCGGCTTTCCAAGTTTCATCATTACTCGGTTTGAAGTGGCTTTGTTAAAGGTTGGGAGCGTGGGTCCCAATGAACTCGTGCGACTTTAAGCGGCTGTGGTGTTGGTGGTTGTGGTAAGGGATGTAATTGAGATCCCCCTGGTGGATGTGGAGAGGCACCGTGTCCTACCGTTCCTTGGACTTTCTGGAGGGTCGCGGTAAACGTGGTGAATGTGCGACAACACGGGGCGACGACGGGAGCTGGGGGGTCGACGAGACTGCGACACCATTTTTCACCTTCGTTGAGCACCCCCTAAATAGTGAGGGGTCGTTGTTAACCTCGCAGGGGCTTCCATTGAACAGGGATACGAACGGCCAGGTAGTGGGTGGTAGCTGTGCATGCGGGCCTGAAAATCAGCACTGTGGTGGATCACCGCACGAATTACACTATAGCCATGTTCCCTTACCATGGCCACACCCTGGTCTGCCATCAGAATGTAGTCCAGCAAAGTGTGGGCTGATGTCATCTGTTTCTTCTTTACGGGGATAGAGTGTTGCTCCTTTGCATGCATGGGTTTCTTCCAGGTACTCCGGCTTTTCTCCCACATGTATGATAGACAGTTACTAATTGGTTCGAAACACCTGAATGAATAGAGAACTCCAGAGCAGATGTTGGTGCCGGCTGGCCGCCTGGCAGCCTTCCAGCTCGTCTGTGGTTCCTCAGCAATTGCGAGATGCAGTTTGCATGAACGACGCGATATACAACTAATCAATGTTTTTTTGGAGACGTGACCTTGAAGATAACTAACGTGAAGTTTTGTTAGCATCAGCACCCTAATGTGTACACATTCCACAAAATAGAAAGTCTAAAGATTAATTTGCAAAGTTTTATCTTAAACAGATTCAGTTAGGGCGGTGTAAATTATCAATTGCTTCGGCAGAGGCTGGGATTTTTGCTTTTGGTCAACAGCTGTTGCCTTGTCATGAAGTGGTATTCATTTTAGCCACCCCACTGGGACTATGAGCTGATTTGTCCCCCAAATGGGATTCAAACTCCAGATGCACATGCGCCACGGTTGGCTCATGCAGGCGGAGTTGGGTAAATTATTCGTGAGGGTCTTCACGAGCAGGGGCATGTTACGAGTGAGGCCTTAGGCCTAAGCCTGCTCATGATCTGGAAACAGTGCAGAACGAAATAAACTATTTTTTTTATTTTACCAGGTAAGGCCCACTGAGCTGTATAGCTCTTTTTCAGAAGTGGGCTGGCCACAAATGATAGCTCAACGAAGTGGCTTATCACGATGAAGTTGATAGCAGCCAAATTCTTTAAATGCGTGATGTTGATTCTAAATGTGGAGGGGGAAACCCGGAGGGCCCGGAGAAATATCCATGCAACCACTGAGAGAGAGACATTCAAACTCCAAATATGCAGCAGGCATTACGGTCGGGATCAAACCCACGACCTCCTCTATACTAGCCGAGGTAGTTAACATCTCGCCACCATGGCACCCAGTACATCACGTATCCGACTCCCCGGAGGCCGATGTATAGGCATTACTTTGACAGGTCAAATTCGTGAACACGGGTAAAAAATTAACGTTAAACCATGAGGCACAAAGAGATTACCGGACGGCAATATATAGCGCAGACTGCTTAATTTATAAACGTGGATAAATGTTTAACACTTTCCTGTTTCGAAGACCTACACGTACGTCATCGGTTCTTCTTTCAATTCCGTTCAAGTGAAGTATACACGTACATATCTGTACGTTGGCGTACGTGTACGTCATCAGAACGTAACCGGAAATGAAAATGAAATAAGTAACTATTGGTACCGAGGCTCCCACAAGGCCATGCAGGAGGACGTGTGGCACAGTTTTGGAGCCAGCTATCATAGAATGTGGCGGTCGTATCGTTACGGTTCTGTGGTCAGCACAAGTCTTTAAAAGCAACATCGTTAGTACGCCTCTCTAAATAAAATTAACGCCGAGCCCCTTGCGCGTTCCGAGATTTAAACGGTGAATGGAGCACCCACCCTGCAACTTGCAGACGTCTCGGAACGGAAAAGGGTTAACGAGTTGCTGCTGTGCTGAGGATCGAGATCAAGATCGCACGACCGCACGTGTGAAGGGGGTCGGATGAGTGAGCGCTCGGAGAACGCGGCCATTCCACAGCCGCACATGCCGTGCCGGGTGTGGCCGGTTGCTCGGCCATGACGGGCGGATATGCGATGTCGTTGATGGCACCAGACCACGACCTACTGAGGCATTGGGTTTTTACCAGATTGTGTCGGAGACATGACACGGACTAAGTACTAAGTACCCGTGCCAAATCACAGGAAGAATATTTCGGACTTCCAAGTCGGCGCCCTGCGAACGATTGTTTAAGGGCGCTTTATAAATATCAATTATTATTATGTATGTATGTATGTTGGACTTCGTTCGCATCGTACGTAGCCAACCGTGCCAATCGGAGGTGCGGGGGAAGGACAGCAATCGGTTAATTAATGTGACCGTTTCAGGTATTTCTGTAAATCGTCAAAATAAATACTTTGCGTCAGGGCATGAAATTGAACCCTGCGTGTTTGCATGAGATACCGCAGAATCGCAGCCCACCTGTTCCCGAGTCGGTCGGACCGAGGATGGTGCTGATTTTGTCTGAATGGAAATATTAATCGATTTAGCCGTCCTGTGCATGCACACTTCGGCAAACTCTGACACGATTTGTTCATTCGGTCTATTAACACACGCCACATACTGGCCAGGCTGGGTGGGGGTGGTCGGTGAAACTGCCGGAGCGATTGTTTCAGAATATAGGATTGGGGGTCACCAAGATTAATTTTCCAAGCCCAATCTTGCTGCCACCTTGCTGCTGCTGCTGCTGAGCCACGGGGGAGACGTTTAAACAAGCTCGACAGGCTCGCGGTCCAAGCGGACACCACCCTGCATGGTGACGTAAGCTCGTGCATTCCGAGCAAGCTGGAGTAACAAAGATCCCCCACTCCCCTATAGCCTTAACAGACTGTTGGGGGCAAGTGCCGTTAGCGAGCATCTATGAAGACCGGCACGGCGCACGAGGGGGTGCGTCGGCCAGCACCACACCCGGGCGCCTTTGTCTCCCGAGGTTTATGAAACGCACCAGGTACTCATTTAAGGCTGAGTCGACCTCGGAGAGGCCCCAGGACCAGTTAAAATAATCGTCACTGGTGTTGGTGGCCATGAGCGGGAATCAAACTCGGGTCACCGGGTTCATAGCGCAGAGCACTAACCCCTGCACCACCGCTGGACTAATACCCATGGTACCACCCTGGCTTGTTCCCACGTAATACAGCGGAATGTGGAGCCCGATTCCACAGTTGGATGCAAACTTATATAGTACACGCAGTGCAACGTGGTCGCCAGGCACCATTGTGAAGACTATGAAAGCGAATAAGTAAGACATTTCACCTGCTTGTCATGATAACGTTGTTTTGGGTTCCGTCGTGTTCATGTAAATGTGTCGTGCACCCACCTCCACCCGACACAGCCAATTAGAAAGATTGTCACTTGAACAGAAAGTGCTCATTTGAACATGCTAACAGAACTTGTCGGCAGGAGGTAAGCACACGACAGATTTAACATGCACGATCTAACTCAAACAACGTCGTAATTAATTCACCTCCTTAACGTATTCCTCCCAGGTAAAACAAAGTATTCTTTACATTTCCTGTTAGCCACTGGCTGCTGATGAGACGCGTTTCTGTCGAAGCCTGGTCCAGAGTTCGCCTCACGCTTGGCCACTACCGCTGACGGCAGGCCTCGTGGCCTCGCGGCTGATGTGCGGCGAACGTCACATGAAGGAGGTACACCCTCTGATCTGATCTGATCTCTTTGTGCACGCTCGTTGGATCCACTGCTGTTCGCAGAGCGCAGTGAGCGACCGGCGGCTTGCGACTTAATCAGTCGCGGGGGTGCGAAGCGATTTCCTTGAGCGGTTGTTGACTTGTTTTCGGTGCCCGGCCCATTCTGGAAACACGGTGGCATGCAGGGGAGGCGTGCGTTGCTTCGTTGGAGCTTATCGCGCGCAGAAAGCAACGTAGACAGAAACGACTATGAACAGCTTCGCGAGGAGTCAAGTTAAACAGCTCGTGAGATTCGTGTGAATGTGCCGCGCATAGCCAACCATGCTAATCGTGGAGGTGCGGCGGGTCAGGGACAACAAGTTACTCGTTTGAGGCAGCGCGCGTGAACAACGTGTGGCACCGTGTGTTTGCGGTGTTTGCGCCTTAATTGTGTTGTGGTTCTTCTCACCATTGACCTTTTGAGGCGACTATAAATAAAGGGCGCCACCCCCCCCCCGTCAGAGGTCACCGTGAAGCTTCCGGAGGGGTCATCGTGGAGGCGTCTTCTCTCAGTACCCCCCCCCATCCCCTGTGACGTCTGTCCAAAACGATCGGCACCTCCGTGCCCGAAAGAGCGTCCCATTGCTGCTCGCATCGGAAATTCCATGTTCCCATGACGGGGGCGGTGAGAAAGGTGGGGGGGCGAGTCTCCACGTGACAAGAAGGCATTCTTAAAACATGAAAACCAGAGGTGGAGGCCAGTGACTTTCACTGGGCAGGCGTGGGTCTGGATGACCACGATGACCTCTGCTTGTCCCGCTGGCCCATCTGCACGCCAGCGTCTGTTGCCCGTCAGTACATCTCGCGATGGAGGTGCCCTGGCCCCGTGGGCCGACACTTTGGTGGAGATTTGCGACCTGTGCCTCGTGCGGAGTCTCTCGCCTTCTGTGAACTTCGACCTTTGTCCGCCTGTGGTGTTGGCATGAGATTGCAGTACAGCAAGTGGGTCCTTGATGTTTTTGTTTGCGTGCAGACTTTTAGGACGTTGGTCTCAAGTTTAGTTTTTTGTTTAACCAGGTGAGAATTCAAAAGGCCATAATGGTCTAGTTTACAAGAGCGACCTTGGGTCACTAAAGTGACAAATCTATAGAAAGATACATTGAGACCCAGAGAGATACAAACAGACCCATGGAGACACCCATAGAGATATATATATATAGAGACAGAGATATATATATATATAGAGATACATAGAGACTCTAAAATCCCGCCGATGTGAGTCAATGTTTCACCAAAGCAGCGCCATTCGACTCGAGCGGATTACCTCCGGATTGATTGCCGCACAAACCACAAAACACAGCCACAGAAACTTCGAGGGGATCTCGGGTGACCGTGCTACCGATATGCAAAGCAATTGGCTGTGAGGTTACTCCTCCATAGGCACGGGATGTTCCCTGCTGTCCTCCGAGGGCTCCATGTCGTGCCCACAACGGCGCGGAGCGGCGCGGAGGAGGTGCGGGCGGCGGTCGTGCCAGCCGGCGGCACCTCGCCGCAATCCGGCCGGTACCAAGCGCAGGCTGGAGGGGCTCACCTGTTAGTCGGTGTGTGGTGTGTGTGGTGTGTGTGTGTGGGGTGTGTGTGTGGTGTGGTGTGTGGTGTGCGTGTTGTGTGTGTTTTGGCGCATTGCACCACGAGCCGACAGATCTCCATTTCTTCGGTGAGGGAGATCTGATCTGCTCCTAGGCCTCCCCGAGGTCGACTCAAATGATTGCCTGGTGCGGTGTGTCAACATCCTCACTGTGGAGACAAAGGCGGCTGGTCGTGGTGCTGGCCACCCGCCCCCTCGTGTACAGTTCCGGCCCTCATATAGGTGCTACTCGCTAAAAGCACTTGCCCCAACAGTTTGTTAAGGCTACGAGGGGGATCTTTGTCTTTGTGTACAGATGTGTCAATGTGTAGATGTGTGTGCTCTCACAATCATTAAGGACCTTCATGTTGGTGAGTGGGCCCGGGTAATACTACGTGGCCGGGAATCGAAGCCATTCCCTGTACACCTTGGTGTGCGACAGGGATGTCCTCTGGCTCCTTCATTATTTAACATCTATTTTGACCACGTAGTTAGTGAAGCCTTAAAATAGCTGTACCGGGGGAATTTCCATTTGGTACAGATACAATGGGAGGCTGATCGATGCCCGGGTGCGGTCAAGGGATGGCTCCCTATTGCTCAACCACGTTATGTATGCTGATGATCTGGTAATTTCTTCTCACTCAGAGGAGGAGTTGGAGGCGCTGCTGCTGAACCTGGAGCTTGCCACCAAGAGGTGGGGACTTACCATCAGCCCCACCAAAACTAAGCACCTGCCTGGGTATTTTGTACCATCGGATACTCTACCTCCGCAATTCCCAATTGGTGATAGGGCAGTTGTGGAGAGAGTGGAAAGTTTCCCATAACTTGACAGTGTGCTCATGACCAGTTCTGGTTTAACAGCAGAGGTCTCAATCCGAATCAGTTGAGCGGCATTATATTTTCATTGGTTGCGTAACGCTGTGTGGAAGCTACCTGGTCTATCACTCCGCACGAAGCTTCAGGTCTTCTCGGCCACGGTCATTCCCTCCCTTCTCTATGCTTGCGAAACGTGGACCCCCCTAATGGAACATCTTCGCCGGTTATAAACATTTAGGCTGGCCTGCCTACGATCCATCCTGAGTTTAACTAGTCCCATTGGTGAGCTCCTCCGGCAGGCAAGGCTACCTTGGCTGGGCCATGTAGCCCGCATGCTCAGACACCGCATGCCTAAACAGCTTTTGTTCGGCCGGATCGAAGAGGCTAAACGGGCGCGGCATGGGCTAGAGAAGAGATGGAGTGATGTGGTACAGGAGGACGTGGAGTTGAGTGGACTTGCCGATGATTGGTATCAGCGGTGTCAAGATCGGCCTCTGTGGAGGAGGCTCGTGAAGGACGCTACTGGGCAGTTGGAGGCAGTCGCCCTCCAACAACTACGGAGGGCGGAGGAGTGACGCTCACAACAACGAGAGGAGCGCCGGGTGGCTAAAGCACAGCAAGTTGGCACAGTAGGGGCACAGGTGGTGCATCAGGCAGTCGTCTCAAGCAGTCGATCTGTGGCATTTCGATCAGCCATCCTGCCAGCGGGCGTTCGACACTTCACGTGGCCTCAAGGTGCACATAGCCTGGCACAGGCGTCGTGGTGACGTCACCGCCACTTAGTGGCGAATGGTGGTTGTTGTTGTTGTGTGTGTAGATATGTGTGTGTGTAGAAGCTGCCTGGCCCGCACTCCATACAAAGCTCCGGATTTTCTCAGCCGCAGTTAAATATGGACTCCTCCAATAAAACGTCTGTGCTATATTGAGCCATTCAGGTTGGCCTACCCACAATCAACCCTGGCCTTAACCAGAAAGGATTGTGTGAGGAGCTCGTTTGTCCTTGAAAGATCTGGACACGGTCCCATCGGTGAGCTCCCCCGACAGGTGAGGCTACCTTGGCTGGGCCATGTAGCCCACATGCCCAACTATAGCATGCTCAAATCGCTGCTATTTTGCCAGATAGGAAGTGGTGGGACTAAATGGGCATGGCACGGGCTGGAGAGGAGATGAGCTGATGTGGTCCAGGAGGATGTGGAGCTAAGTGGACTTGTCGTTGACAGATACCAGCGGTTGTCCAGATGGGTATGTATGGAGGAGGAGGGTTGTGAAGGACGCTAATGGGCAGTTGGAGGCAGTTGCAACTCCAACAACAGCGAGGACAGAGGAGCGACGCTCACAACAACGAGTGGAGCGCCGATAGTGGTTAAAACGCAGCAAGTTTGCACAGTGGGGAACACAGGTGGTGCATCTGCCAATCATCTCAGTCAACCCACAGCAACTGAGTCTGTCCCGTGACCACCTGCCAGCGAGCCTTTGACACTTCAGACGATGGCCACAAAGTGCACCTAGCCTGGCACAGCACTGTGGTGTCGTCACCACCAATTTGTGGCAAAGGGCGGCCGTTGTTGTTGTTGTTTGTTGGTGTGTTTACGCCGACTCGTCAGGGGATTAAACCCTCGTGTGGCCTGACCTCTGGGGATCTTTCAACTACCCAATTATTTGTGTTTCTGAATTTAATTGTTTTGCTGTTGGAGCCTCCTGGAGTTTGTTTTGTGCACAGTGCTGATGCTGTTGGGGTGCTGGTGTGGTGGCTGGACGGAGGGGGTGTGTGGTGACCGGTCCGTGGTTTGATGGACTGACCGAGGGGGGGTGTGTGGTGGCCGGTCCGTGGTGTGGTTGCCGGTCCGTCGTGTGCGTCAAGGCTACGTTACTGTGCGTTGTGGTGGAGTGCACGTGACAAGGATCCATCCGTGTGGGTTTGCGCAGGATTAAGGAGATTCCGCTGTTTCTCGCTGCCATGGAAAACGACAGAGAGTCCATCCTGAAGCTCCTCAACAACCCGGACACCGACCCCTACGTCACCGGTACCCTGCGCCCGCTCGCTCGCCGTGCATGCATTGTGTGTGCATTGTGTGTGCATTGTGTGTACATTGTGTATCCATTGAGGAGTAGTTGGTAATGTTGCACTGTGTAAGTGGCGGCTGCTGTTGTGTGTGCGCATTTATTTTGTGGGGAGCGGTGGCGCAGAGGTTAGCGCGTCTCCGCTACGAACCCGGCAGAGACCCGAGTTCGATTCCCGCTCACGGCAAGCACCAGTCACCATTATCTGAACCAGTGACGGGCCTCCCCTAGGTCGACTGAGCCTCAAATGTGTGCCTGGTGTGATGAATAAACATTGCCACGGAGGATACAAAGTCAGTAAGGCGTGGTGCTGACCACCCACCACCTCGTGTGCTGTACCTGCCTTCATCGATGCTGCTACTTGCGAGCAGCACTTGCCCCAACAGTCTGTTAAGGCTACACGGGAGATCTTTGTCTTCGGTGTAGGGGCATTGGGTGAGACGGCACTGCACATCGCCGTGCTGTACAACAGCAACGACGCTGCGCTGGCATTGGCTGACGCCACCCCTCAGCTCATCAACCTGCCCGTCTACTCCCACGTCTACAAAGGTATCATCACCATTGTCGCTATCATCACCACCATCATCATCACTATCGTCATCGTCGTCATCGTCGTCATCATCATCATCACCATAATCATCATTGTCACTATCGTCATCACCATCGTTATCACCATCATCTTTGTCATCATCATCACCATCGCCATCATCACCATAGTCATCAACATCATCGTCGTCACCATCTTCATCACCATTGTCACCATCGCCACCATCATAATCACCATTGTCATCTCCCTCCCTCCCTCCGTGGTTCCGCCGCAGTCCTGGCGGTGCCCTTGCGCCGCTCCCTTCACACGGCCGGCCAGCAACCCCCCCAACTCCCCTTCCCTGCCTCTGTTGTGCCACGTCGCCGAATTCTGGTGCCAGGCGCCGAGCTCATTCACGTGGCGAGTCCACAACCACTCTCTCTCTCTCGGACCGTATTTGAAACGCAACTGGCAAAATGTAAAGTGAAATGACAGTTTCGTTTAAATAGTTTATCGAGTCATTCACTCGAATTGGCCGTGTGAATAAATTGCCGTGACTAAGTAAGCTCCCCGCCACCCGAGGTGATATCGACTAAAGCATTAGGGCTCTTTACAATGCCTACCGCTATGCTTGTCATGGGATGACCGTTCGTGTCTCCCCATAGCTCCTACATTCCTACAAGATCGGACTGCACACGCTCACAGTTTCCAAGAAACAGCCATTTATGTCTCCACATTTATGTCTCATCATAATTTTTTTTGTCATGGGAGCATTAGGCTGACAACACGACTGCGCATGCTTATCGCTGGAGACCTCATGGTGATGCCCGTGGTGACCTCGTGGTGACCCGTGGTCGACTCCCGTGGTGACCCCCGTGGTGACCCCCGTGCGGGCGTGCAGGTCAGACGGCGCTGCACATGGCCGTCCTGCAGCAGAACGTGGCGCTGGTGCGGGCGCTGGTGGTGCGCGGCGCCGACGCCGTCATGCCCCGCGCCACCGGCACCTTCTCCTCGCTCAAGGGCGGCAGTTGCTGTGGTAGT
Source organism: Lampetra fluviatilis (assembly GCF_964198595.1). Lineage (NCBI taxonomy): Eukaryota > Metazoa > Chordata > Hyperoartia > Petromyzontiformes > Petromyzontidae > Lampetra > Lampetra fluviatilis. The sequence continues at coordinate 1,294,459 of NC_136302.1, forward strand.
GGTGCACCTGGCCGCTACTACGGTGAGAGCGGTGACCACGCAGCCGCATGCACGGCCACCACCACCACCATCAACAACAACTAGAGCACTGTCAACATTCATAACAACACTTTAAGACGTAGAAGGCTTTCGCGACCAATGCCATCCATAAGAGGTTTTTTGGGTTAGATCCTGTAAATATAAATGTGTCGTTAAACCCGCCACCACCCGACACAGCCTCCACCCGACACAGCGAGTGGTGGAGGGTTTAATGACACATTTCTATGTACGCGATCTAACCTAAAAAAATATTTTTATGGATTTATAACACTGCCAGTACCACAACCACCACCACTATCAACAATAACATTGTCATCATTACTAATAACAACACTCACAGTATCTTCTAGTCCTCTCTGTAAGTGAACCCACAGCACTTGTGTCTGTCCCGTGAACGCCTACCAGCAGCGAGAGGCTTCCACATTTCACGTGGCCTAAGAGTGCACAAAGCCTGGCACAAGCACTGTGGTGATGTCACCGCCACTTGGTGCCGAATTTCAGCTCTGATGTGTGCATGTGTCTTTGTGTTTGTAGGGGCAGCGATTAGTGCAGCGGTTAGCTCTCTGTGTTACAACTTCGGCGACCCGGGTTCGATTCCCGCTCACGGCCAACACCAAGTGACGATTATCTGAACCGGTCCTGGGCCTCCCCTAGGTCGACTCGGCCTCAAATTAGTACCTGGTGCGGTGTGTAAACATCACCACTAGGGAGGACAAAGGCGGTCGGGCGTGATGCTGGCCACTCACCCCCTCGTGTGCCGTGCCGTCCCTTTATAGGTGCTCGCTAACAGCGCTTGCCCCAAAATTATATTCGGACTATGCAGGGGATCTTTGTGTGTGTCTGCGTGTGAGTCCGTTTGCATGAGCGCGTGCGAGTAGCGGATTGCCCAGGTGCAGTGCTGTCCACCCACCACCTCGGCCTTCATGGGCACCGCTCGCTAACGGCAATTGCCCCAACAGTCTGTTAGGGCTATCCCCGGGGGGTTGTGATGGTGGGGGGGGGGGGTCTTTGTCTTTGCAGGGGAGCACGTGCTGACGTTTGCCGCGTGCACGGGGAATGAGGACATCGTGCGCATCCTCCTGGAGAACCACGTGCCCGTACAAGCCCAGGACTCCCTCGGTCAGTCGAGTCCCGTGTCTGCAGCAGTTCCGGGTGGAGTGGCTCAGAGGGGAGGGGTGGCGCGGGAGGCGTGTGTGCCTGCGGCACCGGGGGTGGTGGGGGGGAGGGTGGGCGACGATGGGTGGCTCGGGGAGGCCGGCGGCTCGTGGAGATGAGGAGGGTTTGACGAGAGCGATGCCCATGCTGCGGTATTGTATGCACATTGAACTTCTTTCCCACCGCACGTAGCCAACCGTGCCAATCGGAGGTGCTGCGGTATTGAGCCAGGACCTTGGCTCCTCCTGGGCCCGGGTACGAGGGTCTTTCTCTCTCTGTGCAGCTGCTTGAGGGCCGACGTCGGCTGCACAAAGAGGCAGCCTCCATTCACGATGCACTGTGCAGCGACAGCCAGACATGCACGCAAACCCATTGGCCTTTCCTGAGCAAGAGCATTGTGGGGGTCTTCTCGTCTTGGGTTGCCACCAAAATACATTTGAGCAACACATGTGACAGCAACAGCAGCAGCGTGAGTGATGCGCCGACGGAACGAATGCACGCGTGGGCAGGAGATGCACGTACGTGTGTTTGTTGTACTTTTTTCACACCGTACGGAGGTGCGGTGGGAAGGACGACAAGCCAAACACAGAAAGCAGGGAAATTAGATCTCCTCAATGCGTGTAGAGGGAGCCACGCGACCGAGCCTCACAGAGCCGGGCAGCGGCGGCTCCGGCTACCAGCGGAGATGATCCAAACCCCCCTGGGGCAGCCTCTATGATTTTTGACCGAGGCTCAGCAGCAGCGGTAGCAGCAGCACCACCGCTGCTGCGGTTTATTCGTGGCATTGCGTGGGGTTCGCGGTGCTGCTCCGCCGGGCCACTCTGATGAAACACTGCGCGCGCATGCGGTGTTAACTGTGAGCGGCACGTGCCGTCCGCTTCACGACGGACGTTATAGACACCCCCCCCGCCAAGCGCAGCGCCTCCGTGGTAACCTCGCACCGGGACGACGACAGCCGCGCGATTGCCGAATGTGCGGCCGCTGTTAAATAGTTGCCATTTGAAAAGGTGTGAGGGAAAGTCACACGCCGTGCGCATTACAACGGTGCATCCCGGCGTAACATCATCGTGCTGCATGACGTCATTGCCTCGAACCTGTGAACGCGGGAAGCTGTCGATCAATTTGCGTTGTCGCCGCCGCGCAGGGAACACGGTGCTGCACGTGCTGGTGCTGCAGCCCAACAAAAACCAGGCGTGCGCCATGCACCAGCTGCTGCTGTCGTGCGACCGCTCTGGGGCGGCCGCCGCATTGGAGACCGTGCAGAACCACGACGGCCTCACGCCCATCAAGATGGCCGCCGCTAATGGCAACACTGTGGTGGGTGAGCTTGCATGGTCGCTCGTTCGTCCAGCTCATTCAGTCACCCTTTCATTCGGTCGCTCAACCGCTCACTCATTCGGTTGCTCGCTCACTGCATTGCTTACTCGGTCATGCTTTCACTCGATCGCTCACTCAATTGCTCAACCGCTCGCTCAAATGCTTAACCGCTCACTCATTGGCTCGCTCGTTAATGTGATCGCCCAATCGCTCACTCATTCACTAAATTGGTCACTCAAGCAAACACTCGCTCAATCATTAACCCGATTGCTCATTCGCTCACTCGCTCAATTGACCACTCATTCACCCGATCACTCACTCGTTTGCTCAATTGCAAATCCGTTCGCGAACTCGCACACGCGCCATGGCCGCCACCACCATGTGGCTCTACCAGGAGCCTGCACGGCTTGAGCACCGGCTGGTGCTTGCCGTGGCCTAGCCTTGGAGAACGCAGTCCGTGCAGCTGCTTCGAGGCCTACAGGCCGGAGGGGCCCCAGGCACCGAGCTTCAAAGATGGGCACAATCGGAGGAGGGCGGTGCCCACTGGATTGCTTGCGCCAGCGCCCGTGCCAACCAGGGCCCGTGCCAACCATGCCACCAAGCGACAGGGGAGTGGACAGTGAGCGAAGGGCGCCATGGTGGTGAGATGTTAACTATCTCGCCTGGTATGCAGAATATTGTGGGTTCAATTCATTGCCCCAATACTGGCAGTCGACTCGCGCCTGATTGCGGGCCACTGTGCCGAGTCGCCTCGTGCCGCCGCATGGGGACAGCTGCCGCTGGGGGTGCCCTCTTGAATGTGCCGAGATGAGATGGAGGGCGCCTGTGAGACTCCGCCACCCTGGCATGGTACAGGAAGGTGGCCTCGATCGAGAGCAACTCGTGATGATGGTTGTTGCTATTATTGTTGTTATTGCTGTTGTTATTGTTGTTGTTGACTCCGACTGCGACCCTCTGCAGATGTTCCAGAACTTGGTGACGCGGCGCCGCGCCGTGCAGTGGGTGTTCGGCTCGGTGACGTCCAGCATCTATGACCTCTCCGGCATCGACTCGTGGGACGACGAGCAGTCGGTCATCGAGCTTATCGCCTCCAGCCGTCGGCGCGAGGTCAGCGCTCGCCCGCTCGCTCGTTTGCTCGTCCGCCCACTCGTTTGTTCGCCTGCTCGCCAGATCGCTCGTTTGTTTGCCCGCTCATCCCTTTGCTCGCTCACCTACTCGTCTGCTTACCCACTCACTCTCTTGCCTGCTCGCCTGCTCTTCTGCTTGCTTGTTTGTTCGCTTGGGTTGCTGCGGGAGTTTGGATCCCACAGAAAGAAAGACTGGAAAAGTATCATAGTCACCTCAAATTGTTTCGTACTTCAGTCTGCGTTGACTTCTTGATGTGTGTGCATCATCACCGATTCATTATCCTGAATCTCCGATCAGCACGTTTGGCTACATGCAGAGCGAAATAAGTTCAACATACGTACATCCTCGTCATTATCATCATCATCATCATCTTCTCTTCACGAGTGGTGGTACAAGGGCATCCCCCCATGCGTGACAATGCCATCTATTGAATAATTTAATCACGTGATTAGGAGAGTCTGAATGTGAATTCCATACATTCTGGTTATCTCATCTGCCAGTTTGCCCACAGTCTGTCAACTGTAAATCCACACGTGATGATTAACCAGTGTAACAATTAGACCAGCTGGACACTGCAGGTAACAAGATTCATGGGTAAGAGGATTGGTGGATAGCTGGGTTGGTGGTGGCTCTGCACGTGGCATCTAATCAAGCACTGTGGTGGCATGGGTCAGAGGATCGTACGCACAGATGTTGCGAAATCCCCTTCCCGTGGACGTCGAGGAGGAACCACACTCTTATCATCTGCCCTCTCTGTATGGGATAGAGCGTTGCCCCCTTGCACGTGTGGGTTTTCCCTGGCTGCTCCGGTTTCCTCCCGCAGGCAAGCACACACTCATTGGCCGATAACACCTTTGCATGTAGAGGAGCCGCAGAGCTTGGGCAATCGTTGGCGCTGGCTCATCGCTGCGTGACTGATGGCCTCTGCCGCTCGTCTGTGGTTCCTCCTCCTGGCGCCTCCGAGCCGCCCCCCATCTCTCCCTCTGCGGAAGCGAGGAGCAAATGCTGTGTGCCGCGCGAGTCACAAGTTGTTATTAGTTGTTGGGCGCCACTGGTGGCGAGATGTTAACTACCTCGCCTGGTATACAGGAGGTCGTGGGATGGATCCCGACCCTGACGCCTGCTGTGTATTTGGAGTTTGCATGTCTCTCTCTCTCCCCGTGGTCGCGTGGATTTTTCTCCAGGTCCTTCGGGTTTTTCTTCCTGCTATAAATGTACACGTAATGAGCCACTTCATCGAGCTATTGTTTGTGATGGCCAGGTTGCTTCTGAAAAAGAGTGATATAGCTCAGTGGGGCCTTACTTGGTAAAATAAAAAATAGGTTAAAAAGTTTTAAAGTTTTTTGTTATGAATATGGCTGGCAGAGCACAGAAGCCTATGCAATGGAGGGGAGGGCTGCCACCTGCTGAACGCTACCGCACGTGCACACACACGTTAGCGCTCTGTGCTACGAACCCAGCGGCCCAAGTTTGGGGCGCAGTCGTGTAGCGGTTAGTGCGCCGCACTACGAACCTGGCGACCCGGGTTCGATTCCCGCTCGCGGCCAACACCAGTGACGAATATCTGAACTGGTCCTGGGCATCCCGTAGGTCTACTCGGCCTCAAATGAGTACCCGGTGCAGTGGGTAAACATCGCCACTTGGGAGACAAAGGCACACGGGCGAGGTGCTGACCACCCACCCCTCGTATACTGCGCAGGCCTTCATAGGCGCTCGCTAACAGCACTTGATCCCAACAGTCTGTTAAGGCTACACGAGTGATCTTTGTCTTTGCTCCGCGCAGGCGCGTCGCATCCTGGACATCACGCCGGTCAAGGAGCTCGTGAGCCTCAAGTGGTCGCTGTACGGGCGCCGCTACTTCTGGCTCTGGGCCCTCGTCTACATGTGCTACATTGTCGTCTTCACGCTCTGCTGCATCTACCGGCCGCTCGATCTCCGCGCCGACTACAACGCCTCTTTGGCCACGCTGCAGCCGCCTGGCCTGGGAGACTTCGTCATGGAGCAGCGGCCCCTTGCGGTAGGACCTGGCTCGGGCTCCGGCTCAGACTCGGGCGGTACGACCTGGCTCGGGCTGAGGCTCAGACTTGGGCGGTACGACCTGGCTCGGGCTGAGGCTCAGACTTGGGCAGTACGACCTGGCTCGGGCTGAGGCTCAGACTTGGGTGGTACGACCTGGCTCAGGCTGAGGCTCAGACTTGGGCGGTACGACCTGGCTCGAGCTCCGGCTCAGACTCGGGCGGTACGACCTGGCTCAGGCTGAGGCTCAGACTTGGGTGGTACGATCTGGCTCAGGCTGAGGCTCAGACTCGGGCGGTGTGACCTGGCTCGGGCTGAGGCTCAGACTTGGGCGGTACGGCCTGGCTCGGGCTGAGGCTCAGACTTGGGTGGTACGACCTGGCTCGGGCTGAGGCTCAGACTTGGGCGGTAGGACCTGGCTCGGGCTGAGGCTCAGACTTGAGCGGTAGGACCTGGCTCGGGATGAGGCTCAGACTTGGGTGGTACAAACTGGCTTGGGCTGAGGCTCAGACTTGGGCGGTACGACCTGGCTCGGGCTGAGGCTCAGACTTGGGCGGTAGGACCTGGCTCGGGCTGAGGCTCAGACTTGGGCGGTACGACCTGGCTCGGGCTGAGGCTCAGACTTGGGCGGTACGACCTGGCTCGGGCTGAGGCTCAGACTTGGGCGGTACGACCTGGCTCGGGCTGAGGCTCAGACTCGGGCGGTATGACCTGGCTCGGGCTGAGGCTCAGACTTGGGCGGTACGGCCTGGCTCGGGCTGAGGCTCAGACTTGGGTGGTACGACCTGGCTCGGGCTGAGGCTCAGACTTGGGCGGTAGGACCTGGCTCGGGCTGAGGCTCAGACTTGAGCGGTAGGACCTGGCTCGGGATGAGGCTCAGACTTGGGTGGTACAAACTGGCTCGGGCTGAGGCTCAGACTTGGGCGGTACGACCTGGCTCGGGCTGAGGCTCAGACTTGGGCGGTAGGACCTGGCTCGGGCTGAGGCTCAGACTTGCGCGGTACGACCTGGCTCGGGCTGAGGCTCAGACTTGGGCGGTACGACCTGGCTCGGGCTGAGGCTCAGACTTGGGCGGTACGACCTGGCTCGGGCTGAGGCTCAGACTCGGGCGGTATGACCTGGCTCGGGCTGAGGCTCAGACTTGGGCGGTACGACCTGGCTCGGGCTCCAGCTCGGGTCGTAGGAACTGGCTCGGGCTCGAGCTCTCACAGCGGCGCTTCAGCGATCGTCTCGCTTGTGCACACCACGAGGTGGCCGAGCGACCGGGACGACGGTGACCGTGTTGGAACGCCGAGCCAGCACACGCGATGCCTTTCCCACAACTGGCGGCAACCGGGATGTGCCTGAACAGGAATGGCCCAGGTCCAGCCAACAGGCAGCTGGTCCCGGGTTCGTGTACCCATGCTGCCCTGCCTGCCTGCCCCCCTCCCCTCCTGTTATATTTGAACGTAAAGACGGCTCTTCGTTCGAATTTAATAATAGGTTAATGATTTTCCGCTGTGTGTGTATGAAATACAAACGCAGCCGGGAAGTTGAACCGAGCGACGTCGCAGTGCTCGGCGCGCTCCACGAGCCCCTCGGCACCGTGGCCGGCGACCAAGGGGGGGGACGTCGTAAGCTGCATGTCGAGCGTGCGCCGTTGATCGCCGCGCGTGTGGGGGTGCGCGTGGGGGTGCGCGTGGGGGTGCGCGTGGGGGTGCGCGTGGGGGTGCGCGTGGGGGTGCGCGTGGGGGTGCGCGTGGGGGTGCGCGTGGGGGTGCGCGTGGGGGTGCGCGTGGGGGTGCGCGTGGGGGTGCGTGTCCCGACAGGCATGCTATGACAGCTACGACGACTTCCTGCGCCTATCCGGGGAGATCGTGGTCGTGGTGGGGGCCGTCATGATGCTCGTCTTCGAGGTGAGGCACCGCCTCTTGAACTATCGGCGCGCACGGCGCATGCGGAGGGTGGATCCACGTTCGGAGCGATGAGTTGGACTCCGGGTGTGGGGCGCGGTTCTGCCGTATGTGCCCTTTGAGCGCTCCGTTTGACAAATTTTTTACGTAGGGCCCGGCTCTGCGGCCCTCTTCAGCAAGCCCATCGATCGTCGTCTGAGGTCACGTCGGTCATTACAGTTGGCTTGCCATCGGCAATATCTGAGATGCTTTCACAGGTTCGTGGCTTCATTTCTCCAGTCCACTGCTCAGGAGCTTTTCTCTTAACGCCGGCGATGAATGAATGTGCTGAGCGTGCTGTCGCCTTGCTTGCGTTCTGCTGCTGTATGCAGGCAATTCCGAACCTAGATAACTTGTCTATATTTCCCTCCCACCCAGCCTGCCTCCCTCCCACCGGCGTTCAACTTTCCACAAAACGTTGTATTTTCTGAACGTCCTATGCATTTAAAGCAAGTCTAGAGGTCTCGTGTAGAGGTCCCGTGTATAACAGACATGAGGATAGCGATGTACGTGGTAACCCTCCCGTGTGTGGAAATTCGTGTTTATAGTCCCCGCGTCGGCACAGACTGATGGCGCCATTCCCCGTGACGTCTCGATGTTGTCCGATGCGCAGGTCCAGGACATGATCCGGACCGGAGTGAAGCGCTATTTTGGAAGCACGGTCACTGGAGGTCCCTTCCACATCATCATGTGAGGAGTCACGCCCAGTTGATACGGGACCGCCTCCACGCATGCCCCTGCCTCTCCCTCTCAGCTCTCTCCACTCCCCTCTCATCTCACTCTACGCTCATCCACGCACGCTCTTGCCTCTCCCCTCTCATCTCATTCCACTCCCTTCCGTGGACGCTCCTGCCTTTCCCCTCTCATCTCACTCTACTCTCCTCCACGCACTCTCCTGCCTCTCCCCTCTCATCTCACTCCACTCTCCTCCACGCACTCTCCTGCCTCTCCCCTCTCATCTCACTCCACTCCCTTCCACGCACGCTCCTGCCTCTCCCCTCTAATCTCACTCCACTCCCTTCCACGCACTCTCCTGCTTCTCCCCTCTCATCTCACTCCACTCCCCTCTCATCTCACTCCCTGATCCAGCACCCAAGGCTATATGTGGAGTCCCCCATCTCCTCCCCTCGGTGTGGTAGTTCTGCGTCCTCCTCTCCCTCCCCCTCCTCACACGAGTGGTGTTCTCTCCGTGGCTCTTCTCCACTGGTCACGTTCTCAACATATCGCTTGAATAATGTCTCATTTTGTCTAGACACCCCTTTAAATTCACTTCGTATTTACCATGAGTACTTTTTGTACATGCAGGGCCCGTTTTGTCGGATTCACTGCTGGATGAGGCCCTCCCCTCGTGCCATGCGGCTTGCCGATAGTCTTCATTATTTCCCCTGCGTGATCCGTGGGATTATCCAGGATGCCTCTTGGCAGCCACGTGGTCTAAAACACTGCAGGGGCGGGGGGAGGGGACCTACCAACTTAGCATTGAGTTGTTTGGCCAATAGCAGTTACATTGTACGTGTGGTTCTTGTCTAGCTACGAGAGGAAGCCCATGCAGAATGGATGGAGAAGTCACAAACTCCCCACAGAATGGAGCCCCAGTCGGGAATCGAACCCAGGGGCCCTTCTTGGTGCGTGGTTTTAGTGTTGCCACTGCGCCAACACCCTGCCGCCCGACGATCAGACCGATGCCAACCTGGTAGCACATCACTCCAAATGTGTTTCACGTGAATCGGTTCACGTGAACCGGTTCACGTGAACCGGTTCACGTGATCCGGTCGCGTGAACTGGTCACCTGCGCTCACCAGCAGTCGAGCAACCCTCGTGAGCGGCGCGACGCAGAGAGCGAGAGGAGAGATAGAGGCCTTCATCCAGCAGCGGATTGACAGTGGGTTGGGGGGTTGTTGTGGGTCTCCACGGGTGCACTGGCGGCGGTGGTGCAGGATCTGCTACTCGTGCCTGGTAATGCTGTTGCTGGTGATGCGCCTCACCGACACGCACGGCGAATACGTGCCCATGGCCGTGGCGCTCGTGCTCGGCTGGTGCAACACCATGTTCTTCGCCCGCGGCTTCGAGATGCTCGGCCCCTTCACCATCATGATCCAGAAGGTACGGTCCGCCGGCCCAACGCGATGCCGAGGGTCCGCCGGCCCCTCCGTGCGCTGGGCACTCCCCCAACTGCCCCGCGGGCCCCGGTCCGGTCGCGCGGCCCACACGCTCGGTAGATACGCTGAAGAGTGCCAGCGCCACCCTGTTTGCCAGCACGTGGAGAGCGGCAGTGAAGCGGTTAGCGTGCCGTGCTATGTGACCACACCCACGCGACTTTGATTCCCGCTTGGGGAAAACATCGGTGACGAATATCCTAAACCGTCCCGGGCCCCTTCGCTCAGCTTCACTCCATCGTAGGCAGGGTGTGCAAACGTCAGCACTGGGGAGACAAAGGCGGCCGGGCGTGGTGCTGGCCACACCACCCTCTCGTGCGTCGCACCGCCCTTCATAGGTGCTGCTCGCTAAGGGCACTTGCCCCCAACAGCCTGTGTATGCTGAGCGAGAGATATTTGCCCACATATGTCCATAAATTGTGCAGTAAGAATGCCCCGTTCTCATCCACACAGATGCTATTTGGAGATCTGCTGAGGTTCTGCTGGCTCATGCTCATGGTGCTCCTGGGATACGCCTCAGGTAGGCGTGGGTATGGTGGAGATGGGGAGACGCGCGGATCGCCGCTCCTTGGCACGGATGATCGGAGCATCCGGCACAGTTGGTTACACAAAGTATGGGGCCACCCGTCCGGATTTTCGTCTTCATTGAGACAGCAGCTGTCCTGGGACGTTTCACAGCATAGCCACAGCCAGTCGCATTGTACGGCAGTCCCTCGTTAGTCACGAATTTGGCCTTCCGCGATTTTGTCTGTCTGCGAATCGCATCTGGAACTTTGCATGGCTTCATCGAGAGCAAGTGAGAGAGAGAGAAAATAAAATGTGATGAGATAAGGTGATGAGATAAGATGTTTATTTAGAAACTATTTGTATTTACTGTAGTTTATTATAACCAGCTTATTTATGTATTTATTTAAGGGACTTCATTAAAACGATTGGCTTTTCGGAGGCCAATATCCATATCCGTGAAATGCGCTATTCACGAGCATCTCCGGAATGCATCCCTCTCTGCGAATAACGAGGGGGAGAACGCTGTAACAAGAACTCCGACGCCACTCGGGACGACGCGGTGGCGTGTGGTATCTCCCTTCGTCTCCCCATGCTGGTTCCTGGCTACCGGGAGCCCGAATGTCGCACTCAGTCCCTCGGGCGATGAAGTCTCTAGAGTTTTTCGTGGGGATTTCCGGCGGCGCTCGTCCACGTGCACACTCGCGGGCCTCCTTTCGTCACTCCACTGCTGGATGAGGACCCCTCCCCGCACCGTGCGGGGCATGGGGGTGTTGGTCACTTGACCATACTTCTCCACTCCGGTCAGGATTCTATCGTACAAGAGTCACCCGCCTGCAGGGGCTACAGCATTGCCAGAAGGTAGCAGTATGGCAAGTGGGCTGTCGGCGTATTGGCGGGCGCTCTGCTTTGCTCGCAAGCCATAAACAACTTGAGACTCGGCGTTTTTTCCAAAGCGTCCCGAAGCAAGGCCCTGCTGAAAACGGGGCTTGAGGCACAAAGTGCAAGCGGCTTTTTTCCTCGGCAATAATGCGAGCTACGATTTTAATTTCCCCCCGTCACCGATCACTCTGAGACCCAAGCTACACTGCGACACACGTGCCGCTAACGCCGTTCTCCTATCAACCACGGTTGAGGACCCTATTAATCGCTGCTTCATTTATTATGGCCGGTGACCATAAGAGGCCCACCAATTTGACAAGGCCCGTGAATAATGTTTCTCTGTCCACTGCAAGCATCATATTCGATTTTTTATTAAACTATTTTTATTTCAGCAGGTAAGGCCCCACTGAGCTATGTAGCCCTTTTTCAGAAGCGCCTGGCCACAAATGACTGATCATCATGTGGACATTTCTTGCAGCAAAATACTCTAGACGCGTGATGTTGATTCTAAATGTCGAGGCAAAAGCCGGAGGACCCGGAGAAAAATCCACGCGACCAAGGGGAGATAGAGACATGGAAATATATACAGTGGGCGTCAGGGTCGGGATGGAACCAACGATGTCCTGTGTACCAGGCAAGGGAGATAACATCTCACCACCGCGGCGCCACTAGCTGCACAAATCGGGTACTAGAGGGGGGGGGGGGGGGATAATTTCGACCTCCCAACGCCCCGCATTTCCGATGGCAGCGCCACGCTCAGTCACTTTTGCCATTGCGACTGCTTCCACCGAGTGACTGAGGTGTCACCGAGGTGTGAGAGTGTGAATGCGTGGTTGTGTGGTTGCCCACCAAATGTCTTTGAAACTTCTCTTTGGCCCTTAGTCAGGAAAATCCTCGTTGTATGTTGTACGTAGCCAACCGTGCCAATCGGAGGTGCGGGGGAAGGACAACAAACTAACCACAAAGAGTAGTTCTAACGCAGTGAGTTTTCAATGTCTATTATTTAATAGAAGTGCATAGCTCCGGTGGCTTCCTAATATTGAAAGAAGAGCGTTCCAGATCGCTGTAGAAGTGCACCTGAAAGCGCCGTGCAATGCAGTGACCGTCTTCGTTCGACGGCTCACCAAAAGCCACCACCGCTGCGAGGACGATGGAAGTTTGCGTGACAGGAGTTTGCGTTGACCCTCTTTGAACTCTGCATGGCCCATTCCGCTCCCCCCAGCCTTTCACATTTGCTTCCAGCTGCTGAGAAGGGAAGACTTCCTGCACTTCTCTGGCTTCGAGACGGTGCTCTTCACCATGTTCCAGCTCTTCCTGGGCCTGCTGGACATCCCGATCCCGTACGACAAGCAGGTCCCCATCATCATCAAGCTCGTCTACATCTCCTACATGATCTTCGCCTTTCTGCTCATGGTGAACCTGCTCATCGCGATGATGGGCGACACGCATTGGCGCGTGGCGCACGAGCGTGACGAGCTGTGGCGGGCGCAGGTAAGGGGGGCGTCGGTGCCACCAACAGGGGGGCATTGAGTGGGCGGTGTCGAGGTTTGGTGGGCGGGCGGGTGGGCTGGTGAGCCGGGCTGCGTTCAGACGATGCGCAACGCCATGCAGCGAAGCAGCGAATGAGCGAATGATCAAAGCGTAATAGCCCCTACGCACGTGCCGGGCACGTTGATGTGCACCGGATGTGCTCTGCACTCACCGGTTTCTCGTTGAACCAAAAGGGACCCAAACGAACCGTGCCTATGCGGCCTTGCCAAGCTTGCCGTGGGCGAGCCTTGCAACTCTGTCAAATACACGCATCGCCACGTATTCTACCCAACGCTCAGTTACCCCCCCCCCCCCCCGTGTACGCCTGCTGGGAATGTTGCGGTGTGTCGATTCATCTTCATTCTCATGCTCGCGACACACGTGCTGCGAGTCGTGCGCGTAAATATCTGTCGACACAATTTCACGAGTGGCTAATTGTTCGCACGTAATGTCACGAACGGAAATGCCCCAGCGCGTGTTGCATTCGAGCCTCTCACTGTGTTTGCTGCGCACATACTTCCCTAGATATGAGGGGCACTCGGATTTTGAAGAGGAGAGAGCAGAAAAGCAGTGCTGCCCAAGGTGGCCTCCCAGCTGCTATGCTTGTCACGTGAGCTCTCTGCCACAGTGACGAGATGTTAACTACCTCGCCTGGTCTACATGAGGTCGTGGGATTGAGCCCGACCATCATGTCTGCCGTATATTTGGAGTTTGCGTGTCTCTCTCTCTCTCTCTCCTCACGGTTGCGTGGATTTTTCTCCGGGCCCTCCGTGTTTTCCCGCCACATTTAGAATCAACATCACGCGTCTAGAGTATTTGGCTGCTATACATTTCCACGTCATGATAAGCCGTTTCGTTGAGCTATCATTTGTGGCCAGGTCGCTTCGGAAAAAGAGCTACGTAGCTCTGTGAGCTTAACCTGGTAAAATAAAACAAATGTTTTAGATTGCTTGCATTGGGGCCTACAGACTCCTGCGGGCTTGTAGACTCACACGGGGATGAGCAGGAACATGATCATGCAATCTCACATGCACATACACTCACGTATGTTCGCATGCGTGCGTTGTGATATGTTTCTGTGTCTGTGTGTGTTTCTCCATATATCTTCGTACGTCTCCACATATGTCTGCGTTTGTCTCCGCGTGTCTCCGCGTGCGTCCCCGCATGTTTGTTCGTGCCGTGGGGCAGGTGGCCGCCACCACGGTGCTCCTGGAGAGGCGGCTGCCCCGGTGGCTGTGGCCTCGGCTGGGCTACCACGGGGAAGACTTTGGCCTCGACAACAACAAGTGGTACATGAGGTACGTCCCTCGCTTGCAGCGGCGCGGCCGTCCGTGGTTCGCCATCGCTGGCATGTCCGGTAACGGGCTCCATCGCTCGCTTCTCATGTCCAGTAACGGGCTCCATCGCTCGCTCCTCATGTCCAGTAATGGGCTCCATCGCTCGCTCCTCTTTCGCTCGCTCCATTGCTCACTCCTCATGCTCCATCGCTCGCTCCTCACGTCCGGTAAGGGGCTCCATCGCTCGCTCCTCTTTACGTCGTCGTATCGCGGGCGATGTCGGGGGCTGGGTGAGCGTTTTCCACTGCTTCCCTTCCTCCGGATGGTTACGGGCGATCACTTCCTCTTGAGCAGTGTTTCTCAAAACTTTTTAGGCCCACAGATCACTCGGCCAATTTAAATACCCAGCACCCCCCCACCCCATTTTTCACGAACAATTGTCTGTAAATACCGGTAATACAAAATTATTCACCTGACTGCTTTTTGTGTTTAGTTTGTCGTCCTTCCCCCCTGCACCTCCGAATAGCACGTTTGGCTACAGTTCAGCAGTTCAGCATGCATACCATTTTTTTTAAAGCAGCTATTAGGTTTATTTTTAGGACAGGCATTTAGATCTTAGTGTTAGGGTAGTTTAACTAGGGTTAGTTTACCCTAACTTCATTTTTTAAATTATTAAATATCAAGTTACATATGAATTAATGTCTGAAACAAAACGGGTACAATACGCATTGTCGTCATTTGTCCGGATCGACCTTCGTCTGCATCACAGCCACAACGCACCACCTGGAGGACCGTCACGTGCCACCGATAGTTGTGGTGACCACACTCTGAGAACCATAACTCTAGACCTTTGTGTTTCGCTTTAAGGCCTCTCCTCTGTGCTGTCAATCCACCACATCAAGCACACTTGTTGTATTCCACCATCGTTATTGTTCTGATCGTTCCGCTCGTTAGCCTAGGAACGCCTCGCTGAGTCTCGAGACTCTTTCTCGGCAGGGTCCTGCCAAGCCTTCGCAGTCGTAGGGGGCGATTGCTGCTGCTGTGTGTGTGTGTGTGATCCCTATTCAGGAATGGGCAGGTCATCTTTCAGAATTGGGGTGGTTGGCCAGTACCAGTTGTATGTATGTACATTGTTCTTGCGTCGCACTGTACGTAGCCAACCGTGCTAATCGTTTTGGGGAAAGCCACAGGATGCAGAGGAGACCCATGCAGACGAGGGAGAGGACAAACAACTTCCACTCAGAAATGCACTCGAGTTGGGAATTTAACCCATGCTACTTCTTGCTGTGTGGCACAAGTGTTCGCACTGGGCCACCCCTGCTGCCGGATGATGACGGTGGAAATTAAGGCCTTGTCATATTCAGAAATATTAAAAATGCTTCGCCAACCGCCGAAGTCGCGGACTTGCTTCTGCATCGCCATTGAAATGCGGCCGTGCCGACGGTCGCCGTGCCGACGGTCGCCGTGATGATGGTCACCATGCGTGTCCCGCCCCCCCCCTCCTCCTCACCGTCAATCGGCACCCCAGGGTGGAGGACAGCAACGAGAGCACCATGTTCAAGATGAAGAAGTACGCGCGCACCCTCAAGAAGGCCGAGGCCGATGACTGCCCCGTCGTGCGGCCGCCATTGTCCAAACTGCAGGTCGGCCCCGTGCGCCAGTCCGGCCGCGGCTGGCGCATCGTGCGGCGGTCCACCATGGGGGAGACGGGGTGCCCGGCCCGCGAGGCGGTGACCACGGGCCCGGCCTATGACAACGAGGAGGCGGAGATGGTCTACGACGTGTGAGACGACGCGGAGCGCACGCTCGCTCTTCAAATCGGTGTGGTCCGTGCCCGTGCGATCGCTCGCTCGCTCGCTTGCTGTCGATGGCCCGCAGCCGAATTGCCTGCACGCGTCGCGTCCGCCGAAACGAGCGGCAAGCCGTCGCGCAAAAAAACGGATCCCTTGTGGCGACACCAACGAACCCCCACCGGTTAGGCGGGCGGGTCTGCTCGCCAATTTGAAAAGCGACGCGTTTCGAAACGGGTGGAGCTTCACTGGAGAGGTGCGAGGCTCCGCTGTGAAAGTGCGTGGCTCGACGTCCGTGTGGGCTCAACTACTCGCCCGGATGTGGGCAAAACGGCTTGCGGGGAGCGATGATTTCGGTTGAAGCGATCTGGTTGCGCAACCTGATCGCCCGGGCGTGGGGACCTGCCTTCGGGGAGGGGGGGGGGCCCTTTATTACCGGTGTTTAACGGCAATCACGTGCTTTATCCTGAGGCTGTTTTTGACGTACACCTTCGGTCTCCGGGGACGGCGCCGCCGATGGCTAGGGCAGGGCAACTCGCGTTTACGAGAATCGGTCCTGTTTGTTTTACGTCACCGTTGACTGCTTCGAACACACTGGGGGGGAAAAAACACCGGCTAATACTAGTTCGTGCTGGACACGTGGCAATGCCTCGAGCAATACAACGTGGGATTTAAAAAAACCGATGTTTTACTGAAAAGCAAAGGAAAATTTAGCACGTGGACACTCGGCCCGTTGTACCGTTTGTAAGTTCGCGCGCGCCAATCGGGGGCGCATTCGTCGCTCGTGCTCCCCCGCAGACGGCGACCGCCGCTGTCACCGATTCTGAAACCCGCTGTGAGCGGCTGCCGCTTAATGGCCCCTCAGCCAGCTGTGGGTCACTGAGACGCACGTATTTCTGCGCAAGCACGGGGGGCGGCTGGCGGGGGGTTGTTGTGTGCAGGTGTCGCGTATTTTACGTTTGTCGCATTACCTTGTTCATCTGGCCATCTTCGTAGGGCAAAATGGTGAGTAATTAGTCATTATTATAATTATTTTAAATCGCTGCCTCCACCCAAACGGGAGAGCAGAAAGTCGAAGGATTTGTGGGACCATGGTCATGTTTCAGCTGCGCACTTTAACCATAAGCAGTCGCCGCCGAGCCTCGTCTCAGAAGTGCTTGCCAAACTTAGACCCCGGCACGAGAGCTCCTGTTCAATATTATGTCTGACTTATTTTTTTAGGGAGGTTCGTGTTTTTTTTTTTGGGGGGGGGGAGGAGCGCGGGGGGTGCGGCGGTTCGTGAGGCAAAGCCGGGAGGCAATACTTGAGTGATTCCCCCATCCTGTGTGGGCTGCTGTGTCCCTGCAGACACGATCCGCCGGAATCGTCCGTAATGCGCCCATCGTAACTCGCAAGCCGAGCGGGATTTTTGAGCCTGGACAGCGCTTTGATGGGCGACCACCGTGCGCAGCAGCTTGTGGTATAGGCTGCCCTTCCGGAGTGGGTCACAGAGGGGCAATGCAACAAAATACATTGTTGTACTGTACTTCTGTGCCCCACCCCCAACCTGCCTATCCACACCCACGCTAACTGGTTCAGCGTGGCGAACGACGGTCAGACAGCCGCCCGTGACCCGCTCGGTGTGGGGAGGCCCTCATCCAGCGGTTGAGTGATAAAAAAAAGTCTGTACAGGTGCACGACTCGTTTGCCTCGGTTCGGTATTTCGTTGTTTTGAGTTGGTGATTATTTCGAGGTCTGGAAGCCAGCGAGGCAATTGCGGCAACAGCGAAGCCGCAATGTCGAATAAACACTCAGCAGCTCCAGACTTGGAGCCTTGGACTCGTGCTGTTAATAATACTGCGCTTGCCTTCGCTGTCCTGGTACCAGATGTCTGAACTTGAATTGTGCCTCAGATTGTATGTTTTTGCACGCTGCAGAACTGCACGTCAGAGCGAAGGTTCCGAGACCCGTTCGTGATCACTGAAACGCTTAGCTTTATAACATATTCCCGAATACTGTTCCGTGAGAAGTGAAGCGCCAATGGACGATGATCCCATTCGTTTGAAGCTCGCACTGCACGCACACAGCGGTGTTGCACGGTTGGTTTGTTCAACTTTTGGAAGGTGACTTTGTGAGATGTTTCAGATGATTAGGGGTTTTTTGCGCCAGTGGACTGAACCACGTGTCTGCAAATGTTTTGTCCGTGGGGCTGACGTTTCTATGGGGTCCGCGCGGGATACGATTGCAGTTAAGAGGTTGTCCCATCAGTTGAACATGTAGTAGGCTTTCGCAACCAATATTATCCATAACAGAAGTTGTTGAATAGAAAAAGAGGTTTGTGAATGTACATGTGTCATTATACCCGCCACACAGCCAATTAGTAAGGTTTGTCACGTAAACAAAACGTGCCAATTCGTTACTAGTTCAGCACTCTCGTGTGTTGGAGAGTAAACCCACTACAACATCTGCAATTTCAGTACTTAAATGTAAATGAGTAATTTGAAATGTTGTCGTGGGTTTACTTTCCAACACACCGGTGTGCTGTACTAGTAACGAATTGGTCACGTTGTGTTCACGCGATAAACCTTACTAGTTGGCTGTGTAGGGTGGTGGCGGGTTTAATGCCACATTTTATATTTACGCGATCTAACCCAAAACCCTCTTAAGGTTGTCCTATGCTCGCACGAGATGCTGGTTCCTGATGATGTGTGCACTACAAACCAACAAGATTGGGTAACCTAAACACTCCTTTTCACCAAATCCATGGTAATTTGTCAAAATAAATTGTGTTTTTTAGCTCCACATGTACGACGCATGATCATTAAAAGAGTCGCACAAAAATATTTAACAATAAATAGGTGGCAACGCTGTTTTCCACAATCTACCGCCTGGCGTCTTGATTTGCCTGTTGTTGTTAAACATTTCTCCTGTGGTTTCGTGTGGCATGGGTAAACGTGTCCGTCTCGTACACTTCGTGAATACAATTTGCTTTCATAGGGCGCTTTTAAAGTAAAATACGCACAATAACCGGAGAGCCATTGGCCCTCTCAATCTGCCATCCATGGAACTTGGCTGGCCATCGAGCAAAGACGGTCGCTGCGTCGCTCGCTTTTAGGAGCACTTGTGGGGCCGTCTGGAACGCTCTTCCATTCCATATATTGGGAAGCCACTTGAGCTGTGCACTTGTAAACCATGTAGATTGACAAGCTCACTTTAATGAGAACCGCTTTTGTGTTTGTTTTGTTGTTCTTCCCCCGCACCTTCGATTAGCATGGTGGCTAAGTACGGCGCGAAAGAAATTCAACATACAAACATGAATAAGTTGTCTAATTCAAACGTGTTTTTAAATCTTAGTTCAAATAT
This sequence comes from Lampetra fluviatilis, assembly GCF_964198595.1. Lineage (NCBI taxonomy): Eukaryota > Metazoa > Chordata > Hyperoartia > Petromyzontiformes > Petromyzontidae > Lampetra > Lampetra fluviatilis. Next base: position 1,313,526 of record NC_136302.1, read on the forward strand.
GTCATTGTGCCACATCAGCGTCCCTGATGTGGCTTGAGATAGCGTGCCGGAGGTAGGAAACGTAACCACTTCAGACCTCTGATGATTTTAGATGGTTCCTCGGAGAGACTGAGAATTCAGCGTTCTCAGATATCCAACGGCAGAGTACGGGGTGGTTGGCAGTTCCTGTAAATATAAAAAACGCAAGACGAAGGTGGCAAAAACCTCTGAGTAGTAAGCAGAATGTCATACAATCGTGAATCGAACGAAAATCAATCGCATTTGTTCGGAGAACGACGAGACTCAAGAAATGGATCCGGGTCGTTCTTACGCAGATCAATATCCAGACGGGGGGAGTGCCCTGGCTGTCCGGCACGCGTCAACTGCGTTTTGAACGTCGAGCGGCGCTCATGGTCTGCACCACAGCACACTTCGGTGACGTCCCCGCAGTGTTCTTACTGCTGCATCAACGGAGTTTGCGGGTCTCTTTCTCTCTCCCCCGGTGGTCGCGTGGATTTTTCTCCGGGTCCTCCGGTTTTTATCAACATTTATAATCAACATGGGCTTTTAGTGTATTTGGCTACTACTGTAAATGTCCGCGTAATAAGGAGCTGTCCATAAATGACGTCACGCACCTGGGGGGGGAGGGGGGACATTGTGCGATGTGTGACGAGGGGGGGGGGGGTGAGAAATGTGACGTCACATCAAAATGCGCAACTTTTAATAAATATAGACAACACGTTCTACTTAATTAAATAGACGTTTTAATACATGTTTTCTCCTACAACATCAGAGTGCAGCGGTACAGTAAATACGCACTACAATAACAATAGTTTAAAGCGAATGGAAGCATGTTTTTTTGGGGGGGGGGGGCAGAGCTTTGTGACGTCATATTTGAGTGGGGGGGTCTGACTTTTTGTGACGCCGTGTGACGATGGGGGGGTCAAAAATCGTCCAAAATCGCGTGACGTCATTTATGGACGGCCCCTAAGCCCCTTCGTTGAGCTATCATTTGTGATCAGGCCGCTTCTTGAAAAGAGCCACATAGCTCAGTGGGGCCTGACCTGATAAGGACAGTTTTTGTAAGTGGCTTGGGTGAGACGGCACTAGCAGGGACGTTGGCTGGTAGTCGAGACCGAAGACGGGACCGGCTTCCCCAGGCCTGACGGTGGGGACGCGAATTCCAGGCGACGTGGGTCACGGGACACGGCGAGACGAACGACGGCAAAACAACAAAACGAGCCGTGCAATTTATTCTCGCACGGCGAAACAAATAATTGTCCACTGCTGGATATATTTAGCACCGCGTGAATTATCGTCGACGGTGGGGTGTGTTATGATCCTCCCAGTGTCTGCGCGATGAGTCCTGCGATGGACTGAGCTGTTGTGAGTGTCGAATCGTGTGCTCCGGGGGGGTGAGGGTCGTTATTCCGGGTTTCACTTGGTCGCGGAGACTGCCCTCGTCAAGGTCGCAGCAACGATTTAGCTCGCAGCTGCCGACGCCTCTGGCGGTGGGCATTGTCCATGGATGGCCCCCAGAGGAGGGCAGAGGAGCGACGCTCAACAGCAACGTGCGGAGGCTTCCGGCCGGCAAAAACACCGCGAGTTGGCCCAGCAGCGTGGGGAGCAGGGGTAGGGGGAGAGGGGGGGGCGCACAGGTGGTGCATCTGCCAGGCGTCTCGGGCAGTCAACCCCACGGCACCTGGGTCTGACGCCGCGACCTCCTGCCAGCGGGCGTTCGACACCTAACGTGGACTTAAAAGTGCACACAGTCTGGCACAACCGCCACTTCGTGGCGAATAGCGGCGGCAGTTGTTGTTTTATACTCACTCTGTCTGACCTGAGTGCAGTGTTCGACACTGACGATCACAGTGCACTTTTGCACAGCCTCGAGTCCAAAGACAAAGATCCCACGTGTAGCCTTAACAGACTGTTGGGACAAGTTCTCTTAGCGAGCACCGATGAAGGCCGGTACGGCACACGAGGGGGTGGGGGACTGTGGATCTCTGTGGGTGTCTGTTGGTCTCTGTGCGTGTCTGTGGGTCTCTGTGCGTGTCTGTGGGTCTCTGCGTGTCTGTGGGTCTCTGCGTGTCTGTGGGTCTCTGTGCGTGTCTGTGGGTCTCTGCGTGTCTGTGGGTCTCTGTGCGTGTCTGTGGGTCTCTGTGCGTGTCTGTGGGTCTCTGTGCGTGTCTGTGGGTCTCTGTGCGTGTCTGTGGGTCTCTGCGTGTCTGTGGGTCTCTGCGTGTCTGTGGGTCTCTGCGTGTCTGTGGGTCTCTGTGCGTGTCTGTGGGTCTCTGCGTGTCTGTGGGTCTCTGTGCGTGTCTGTGGGTCTCTGTGCGTGTCTGTGGGTCTCTGTGCGTGTCTGTGGGTCTCTGTGCGTGTCTGTGGGTCTCTTTGCGTGTCTGTGGGTCTCTGTGCGTGTCTGTGGGTCTCTGTGCGTTGTCTGTTGGTCTCTGTGCGTGTCTGTGGGTCTCTGTGCGTTGTCTGTGGGTCTCTGTGCGTGTCTGTGGGTTTCTATAAGTGTCTGTGGGTCTCTGTGCGTTGTCTGTGGGTCTCTGTGCGTGTCTGTGGGTCTCTATGCGTGTCTGTGGGTCTCTGTGCGTGTCTGTGGGTCTCTGGGGGTCTGTGCGTGGCCGCTTTGCAAACGAGGCTCATGACCTATTGAGTTGTCATCACCTGGTTAAACTAAATAAACTCGAAACTTAAACGGCAGCAATTGCTCCGAAATGAAATTGGTTTTGGTGCATTGGCACTGAACCCAAAGTAGTGTCAAAGCCCCGTGGGCCTACATAGCCTGGAGAGGCCTTCATCCAGTAGTGGACTGATGACATCAAGGCTGGCAATAATTTGTATTATTAGAATGTAAAAGGGTTGAACTGAGATGACAAGTATTACAAATAAGAATATGTTTAACCCTTTCTGACAATAAAAGAGGTGTTCAGATGTTCAAACACCAAATATAATTTATTTTGCAAGGAATCAAGTCCGCATTAACCACACGTCCTTGCGGTGAACATGCAAACACACATTCCCTGATAATAGATGGGCCATTGTCTTTGAAACTGATTGGCCTACACCAGCGACGGCCTTCTTCATGGCCCGGCCTCACCAGTGTCGGTAAACCACAGAACGCCAAAAGGAGGACAGTACAGAGACGATGCACGGTGTCACAGAGTAATTATCGGTCCCTAAGATGACAGTTTAACATTCGCGATGCGATGCAGAGACTCCACACTGAACAGCAGGGGGCAGCTGAAGCAAAGTGTTGGTCACGGGTTCTGGCATGAACATTTGGCGAACAGACCCCACCTCGCCTTCAAAATAAATGTGCATGTCCATGTCACCTTTTGAAGATATTAAAACATTTCTCCTGGATAACTTCCTTGAGGCGGAACATCTGGTTTGTAAGTCTCCTCGGCGTCAAATTATCCACACGCACAGCAAACCCCTAACGACGCGCATACAGAAATACCCCGATTGACGTCTGCCCCTTGAACGTCGTTTCGCGAGCACGTCGATACCTTCTTAACACCGCGACCCGATTTGCGTCGCCTCGATAACCCCACACTCACGTCGCCGACAGCGTCGTCGTCGTTCGCTCTCGCTGTCCGTCGCCTTTCAGCCTTCACCACCACTACCACCACCACCCAATTACCCCGCACATCGCTTTGTTTGACGTCCTTTCGATATTTGTCGTCTGACCTTTGAGGAACGCATCGCTGATGTAAACCGGGACATTACCAGGGCTATAAATGGGAAGACATTACTGGGGGGGGGGGGGGCACTCGTCAATGATTGCCTCCACCCAACTCGATCTGGACCGTGCTCTCGGCCTGAGGAGTAGGAGGGGAGGAGCTTCGCTTCGTCTGTGGGTCTCTGTGCGTGTCTATGGGTCTCTGTGCGTGTCTGTGGGTCTCTGTGAGTGTCTGTGGGTCTCTGTGAGTGTCTGTGGGTCTCTGTGCGTGTCTATGGGTCTCTGTGCGTGTCTGTGGGTCTCTGTGAGTGTCTGTGGGTCTCTGTGCGTGTCTATGGGTCTCTGTGCGTGTCTGTGGGTCTCTCCGTTAGTCTAGGGGGTCTATATGCGAGTCAAATTAAAAACAAAGACGAATCCTTTACTTCTTTCCGGAACACCGTCGCAGGGTTCACATTTCCACTCCCGCCGTGGCGTACGGGCCCATTTCCACCACTGGCTATTGCTGTCTATAACTTTCAAATACACAATAGCGTATGCATGCCTACAGTGAACGTCGCACCGAGTCGAACGCAAAATAATAACCGGTTCACGGAAAATGCTGGAGCGGTCCTTGCTGCAGATGCCTTTAATATCCGCTACATCTGGGCCAATATCCTTATCTGGAAAGCAGCCAGCCTTGAAATGCCACAAGACAGCCCTGCTTTATAAAGTTATACAATATGTATGAAGTCAGTACTCGAGAGCGGGAGTGTATGTGGTGCTTAAAGATAGAGTGTGGGGGGGGGGGGGGAGATTGGAAAGCCATTTATAGATCACTCAGTTGGGCAATTTTGATAAATACAAAAAACCTTTCAGCTGCGTCTCACTCCGGATCAGATGGCTTTTAAACACAAACAGAGCCGGGGCCTTCTTCGTTTTCATCGCGTGAGCCGACCTCAGAGTGATGTCTTGAAGATTGCATTTCAGTCTGCAGATGTGCACTGTTACCTGCATTCATTTTGTGCAGCATTTTCAGCGGATGAATGTTGATAAACAGCAACATTGGACGGCGGAAATGCACGAATACGCGGGTCTGACAGGCCCTGGTTTCTTGATTTTAACACCAACCTGGGTAAATGTATCCACCTCACGATGCGTTAGGTGTCTTGAGAGGGGGCCCTTTGTCTCGCTGCCGCGACGTCTGCCTCTGAGGCCGCTGGCAGAACTCCCCCGTCGGCTCTCCGTCGTCCCTTTTTCTCGTCGGTCGTTCGCCCATCGTGGGACTTCGTCTGTGGTTGTCTGTTCTGTGAGAGGCGCACGGGAGGGGAGGGGGGGATTTCTCAACCCTTGAGCAGATGAGTTTTGTGAAGGGGATCATTTGTTAAAACGTACGTACGGTGCGAAAGAAGTTCAACATACGTAGCTGTTCTTCAGCTCTTTAGCGGGCGAGCCGCCTGAGTCACCACTCTACTCGCCATCTGTACTTCCACTGAACGTTGTTGTTGTAACAGAATAAAAAAAGCAGACGATTTACCTCCTTCACACATCTGTCCTTTCACGTTAAAGATAAGTGTTTTTTTACACATTATATCAGCCACACGGCCCACTGCAAATGCAACATTTCAGCAGAATTAAACTCTGGACTGGTTTCGACATCCATTGTCTCATCAGCAGGGCCACGTTTATTTTGACAAATGCTGGTGAACTGCCTGCAGATGTTTCTAGGCAAGGGTCCTCTCTGGGTACTAAGTTTTGTTGTTGGTGGATCGCTCGCGGGCTAGTCCCACGGGGGGTACCCCCCTTGCTAATCCAGTCGGCATTGAGGAGGAGGCCAAATTATTCCTCAAAGGGCAAGAGGAGGGAGGGCCCCTTGGTTGACCCGAAGATGAGTGAGCACAGTGTGCAGCGATGGACTCTAACTCACAACACCGACGCCACGTCTACTGTCGTTATTTTAATAGCTTAACTACATATATATAAAAGGGAAATGTATGCATGTGTGTCTGTTCGAAATGTTTAGCATACTTCCCAACATGCAACAAACTTGAAATTTGGCACGTGGGTAGCTTCCAGACTGTACACAATGCAAAAAGTATAAAAATAGACTTTTGTATTGGGGGGGGGGGGGGGGGGCTCAATAATGGAAAGCATCTTCTTATTTTTACCATATTTAGGTTCTGAGTTCAAATTCCGATTGGGGTGGCTAACGTGCATCTAATTCTTTTGAAGGCAGGAGCAGCGGCGCAAGAGATGAAACTTCGCTGTGGTACAATCAACACAACGCCCACTGCGTGACAGCGCCCGCGGCCACAGTGCCGACTGCCTGCCCTGTGCTAACGCGGTGCCTATGATATGTTAACTCCCTCGCCTGGTGTGCAGGAGGTCGTGGGTTCGATCCCGACCCTGACGCCTGCTGTATATCTGGAGTTTGCGTCTATCTCTCTCATCATCATCACGATGACTATGATATGTTAACTACCTCGCCTGGTATGGAGGAGGTCGTGGGTTCGATCCCGACCCTGACGCCTGCTGCTGTATATTTGGAGTTTGCATCTCTCTTTCTCTCACCATCATCACGGTGGCTAGGAGATGTTAGCTACCTCGCCTGGTACGCAGGAGGTCGTGCGATCGATCTCGACCCTGCCGCCTGCTGTATATTTGGAGTTTGCGTGTCTCTCTCCCCGCTGTCGCGTGGATTTTTCTCTGGGGTCCTCCGTCTTGTCCCTCTTCATTTACAATCAACGTCACGCGTTTCGAGTATTTGGCCCCTATAAATGTCCACACAACGAGCCACTTCGTTGAGCTATCATTTGTTGATTGCCAGGTCGCTTCTGACGAAGAGCTACGCAGCTCAGTGGGCCCTTACCTGGTAATAAAAACAATCGTTTCGGTTTATAGTTGAGGGTGCGACTCGCTCACTCCGCCACATTCCACCGCTCCACCGCCTCTCGGGCACCGGCGCTTTACGCCTCAACAGATTTTTCCAGACGCTACTGAAGAAGAATCCGCCGACGAACACTGACGAACACTGCTTGGAGCCCACCGCTCTCAGCGCGTTGTTTCGCTGCGAGATCCGACCAATGTCCGTCCGGTGCTCGCCGACCTGCGTTGGCTTCCGGTCGCTTAACGAATAAATTTTAAAGGTCGCAATTCATTGCACACACACACACAAAGTGCTTGCCACATATGTACCACAATACCATTGCTGAGCTCGTCAAGAAGCGGACAACATCACGCGAACTCTCGCAGCGGCTTTCGGCTGGGCCATCGAACAAAGACGGTGACTGCATCGTGCGCGCTTTCAGATGCGCTTCTGCGGCCGTCTGGAACGCTCTTCCTTCCGATAGTAAGAAGCCACTAGGAGCTATGCACGTCTAAATCTAAATAGAAAACGCATTTCTTTAGAACTGCCTTTTGTGTGTTAGATTGTTGTCCTTCCACCAGCACCTCCGATTTTGCACGGTTGGCTACATACGTACGGTGTGGAAGAGGTTCAACATTCATACGTCAACCCCGCACACGCAATGGCTTTTCTCTCTTTATCTCTCTATCTCTCTCCTCGTCTTAGAGCTTCAAGTGAAAACAAAAGCATCGCGCGCATTGCCTGAATATCTCTCCCATTCTTGTGCTGAATGTGAACGGGCAGGACGCCGCAGCGAGCGAAGAGTAAAATGGTCCCGAGATCCGGTGGCGAGTCCGCGCCTTTGGGTGACCTCTTGCTGCTGCCCCCTGCGATGGCTATCGCGCGTCAGCCACCGACGCTTATCGCTAAGCTGATCACGTCGCCCGCCCCCCTGAAAGGAGCTGGTGACTTTTGTCTTCGCCTTTCGAGCTTTTGGCCTTGAAGCAGTCTCATTGTCACGGGGTGGTGGGGGGGGGGAGTGGTGGGGGGCTGCTGCGTGTCGCCACGGTGGGCGGCGTGCACTGCCAGTGAGCCGACTCGGCACGGGGGCCCCTTGCAGAGTCGCATGCCCCATCCGTCCACGGCGCCGTGGCGTGGAGAGTTGGCGTTGAGCGCGCGCGCCTCGCGAAGGGTCGTCGCGGCTGCACGCGAGTCGCCGCGCGCGTTGCGCTCATGCACGTGCTGGAGTTGTGTTGAACTTCTTTCGCGCCGTGCGTAGCCAGCCATGCTCGTCGGAGGTGCGGAGGTTGGGGGGGGGGGGGGGCAACAAACTGAACACAGCCAATAAAGCCGTTCTCAAGAAATGAGTTATACATCTAGATAATTTAAAAGTGCATAGCGCGCAGTGGCTTTCCTGTTATCGGATCGAAGAGCGTTCCAGACGGCCGCTGCCAGTGTGTGCAGAGGCCACGCTCCGTGTCTTCCATTTGTCTCCGTCAATGTCGACGGTTCAGATCCTTCTGTCGTCGGACCCGCGGCAACATAGGTTGCTCAAAGGCGCCCCAGGACCTCGGATACATTCACTCCGATTGCCCCGGTTCCGCATCAGTCATTTTTTACCACGAATGAGAAATATGCAGGAAATGTCCACAATGACACCATGCGGACAGTTGAGAAAAAAAGAGAAGTGAGCCTGGGCATGTTGAACTTCTTTCGCACAGTGCGTAGCCAACCGCGATCGTCGGAGGTGCACGGGAAGGACGACAACGCGTCTTTAATCTAAGTGCTTTCAAAGTGAATCGCTCTTTCACAGTGCGCCCACTTTTGACCTCGCACAGAGTGGCGTCTTCACTGACCTCGCAGCGGCGACGTTTCGAAGAACTGACCCCGACTGGGCTTTCGAACTCGCAGCCTTTTGATCTGCGAGTCGCCGCACCAACCTGGCCACGGCGGCGAGAGGGGCGCTGCGGTGGCTAGGAGATGTTAACTACCTCGCTTGGTACGCAGGAAGTCGTGGGATCGATCCCGACCCTGACGCCTGCTGTATATTTGGAGTTTGCGTCTCTCTCATTATCACGGTGGCTAGGAGATGTTAACTACCTCGCTTGGTATGCAGGAAGTCGTGGGATCGATCCCGACCCTGACGCCTGCTGTATATTTGGAGTTTTGCGGTGTCTCTCTCCCTGTGGTCGCGTGGATTTTTCTCCGGGTCCTCCGGTTTTTCCCTCCACATTTAGAATTAACTGCTGCTTGAAATTTCCACATGATAAGCCACTTCGTTCAGCTATCATATGTGATGGCCAGGTCGCTTCTTAGAAAGAGCGACATAGCAGCGCAGTGGGCCTTACCTGGTAATATAAAAACAAATACAAGTTTTAGTCTAAATAGTTGTAATAGTGCACCGGGCGCTGCGGCGGGATGCGCTGCCAGGATGCGCAATTCCATTTGCGGCTTTTTAATAATGAATGGAGCCTGAGCCCCCGACACGGCCGAGGCACCCATCAGACTGACACCTTCTTGGCATCGCACAGTCGTGAGCGGAGCTCACCCACTCAGAGCTGCGCGCTGCCATCGCGGGCTTCAACCGAGTGGTATTCTTGTTGTTGATATACCACCGCCACGCTCACCACCCCCACGCTCACCACCGTCACGCTCATCACTCACACGCTCACCACCGTCACGCTCACCACCGTCACGCTCACCATCCCCACGCTCACCACCGTCACGCTCACCACCATCACGCTCACCACCCCCACGCTCACCACGGCCACGCTCACCACCCCCACGCTCACCACGGCCACGTTCACCACCGCCACGCTCACCACCCCCACGCTCACCACCGTCACGCTCACCATCCCCACGCTCACCACCCCACGCTCACCACCCCACGCTCACCACCCCCACGCTCACCACAGCCACACCAAACGATGTTTTATTTTTACCAGGCAAGGCCCACTGGGCTGCTATGTCGCTCTTTCTCACAAGCGAACTATCACAAATGATAGCCCAACGAAGTGGCTTATCGCGTGGAAATCAATAGCAGCCAAATACTCTAAATACGTGTTTCTAAATGCGGTGAAAAAAACTGGAGGACCCGGAGAAAAATCCCCGCGACCACGGGGAGAGAGACGCGCAGACTGCGGAGCTTTACCGGCCTCCCCGTCCCGCCGTCAGCCAGCGGCGTAGCCCGGAGCGGAACGGCGGAACCCGCCGTGCGATCAACCGCGTGCGTGCGTAGTCTGTAGAACGTAATAGCTGAGTGGGTACTTTGAGAGGAAGCCGATACCGTTGGCCTGTGCTGTGCGCGTGCGTGGACTAAAGAAGAGTGCCATCTACACGACGTGTCGCGGAAGTCGATCACTACAGATGGACTAAAATACTACATTAATGAAAGCCGAGTGCAGGATTAATTATAGCCCGTTCCTTTTCGCTTGTAGACGGTAGGAAACATTTTCCTCACTTCGTGGGGGCCGGGGGGCTTAGTGAATCGTAGACATGTAGGCGTGAAAGCTTCTCACGAACACCGTGGCTCCTCGCCTGCAAATGAGCGTGTCCATGGCTGACAGGTGTGTGGGTGGTGGTGGTGACGAGTGGCAGTACAGCGGTTAGCGCTGCGCTGCGCTACGAACCCGGCGACCCGAGTTCGATTCCCGCTCACGGCCAACACTGGTGACGATTATCTGAACCGGTCCTGTCCCTCCCCTAGGTCGATTCGGCCTCAATGAGTACCTGGTGCGGTGTGTGGGGAGACAAAGGCGGTCGGGAGTGGTGCTGGCCACCCACCCCCTCATGTACCGTTCCAGCCTTCATAGGTGCTCGCTAACAGCACTTGCCCCTACAGTCTGTTCAGGCTATATGGGGGATCTTTGTTGTTGTCTTCGGTGACGACGATGAGATGTGAGCGATCGAGCGAGCTCGTCTCGCCGGTGAGAGCTCTGAGTGTTTTCCACGAAGCGGATCTCAAGGTCACTACCTCCTTCCCACAGAGAGCGGCCGAGGGAACTCACTCGCTGACAGATAGATGCCGTGTACACGTGGCATTTACAACTACAACAAACCCCCCCCCCCACCATCACGTTCAATTTAATTCTAAGTTAAATGTGGATACATCCCAGCGCTGAGAATTAAAACGAAATATACTCTTAGGTTTTTTTGGTAAAGTCACGTAGGTAAAAATAAAATAAAAAAGTACTAAAAGTAATAATAGAAATAAAATAAAATAATAAATCACGACGTCGTGATTTATTATTTTATTTCTATTATTACTTTTAGTATTTTTTTATTTTATTTTTTACCTACGTGACTTTACCGAAAAAACCTAAGAGTATGAATCCTTGCAGTCACGAAAGCTTAAAATCTTGAATTAAAACGAAGGTTTGAACTGCCACACGACGAACATTTACTCTCACGTTCAGCACATTGTCTGTGAGCAGGCCCGGACTGGTCATAGGGCAGCAGCGTGGGCGGTGGGGCGGTCTGTGTTGGGGAAATCGCAACGTGACCAGAGTAAAAATAACGAGTGTTTTTTTTATTCAAATATTTTACTACCTCGAATTTGTACGCCTCATTGCTTATTGGCGCTCTCAGTTGCCACCAGGTCCCCATTCATTCGGCAGCTCCAGAGATTCTCCCCTAGCGGCCACCTCAGATGGGCCCAACGAGGATCACGCGGCGATTTGGGCCCGGTGCGTTCACTCCATGCCTGGGCCGATTTGTTTTAGTCGCCCAGTCCGTCGCTGCCCGTGAGTGACCTCACAACTAACTCGTGGCACAGTCACCCAGATCACCGCTTTCCCATTGAGTGCCCGTCTGGCCCCTATGCAGAATCTGCACGGCGTGTACGCAGGCACAGGAACGGACAGAAAAGACCAAAACAGGACAAAACGGCCCCGCCAGCATGTGTGTGTGCAGTGGCCACTTTAGTGAAATCAAACCGCCTGTCACGGGAAGATGCTGCCAAGCCGGGGGCATTGGCGCTGCAGGGGTGAGCGGTGGTGAGCGTGGCAGTGGTGAGCGTGGCGGTGGTGAGCGGTGGTGAGCGTGGGGATGGTGAGCGTGGGGGTGGTGAGCGTGGGGGTGGTGAGCGGTGGTGAGCGGTGGTGAGCGTGGGGATGGTGAGCGTGGGGGTGGTGAGTGTGGGGGTGGTGAGCGTGGCGGTGGTGAGCGTGGAGGTGGTAAGCGTGGGGATGGTGAGCGCGGCGGTGGTGAGCGCGGGGGTGGTGAGCGCGGGGGTGGTGAGCGCGGCGGTGGTGAGCGCGGGGGTGGTGAGCGTGGGGGTGGTGAGCGTGGCGGTGGTGAGCGTGGAGGTGGTGAGCGTGGGGGTGGTGAGCGTGGTGGTGAGCGCGGGGGTGGTGAGCGCGGCGGTGGGGAGCGTGTGGGTGGTGAGCGTGGGGGTGGTGAGCGCTGGGGTGGTGAGCGCGGTGGTGGTGAGGGCGGTGGTGGTGAGCGCGGTGGTGGTGAGTGTCGCAGTTAGCGCGCTGCGCAATGAACCCGGCCTCTCCGAGTTCGATTCCGGCTCATGGCCAACACAGATGACGATTATTTGAACCGATCCTAGGCCTCTCCCTAAGTAGACTCAGCCTCAAATGAGTATCCGGTGCAATGTGTAAACATCGCCACTGGGGAGACAAAGGCGGTCAGGCGTGGTGCTGGCCACCCACTCCCTCGTGTGCCACAGTGCCAGCCTTCATAGGCGCTGCTCGCTAACAGCACTTGCCCCAACAGTCTGTTAGAGGCTATACGGGGGATCTTTTTCTTTGTTGGTGAGTGTCACCCCTTTCCCCCGTCACCCCACCACGAGCCACGGTGGATGCGCTCGTCTGAGCGATTCCGCGTTGCGACAACGAAATCTGAGCGCGGTCGTGGCGCCGTCCGTGCGCCTTTGCTCGGCTGCCGGAGCGAATCGTCTGTCTGTCCGTCTATCCAGGAGGGAGGATATGTATATATTTTAAATGCGACGTGCCTGTTATTGTTGCGGCCTTATCGCTCTGGCCCATGTTGTTGTTATGTTGTTGTTGTTATGTTGTTGTTATGTTGTTGTTGTTATGTTGTTGTGGTTGTTGTGGTTGTTTGTTTGTTGTTATTTTCAGACGGCCTAATCACGCCGCTGCCACACGCGCGGTGTGCTGCCGCATGGCAGAGCTCGCAGATGCGGATGTTGTTGTGTTCGCTTCCTCCACAAAATCGCCGCAATCCTCGGACGCCGTGGATGGCCTTCGCTGCCTCTCCCCCCCACCCACCCACCCCGTGTTGCTCGTCCCATGCCCATCGTGCATCGTCTCGTCGCAGCGACACAATGGCGGCATTGCCATTCAGCTTCGAAATGCTTTTGGTGGATTTCAAAATAAATATTGTGTGGCTCACGGTATCCGTCGTCGTTTGTCGTCGTAGTCATCGTAGTCGTCGTTGTCGTCGTTATCGTGGAAGGGACGCGCGGAATATGTTTTGTTAATCTGAAACTTAAAAGGGAAATTTGTGAATGTGTGTCTGTTCGAAATGTTTAGCATACTTCCCAACATGCAACAAACTTGAAATGTGGCATGTGGGTAGCTTCCAGACTGTACACAACGCAAAAAGTATAAAAATAGACTTTTGTATTTTGGGAGGGGGGGGCGCAATAATGGATATATATATTTTAGGCGCAGAACAAAATTGTACGTGTGCATGTTTTCGCCTATTAATTGGTAACCGGTTCGAGACCCATCAACTCCCCTTACCCTTGACAGCCCAGTTTCATCGCAGGTGCCTGTCCGGTGTTGAACTCGGGGGTCTCGGCGGTGCGGTGCAGTGCTTTGACCTTCGAGACGCCCGGCCACCTCACAGGAAGTGGAGGTCACGTCACCGAAGATCGACGACCGTGGTCTTCCGGAAGGGACCGTGACAACGTACAACGACGCAATGCCCCGATCCGCACAAATACGAAGGAGACATCATCACAGCGGTGCACTCCGCGGCTCCTGCCTGACGCGGCTTTCTGGCTTGAGACCATCTCAATGTGACATTGTAGTTGTTGCTCTGCGTCGAAGAAGAAGACGAGGAGGGAGAAGAGGAAGAGGGGGGGGGGGGGCTGGAGGAGGGGGTAGGAGGAAGGGGGTAGGGGAGGAGGAGGGACAACATCAACAAAACCAACAAGAACGACGACGACCACAGCTGAGGTACACGTGACTTTGGCCTTGGCATTGAGTCCCAGAGAGTTGTTGGCGAGAGAGAGGAATGCTGACCCAGCCGTGGCCCAGGCGCGGCTCTCTGGGCTCTCGCGTGGGACAGCGAGACACCTCCACACGACTGCCTTTGTTTTCCCTCTTCGCTAATGGTTAACGACGCTTATCACTGCCCTGGTGTTCTCATGTCGAGGTTTAATATTACATGTGTAGTTTTCTTCTTAAAATGTTACTCATTCACGAGCCCCTGGATGGGATAATGGTTTCTGTCGCTCGCCGTCGGGACAGTTTGCGAGTTCGATTCCCCATAAAGACGGCGGGACATTTGGTCAAAGTGCTTTTCTGGGAGTGACGTTGAGGTTGTTGTTTTTGTTTTCGTTGCGTGCACAGCACGAGGCCATTATGTCCCAGTTTGAGAGCCAAGAGCCAACGTGTGACACTCTCAACTGCGTCCTTGTAAAGTAGGCGCGGTGCGGTAGAGCTACGGTTTTACAGTAAAAAATATAATAATAATAATGAGAAGAATGTTTAGTTTGTTTTATACTACGTCATCGCTCATGAAAAATTGCATCTACCGATCGCTGGGGAACACGGACAATGTTGAATGCAGCCAGGCAGTGCCTACGATTGCCTAAGCTCTGCGGTTTTTTTTTGTATATGAAGATTTGTCAACTACCGAATGAGCGTTTACACAATTTGGGGTGAAACCGGAGCACCCGGAGAACACCCACACGTGCGAGGGGGCAACGCTCTATCCCATACAGAGAGGGCAGATGATAAGAGTGGTTCCTCATCGTCGTCCACGGGAAGGGGATTACGCAGTATTGGTGTGTGCGAGATCCACAGACTCACGCCTCCACAGTGCTTGACTATAAACTATTGGGCAGCAGTGAAACCGATGGAGGCCGGTTTCACCCTCGTTAGGCTTCATCAGTACAGTAGAGTCATCAATGTGAAACGATCAACTATTTTTTTTTTCAGGTAAGGCCCCACTGAACTCTGTAGCTCTTTTTCAAAGCGACCTGGCCCCAGATGAGAGCTCAACGAGGTTGGCTTGTCATCGTGTGTAAATGTTTCTAAACGCGTGTTGTTGATTCAAAATGTGGAGTAAAACCCCGGAGGACCCGGAAAAAAATCCACCCGACCACGGAGAGAAAAATGTAAACACGAAATCTACAGCAGGCGTCAGGGTTAGGATGGAACTCACGACCTCCTGTATACCAGGCGAGGTCGTTAACATCTCGCCACCGTGGCACCCTATATAAATACATCCATACGTACTTATTTAATTGGTTATTCCTCTGGTGTATCCGATACTCTGACTGGGTAGAGTCAGAGCATACGCTAAAATAAACAAAGCGGAGGAAAACGCGCGCGCGCGCGTGCCGCGTGCGTGTGACGTGTCTCCTCTGCTGCGTGGGACCGTGCAGCACAGGGACGGGTTGAGCCATCTCGGCGTGGCTGCCCATGGACTATGCCCCCTGCTCGGAAGGGTTTAGCAACTGCCCATGCTTGGGTAACCTTGTCCGCGCCTCGGACGATTCACTGTGGCAGAAAGTTATTCTCAAGCAATTTTCTCATCCCAGTTAAATGTGCTTTCGCAGTTGTGCTGCTGCACATCTGTCAGGTGTGCTTTCGGCTTAGTATCGCGTAGCTATGCGGCACGATGTCCGACGTTTCGCTTCCAGCACCGAAGGCGCTCACAAGCACGCGGGAGCGAAGCATCCTCTGCAACATCGCGCGTGAAATTCGCTCGGCCGCGAAGACCCAAACACGGCAGAGGAGAGGCTGTGGATCTCACTCCGTTGAGAGACACCGTGCCAACCTTGTCACTGGCTAATACACTGACCCACGTGTGCCTGCAAGAGCCGACCACAGAGTGACTGTAAACAATCCTGATAATAAATCACGTTTATTAGACAGCAGCAGCGCCTTCACAAACACACACGTGCACGCGCATATGAATGTACGAGCCGAAATATTTGCCGGGACGTGTCGCCTTGACCTGGCACCGCGACCCCCTGTTTCTCGAGCTTGGCACCCGTGTCCCCTCCCCCGCCTTCCATTGCTGCCCCACCTATCCCACTCTGCACTGCGGGGGGGGGGGGCAGCCCCCCCCCCCCCAACCTATTCACGCGTGAACACGGCAACACGACTTAACGGTGGCGTAAAAAGAAATCACACACACACGTTAAAGAGTAACAATGTTGTTCATGTCGCCTGGGAGATCGCCTGACCCACTCACCCGGAACGCGGCCCCGCTCCCGTCGGTTCTCTGAAGCGAAGCAGCCCTAAGTCTGTGTAGCGGCGCACGGGTCCAGTGAGCCGGAGGCTTTCGTGGTGGTTACGTGTGGGAAGGAGCTCATCGCTCAGGTTTGACGAGCTGGCTTCGCTCTGAAAGCGAGTAGCGTACTGCAACCTTAAACTTGAACCGTTGTTATGCTTGCAGGTACTCGAGAGAGAGATACTCAGGTTGAATTAGAATATTTGTCTGCGACTCGCAGATGGCAGTGAGGTGGCACTCGACGAGACGTTCTCTCGTTTTTGGCCGCTCTCCAGGTCAGGTGACGCCTTCTCAAAACACAACTCTAGCATTTTGTCAAAATGCTTTTAATAGTCATAATAGAGGTGGGGGGGGGGGTTAGATTGCGTAAATATGAATGTGTCATTCAACTCGCCAACCACCCGACAGCCAATTAGTAATGTGTGTCACGTAAACAAAGATGCCAATTAGATACTAGTTCAGCACACCCGGTGGGTTGGAGAGTAAGCCCACAACATTTACAATTTGAGTACGACGTTTCGCATTTATATTTACGCGATCTAAAAAAAATCCCTCTAATATGGATAATATTAGTCGTGAAAGCCTACGTGTTAAACATACTTTTATAGCAGACAGGCATTTCTGGGTTGGGTCATCCTCCTACAACACTATCAGTTCCCGAGTTATAAGAAGAATAGTGAACGTCTTTTCCTACATGAATAGTTTATTTCGATAGATATTTTTTACACGACCGCTTTGCTGTTTTTGAAAGTGACACTTAAAAGGTGTCGCTGATACGCTGTTTATCTTAGAAAGCCGATGAAAGTTGTGACTGGGCTTGGACATTTCACAGCCAGCGGGAGACTGAACCCATGAATTAAAATCTGCAAACCGTGAGAAAATTCACGACAGAAAAAATTTGTGCAAGCCAGAAAAGAAATACCTTTTTTATTGTTTATACATCATACGCACATATTTGTGTTGTTAGATCTGACTGAGCCGAAGCAAAACTCATGGCCTGTAGAATGACGTCCACTTGCTACTGTCACTTGCCATCGGCACGACTCCGGGGCGTGGGAGCGTCCATCAGATCGGAGCAAAAAAAAATCGAACAAATCAATCAGGATCGCCACCGCCACTTTCTCTGTGTATCGGGTGCTCACCGCTCCTTGTGCATCAGGTTAAAATTAGATCAGAATTAATTTGCTGCTTTGCCGGATCCAACGGAATGTTTAATTAAAACTGCAAACCGTGCTTCTTTGTCAGCCTTCCGATTAGACGTGGGGGGTGGGGGGGAGGGTAAAAGCTTCCATAAACCGAGCCGTGGTTCGATATTTGTCGACAGCGTGGAACATTTACACCCGCAACTGCCGAGACTGCTCATTTTCATTTTCATCTACGACCAAATCGGACAAGGGGCAGCTAAAAGCATGCGCCTTTGATAATGATCAGGGATAGCCCCACTGCTGTTTCTCCATAATGTATTGCTCCATTTTACTTCTAACGCTACCGACGTCCTGTATTTTATTTGTATTTAACTAGGACAGCATCACTGAGTATCAATTAATAAAAAAAACATTATCGGGAGAGTTCTGCATTGAGTCGAGTGCCAAATACATACGTAAGTATTTGTTAACGACAGTTTTGTAAGTGGGAGAAAGCCAGAGTACGCCCCTTACACATTGTTCTCCGTTATGTACGTTCAACGTCTTTCGAACGAGCTGCAGATGCCGCCGCACAAAACAAATGCGACTCCTGCTCACGACCCGACACCAACAAAAAAGGGGCCACGCTTTTTCTCTTCTTGGGAACGTGAACATCCTAAACCTTGCCAGCCATGGGCACGGGTCGAGCCTTTCCCCACCGTCTCCACCCTTCGGATCGCCCGCACCGTGTCGGCCTTCGTAGGTGCTGCTCGCTAACAGCACTTGCCCCGACAGTCTTTTGAGGCTATACGGGGGATATTTGTGTTGTTTGTGCGAGCTGTCTCCCTCCGGTAGCACGTGTCCCTTTAGCACTGCGCCACTTGGCCATGGCATACTCGGATTTGCCTTGACGATGGCAGGGGCCGCTCTCTTGCAGTAAAATGGACCAGCTCCCAAGCGGCGCATCTGGTACAGCCGTTAATATTTAACTGGAAATCGTGCCACGGTTCCTTTTAAAGTAAAAAATAAATAAATAATTTTGCATGTCAAAACTTGCTAATATTTCTTTATATATTGTTCTTCTTCCAACTGACACCGTTATCCAGAGTAACATTATAAACCAAATACAACCTGCGAACAATGAACCCTTGTATGATCGTATTAATATAGTCGGTATCTTGTTTATGCTTGCGCAACATATTTTGAGTATGATAAGAGTTGTTTTTGTTGGGTAGCAAATAGAGGTTTGTTTAACAAGTCTTGACCCCCCCACAGAAAAGTAGGCAACGCTTGCTTCCGGAAGCGTGTTTCGCTGCTGCTGCTGCTGTGTGCAGCACTCCCCGGCCAAAACAGCAGCAAGCAGGAGCTTGGAGCATGCCACGACCCCTGTGCAGCATCACACGCGCAGTGCAAGGCATGCTGGGAGGACCGATCCAGCAGTACATTTTATTGTCTAAATGTATCGACTTGAATATTGGTATTCTTAATCATAGCAGCGTGACACAGCACAGACAAGGCAAATTGCGAGTCCAATTCCCGTCAGAGCAGCGATGAGGAATTGCAGATTGAGATCTGTTTTTGTTGTATTTCCTGAAGAACACCGCGGTATGGAAAAATCGCGTCATAATAATTAATGTATAATGCAGGGTAAAGCACAGTCCGCGATAACACATGAGATGCGTAACGCAGGATGAACAAACACCGAGGCTCGTGGGTAGCATCTAGAAGCATCAAGCAGCATCCCACTGCCCCGTGCGACGCTACGCCGAGGCAGCCGTACAACCACTTATTCCTGTTCCCGCTGCGACGTAGTTCTGTTCGCTCGATCGCGTTATATCCAATTCGCTTCCGCGTTATTAAAAAGATGTGTTCTCTAATAGATTAATTGCTGTATATCCAATTCGCGTTATGAAACCAACACGCGGCGTTATAGGAACACAGACTGTCTGGCATTAATCTGTGTAATGAACAGTGAAGCCCGCGACGTCATTCACGTTGTGCCGCACAGGGGCAGCTGCCACTGTGGCGTGCCCTCGGCTGACCTGCAGCAGGGCAGCGGAATGATGAGATGCAATTTTAAGCGTTTGAGTTTGCTTACGCTTTTAAGCAAGTTTCATGTACAGTAAAGTCCCCGGGTTGCAGAAGACCCGACAGTATATGTCGGAAATCCGACTTTAAGGAAATGCTCCCATAAATCATGTAAACAATTCAATATGTGGAAATGTCTGCGTTAGTTACGCAAGCGCAAGTAGTGCAGCGCGTTGAGGTTGCGGATGAATACCGTGGAGCGAGGAGGCGTAAAGCGGTCCACCTGACACCTCGCTCTACCAAAATGCCACCGTCACCGAGGCCGGGTTTCACTCGGATTGTTTGTTTTGTATGCTTAGAACTAGCAATACAACTGTATATATTGCTAGTTTTCTTCATTTTAAGTTTATTTCATGAGTTATTCACTGTAGGTACTTTATTTAACACAATTACACTTTAATTGTTTGTGGTTTCAGCCAACAATAATTGGAGAAGTCTAGGCCTAGCCTAATGCACAGTAAACAAACATTCAGAAGTGACCGCTTTCTGTTAGCAATTCATATTAAAATGTTTCATGGTATTCATAAACAACTGGATACAGGATATGTTCCATTAGATTAATTATGGGTAGTGTTTGCGTAGATATTAGATGAAAATTAAAGAATCACAGGAAGTGCAGAGCGTATGTACAGCGATATGATATAAGTAGTGATAGAGAACGGACGACACCGCGATGCGGTGCCGAGAGAAAGGTAACTCGGTAATCGGGTAGGGGAGGCACAAATATTTCCGGCTAGATTGCCATTGCAAAAGCCGCTACAGAATTATGCTTTTGCATGGCCAGATGCAATGAGGGGCCGCCATTGTTACACCTGTCGCCGTGTGTCACACCACCATTGCTACACCAGTCACCGTGTGTCACACCACCATTGTTACACCAGTCACCGTGCGTCACACCGCCATTGCTACACCAGTCACCATGTGTCACACCGCCATTGTTACACCAGTCACCATGTGTCACACCGCCATTGTTACACCAGTCACCGTGTGTCACACCGCCATTGTTACACCAGTCACCGTGCGTCACACCGCCATTGCTACACCAGTCACCCTGCATGACACCGCCATTGTTACACCAGTCGCCGTGCATCACACCGCTATTGTTACACCAGTCACCGTGCATCACACCGCCATTAGTACACCAGTCGCCATGCGTCACACCATCATTGCTACACCAGTCACCGTGCGTCACACCACCATTGCTACACCAGTCACCGTGTGTCACACTGCCATTGTTATACCAGTCACCGTGCGTCACACCACCATTGCTACACCAGTCACCGTGCGTCACACCACCATTGCTACACCAGTCACCGTGTATCACACTGCCATTGTGACACCAGTCACTGTGTGTCACACCACCATTGTTACACCAGTCACCATGCATCACACCGCCATTGTTACACCAGTCACCCTGCATCACACCGCCATTGTTACACCAGTCACCCTGCATGACACCGCCATTGTTACACCAGTCACTGTGTGTCACACCACCCTTGTTACACCAGTCACCCTGCATCACACCGCCATTGTTACACCAGTCACCCTGCATGACACCGCCATTGTTACACCAGTCACTGTGTGTCACACCACCATTGTTACACCAGTTACCATGCATCACACCGCCATTGTTACACCAGTCACTCTGCATGACACCGCCATTGTTACACCAGTCACTGTGTGTCACACCACCATTGTTACACCAGTCACCGTGTGTCACACCGCCATTGTTACACCAGTTACCATGCATCACACTGCCATTGTTACACCAGTCAATGTGCGTCACACCGCCATTGTTACACCACTCACCATGCGTCACACCGCCATTGTTACACCAGTCACTGTGTGTCACACCGCCATTGTTACACTGGTCACCGTGCATCACACCACCATTGTTACACCAGTCGCCATGCGTCACACCGCCATTGTTACACCAGTCACCATGCGTCACACCGCCATTGTTACACCAGTCACCATGTGTCACACCGCCATTGTTACACCAGTCACCGTGTGTCACACCGCCATAGATACACCAGTCAACGTGCGTCACACCGCCATTGCTACACCAGTCACCCTGCATGACACCGCCATTGTTACAACAGTCGCCGTGCATCACACCGCTATTGTTACACCAGTCACCGTGCATCACACCACCATTGGTACACCAGTCGCCATGCGTCACACCATCATTGCTACACCAGTCACCGTGCGTCACACCACAATTGCTACACCAGTCACCGTGTGTCACACTGCCATTGTTACACCAGTCACCATGCATGACACCGCCATTGTTACACCAGTCACCATGCGTCACACCGCCATTGTTACACCAGTCACTGTGTGTCACACCACCATTGTTACACCAGTCACCATGCATCACACCGCCATTGTTAAACCAGTCACCCTGCATCAAACCGCCATTGTTACACCAGTCACCCTGCATGACACCGCCATTCTTACACCAGTCACTGTGTGTCACACCACCATTGTTACACCAATCACCGTGTGTCACACCGCCATTGTTACACCAGTTACCATGCATCACACCACCATTGTTGCACCAGTCATTCTGCATGACACCGCCATTGTTACACCAGTCACTGTGTGTCACACCACCATTGTTACACCAGTCACCATGCATCACACCGCCATTGTTAAACCAGTCACCCTGCATCAAACCGCCATTGTTACACCAGTCACCCTGCATGACACCGCCATTCTTACACCAGTCACTGTGTGTCACACCACCATTGTTACACCAATCACCGTGTGTCACACCGCCATTGTTACACAAGTTACCATGCATCACACCACCATTGTTGCACCAGTCATTCTGCATGACACCGCCATTGTTACACCAGTCACTGTGTGTCACACCACCATTGTTACACCAGTCACCGTGTGTCACACCGCCATTGTTACACCAGTTACCATGCATCACACCGCCATTGTTACACCAGTCAATGTGCGTCACACCGCCATTGTTACACCACTCACCGTGCGTCACACCGCCATTGTTAAACCAGTCACCATGTGTCACACCGCCATTGTTACACCAGTCACCGTGTGTCACACCGCCATTGTTACACCAGTCACCGTGCGTCACACCGCCATTGCTACACCAGTCACCCTGCATGACACCGCCATTGTTACACCAGTCGCCGTGCATCACACCGCTATTGTTACACCAGTCACCGTGCATCACACCGCCATTGGTACACCAGTCGCCATGCGTCACACCATCATTGCTACACCAGTCACCGTGCGTCACACCACCATTGCTACACCAGTCATCGTGTGTCACACTGCCATTGTTACATTAGTCACCATGCATCACACCGCCATTGTTACACCAGTCACCATGCGTCACACCGCCATTGTTACACCAGTCACTGTGTGTCACACCACCATTGTTACACCAGTCACCATGCATCACACCGCCATTGTTACACCAGTCACCCTGCATCACACCGCCATTGTTACACCAGTCACCCTGCATGACACCGCCATTGTTACACCAGTCACTCTGTGTCACACCACCATTGTTGCACCAGTCACTGTGTGTCACACCACCATTGTTACACCAGTCACCGTGTGTCACACCACCATTGTTACACCAGTTACCGTGTGTCACACCGCCATTGTTACACCAGTCAATGTGCGTCACACCGCCATTGTTACACCAGTCACCGTGCGTCACACCGCTATTGTTACACCAGTCACTGTGTGTCAAACCGCCATTGTTACACCGGTCACCGTGCGTCACACCGCCATTGCTACACCAGTCACCGTGTGTCACACCGCCATTGTTACACCAGTCAATGTGCGTCACACCGCCATTGTTACATCACTCACCGTGCGCCACACCGCCATTGTTACACCAGTCACTGTGTGTCAAACCGCCATTGTTACACCGGTCACCGTGCGTCACACCACCATTGTTACACCAGTCACCATGCGTCACACCACCATTGTTACACCAGTCACCATGCGTCACACCACCATTGTTACACCAGTCACCATGCATCACACCACCATTGTTACACCAGTCACCATGCGTCACACCGACATTGTTACACCAGTCACTGTGTATCACACCACCATTGTTACTCCAGTCACCATGCATCACACCGCCATTGTTACACCAGTCACCCTGCATCACACCGCCATTGTTACACCAGTCACCCTGTATGACACCGCCATTGTTACACCAGTCACTGTGTGTCAAACCACCATTGTTACACCAGTCACCGTGTGTCACACCACCATTGTTACACCAGTTACCATGCATCACACCGCCATTGTTACACCAGTCAATGTGCGTCACACCGCCATTGTTACACCAGTCACCGTGCGTCACACCGCCATTGTTACACCAGTCACCGTGCGTCACACCGCCATTGTTACACCAGTCACTGTGCGTCACACCACCATTGCTACACCAGTCACCGTGCGTCACACCACCATTGCTACACCAGTCACCGTGTGTCACACTGCCATTGTTACACCAGTCACTGTGTGTCACACGACCATCCATTGTTACACCAGTCACCATGCATCACACCGCCATTGTTACACCAGTCACCCTGCATCACACCGCCATTGTTACACCAGTCACCCTGCATGACACCGCCATTGTTACACCAGTCACTGTGTGTCACACCACCATTGTTACACCAGTCACCGTGCGTCACACCGCCATTGTTACACCACTCACCGTGCGTCACACCGCCATTGTTACACCAGTCACTGTGTGTCAAACCGCCATTGTTACACTGGTCACCGTGCATCACACCACCATTGTTACACCAGTCGCCATGCGTCACACCGCCATTGTTACACCAGTCACCATGCGTCACACCGCCGTTGTTACACCAGTCACCATGTGTCACACCGCCATTGTTACACCAGTCACCGTGTGTCACACCGCCATAGATACACCAGTCACCGTGCGTCACACCGCCATTGCTACACCAATCACCCTGCATGACACCGCCATTGTTACACCAGTCGCCGTGCATCACACCGCTATTGTTACACCAGTCACCGTGCATCACACCGCCATTGGTACACCAGTCGCCATGCGTCACACCATCATTGCTACATCAGTCACCGTGCGTCACACCACAATTGCTACACCAGTCACCGTGTGTCACACTGCCATTGTTACACCAGTCACCATGCATCACACCGCCATTGTTACACCAGTCACCATGCGTCACACCACCATTGTTACACCAGTCACTGTGTGTCACACCACCATTGTTTCACCAGTCACCATGCATCACACCGCCATTGTTACACCAGTCACCCTGCATCACACCGCCATTGTCACACCAGTCACCCTGCATGACACCGCCATTGTTACACCAGTCACTGTGTGTCACACCACCATTGTTACACCAGTCACCGTGTGTCACACCGCCATTGTTACACCAGTTACCATGCATCACACCACCATTGTTACACCAGTCACTCTGCATGACACCGCCATTGTTACACCAGTCACTGTGTGTCACACCACCATTGTTACACCAGTCACCGTGTGTCACACCGCCATTGTTACACCAGTTACCATGCATCACACCGCCATTGTTACACCAGTCAATGTACGTCACACCGCCATTGTTACACCACTCACCATGCGTCACACCGCCATTGTTACACCAGTCACTGTGTGTCACACCGCCATTGTTACACTGGTCACCGTGCGTCACACCACCATTGTTACACCAGTCGCCATGCGTCACACCGCCATTGTTACACCAGTCACCATGCGTCACACCGCCATTGTTACACCAGTCACCATGTGTCACACCGCCATTGTTACACCAGTCACCGTGTGTCACACCGCCATAGATACACCAGTCACCGTGCGTCACACCGCCATTGCTACACCAGTCACCCTGCATGACACCGCCATTGTTACACCAGTCGCCGTGCATCACACCGCTATTGTTACACCAGTCACCGTGCATCACACCGCCATTGGTACACCAGTCGCCATGCGTCACACCATCATTGCTAAACCAGTCACCGTGCGTCACACCACAATTGTTACACCAGTCACCGTGTGTCACACTGCCATTGTTACACCAGTCACCATGCATCAAACCGCCATTGTTACACCAGTCACCCTGCATGACACCGCCATTGTTACACCAGTCACTGTGTGTCACACCATCATTGTTACACCAGTCACCGTGTGTCACACCGCCATTGTTACACCAGTCAATGTGCGTCACACCGCTATTGTTACACCACTCACCGTGCGTCACACGCGATTGTTACACCAGTCACCGTGTGTCACACCGCCATTGTTACACCAGTCACCGTGCGTCACACCGCCATTGCTACACCAGTCACCCTGCATGACACCGCCATTGTTACACCAGTCGCCGTGCATCACACCGCTATTGTTACACCAGTCACCGTGCATCACACCGCCATTGGTACACCAGTCGCCATGCGTCACACCATCATTGCTACACCAGTCACCGTGCGTCACACCACCATTGCTACACCAGTCACCGTGTGTCACACTGCCATTGTTACATTAGTCACCATGCATCACACCGCCATTGTTACACCAGTCACCATGCGTCACACCGCCATTGTTACACCAGTCACTGTGTGTCACACCACCATTGTTACACCAGTCACCATGCATCACACCTCCATTGTTACACCAGTCACCCTGCATCAAACCGCCATTGTTACACCAGTCACCCTGCATGACACCGCCATTGTTACACCAGTCACTGTGTGTCACACCACCATTGTTACACCAGTCACCGTGTGTCACACCGCCATTGTTACACCAGTTACCATGCATCACACCACCATTGTTACACCAGTCACTCTGCATGACACCGCCATTGTTACACCAGTCACTGTGTGTCACACCACCATTGTTACACCAGTCACCGTGTGTCAGACGCCATTGTTACACCAGTTACCATGCATCACACCGCCATTGTTACACCAGTCAATGTGCGTCACACCGCCATTGTTACACCACTCACCGTGCGTCACACCGCCATTGTTACACCAGTCACCATGTGTCACACCGCCATTGTTACACCAGTCACCGTGTGTCACACCGCCATTGTTACACTAGTCACCGTGTGTCACACCGCCATTGTTACACCAGTCACCGTGCGTCACACCGCCATTGCTACACCAGTCACCCTGCATGACACCGCCATTGTTACACCAGTCGCCGTGCATCACACCGCTATTGTTACACCAGTCACCGTGCATCACACCGCCATTGGTACACCAGTCGCCATGCGTCACACCATCATTGCTACACCAGTCACCGTGCGTCACACCACCATTGCTACACCAGTCACCGTGTGTCACACTGCCATTGTTACATTAGTCACCATGCATCACACCGCCATTGTTACACCAGTCACCATGTGTCACACCGCCATTGTTACACCAGTCACCGTGTGTCACACCGCCATTGTTACACTAGTCACCGTGTGTCACACCGCCATTGTTACACCAGTCACCGTGCGTCACACCGCTATTGCTACACCAGTCACCCTGCATGACACCGCCATTGTTACACCAGTCGCCGTGCATCACACCGCTATTGTTACACCAGTCACCGTGCATCACACCGCCATTGGTACACCAGTCGCCATGCGTCACACCATCATTGCTACACCAGTCACCGTGCGTCACACCACCATTGCTACACCAGTCAGCGTGTGTCACACTGCCATTGTTACATTAGTCACCATGCATCACACCGCCATTGTTACACCAGTCACCATGCCTCACACCGCCATTGTTACACCAGTCACTGTGTGTCACACCACCATTGTTACACCAGTCACCATGCATCACACCGCCATTGTTACACCAGTCACCCTGCATCAAAGCGCCATTGTTACACCAGTCACCCTGCATGACACCGCCATTGTTACACCAGTCACTGTGTGTCACACCACCATTGTTACACCATTCACCGTGTGTCACACCGCCATTGTTACACCAGTTACCATGCATCACACCACCATTGTTACACCAGTCACTCTGCATGACACCGCCATTGTTACACCAGTCACTGTGTGTCACACCACCATTGTTACACCAGTCACCGTGTGTCACACCGCCATTGTTACACCAGTTACCATGCATCACACCGCCATTGTTACACCAGTCAATGTGCGCCACACCGCCATTGTTACACCACTCACCGTGCGTCACACCGCCATTGTTACACCAGTCACCATGTGTCACACCGCCATTGTTACACCAGTCACCGTGTGTCACACCGCCATTGTTACACTAGTCACCGTGTGTCACACCGCCATTGTTACACCAGTCACCGTGCGTCACACCGCCATTGCTACACCAGTCACCCTGCATGACACCGCCATTGTTACACCAGTCGCCGTGCATCACACCGCTATTGTTACACCAGTCACCGTGCATCACACCGCCATTGGTACACCAGTCGCCATGCGTCACACCATCATTGCTACACCAGTCACCGTGCGTCACACCACCATTGCTACACCAGTCACCGTGCATCACACTGCCATTGTTACATTAGTCACCATGCATCACACCGCCATTGTTACACCAGTCACCATGCGTCACACCGCCATTGTTACACCAGTCACTGTGTGTCACACCACCATTGTTACACCAGTCACCATGCATCACACCGCCATTGTTACACCAGTCACCCTGCATCAAACCGCCATTGTTACACCGGTCACCCTGCATGACACCGCCATTGTTACACCAGTCACTGTGTGTCACACCACCATTGTTACACCAGTCACCGTGTGTCACACCGCCATTGTTACACCAGTTACCATGCATCACACCACCATTGTTGCACCAGTCACTCTGCATGACACCGCCATTGTTACACCAGTCACTGTGTGTCACACCACCATTGTTACACCAGTCACCGTGTGTCACACCGCCATTGTTACACCAGTTACCATGCATCACACCGCCATTGTTACACCAGTCAATGTGCGTCACACCGCCATTGTTACACCACTCACCGTGCGTCACACCGCCATTGTTAAACCAGTCACCATGTGTCACACCGCCATTGTTACACCAGTCACCGTGTGTCACACCGCCATTGTT
Source organism: Lampetra fluviatilis (assembly GCF_964198595.1). NCBI lineage: Eukaryota > Metazoa > Chordata > Hyperoartia > Petromyzontiformes > Petromyzontidae > Lampetra > Lampetra fluviatilis. Next base: position 1,341,802 of record NC_136302.1, read on the forward strand.
ACACCAGTCACCGTGCGTCACACCGCCATTGCTACACCAGTCACCCTGCATGACACCGCCATTGTTACACCAGTCGCCGTGCATCACACCGCTATTGTTACACCAGTCACCGTGCATCACACCGCCATTGGTACACCAGTCGCCATGCGTCACACCATCATTGCTTCACCAGTCACCGTGCGTCACACCACCATTGCTACACCAGTCATCGTGTGTCACACTGCCATTGTTACATTAGTCACCATGCATCACACCGCCATTGTTACACCAGTCACCATGCGTCACACCGCCATTGTTACACCAGTCACTGTGTGTCACACCACCATTGTTACACCAGTCACCATGCATCACACCGCCATTGTTACACCAGTCACCCTGCATCACACCGCCATTGTTACACCAGTCACCCTGCATGACACCGCCATTGTTACACCAGTCACTCTGTGTCACACCACCATTGTTACACCAGTCACTGTGTGTCACACCACCATTGTTACACCAGTCACCGTGTGTCACACCACCATTGTTACACCAGTCACCCTGCATGACACCGCCATTGTTACACCAGTCACTGTGTGTCACACCGCCATTGTTACACCAGTCACTGTGTGTCACACCACCATTGTTACACCAGTCACCGTGTGTCACACCGCCATTGTTACACCAGTTACCGTGTGTCACACCGCCATTGTTACACCAGTCAATGTGCGTCACACCGCCATTGTTACACCAGTCACCGTGCGTCACACCGCTATTGTTACACCAGTCACTGTGTGTCAAACCGCCATTGTTACACCGGTCACCGTGCGTCACACCGCCATTGCTACACCAGTCACCGTGTGTCACACCGCCATTGTTACACCAGTCAATGTGCGTCACACCGCCATTGTTACATCACTCACCGTGTGCCACACCGCCATTGTTACACCAGTCACTGTGTGTCAAACCGCCATTGTTACACCGGTCACCGTGCGTCACACCACCATTGTTACACCAGTCACCATGCGTCACACCACCATTGTTACACCAGTCACCATGCATCACACCACCATTGTTACACCAGTCACCATGCGTCACACCGACATTGTTACACCAGTCACTGTGTATCACACCACCATTGTTACTCCAGTCACCATGCATCACACCGCCATTGTTACACCAGTCACCCTGCATCACACCGCCATTGTTACACCAGTCACCCTGTATGACACCGCCATTGTTACACCAGTCACTGTGTGTCAAACCACCATTGTTACACCAGTCACCGTGTGTCACACCACCATTGTTACACCAGTTACCATGCATCACACCGCCATTGTTACACCAGTCAATGTGCGTCACACCGCCATTGTTACACCAGTCACCGTGCGTCACACCGCCATTGTTACACCAGTCACCATGCGTCACACCGCCATTGTTACACCAGTCACTGTGCGTCACACCACCATTGCTACACCAGTCACCGTGCGTCACACCACCATTGCTACACCAGTCACCGTGTGTCACACTGCCATTGTTACACCAGTCACTGTGTGTCACACGACCATCCATTGTTACACCAGTCACCATGCATCACACCGCCATTGTTACACCAGTCACCCTGCATCACACCGCCATTGTTACACCAGTCACCCTGCATGACACCGCCATTGTTACACCAGTCACTGTGTGTCACACCACCATTGTTACACCAGTCACCGTGCGTCACACCGCCATTGTTACACCACTCACCGTGCGTCACACCGCCATTGTTACACCAGTCACTGTGTGTCAAACCGCCATTGTTACACTGGTCACCGTGCATCACACCACCATTGTTACACCAGTCGCCATGCGTCACACCGCCATTGTTACACCAGTCACCATGCGTCACACCGCCGTTGTTACACCAGTCACCATGTGTCACACCGCCATTGTTACACCAGTCACTGTGTGTCAAACCGCCATTGTTACACTGGTCACCGTGCATCACACCACCATTGTTACACCAGTCGCCATGCGTCACACCGCCATTGTTACACCAGTCACCATGCGTCACACCGCCGTTGTTACACCAGTCACCATGTGTCACACCGCCATTGTTACACCAGTCACCGTGTGTCACACCGCCATAGATACACCAGTCACCGTGCGTCACACCGCCATTGCTACACCAATCACCCTGCATGACACCGCCATTGTTACACCAGTCGCCGTGCATCACACCGCTATTGTTACACCAGTCACCGTGCATCACACCGCCATTGGTACACCAGTCGCCATGCGTCACACCATCATTGCTACACCAGTCACCGTGCGTCACACCACAATTGCTACACCAGTCACCGTGTGTCACACTGCCATTGTTACACCAGTCACCATGCATCACACCGCCATTGTTACACCAGTCACCATGCGTCACACCACCATTGTTACACCAGTCACTGTGTGTCACACCACCATTGTTTCACCAGTCACCATGCATCACACCGCCATTGTTACACCAGTCACCCTGCATCACACCGCCATTGTCACACCAGTCACCCTGCATGACACCGCCATTGTTACACCAGTCACTGTGTGTCACACCACCATTGTTACACCAGTCACCGTGTGTCACAACGCCATTGTTACACCAGTTACCATGCATCACACCACCATTGTTACACCAGTCACTCTGCATGACACCGCCATTGTTACACCAGTCACTGTGTGTCACACCACCATTGTTACACCAGTCACCGTGTGTCACACCGCCATTGTTACACCAGTTACCATGCATCACACCGCCATTGTTACACCAGTCAATGTACGTCACACCGCCATTGTTACACCACTCACCATGCGTCACATCGCCATTGTTACACCAGTCACTGTGTGTCACACCGCCATTGTTACACTGGTCACCGTGCGTCACACCACCATTGTTACACCAGTCGCCATGCGTCACACCGCCATTGTTACACTAGTCACCATGCGTCACACCGCCATTGTTACACCAGTCACCATGTGTCACACCGCCATTGTTACACCAGTCACCGTGTGTCACACCGCCATAGATACACCAGTCACCGTGCGTCACACCGCCATTGCTACACCAGTCACCCTGCATGACACCGCCATTGTTACACCAGTCGCCGTGCATCACACCGCTATTGTTACACCAGTCACCGTGCATCACACCGCCATTGGTACACCAGTCGCCATGCGTCACACCATCATTGCTAAACCATTCACCGTGCGTCACACCACAATTGTTACACCAGTCACCGTGTGTCACACTGCCATTGTTACACCAGTCACCATGCATCAAACCGCCATTGTTACACCAGTCACCCTGCATGACACCGCCATTGTTACACCAGTCACTGTGTGTCACACCATCATTGTTACACCAGTCACCGTGTGTCACACCGCCATTGTTACACCAGTTACCATGCATCACACTACCATTGTTACACCAGTCACTCTGCATGACACCGCCATTGTTACACCAGTCACTGTGTGTCACACCACCATTGTTACACCAGTCACCGTGTGTCACACCGCCATTGTTACACCAGTTACCATGCATCACACCGCCATTGTTACACCAGTCAATGTGCGTCACACCGCTATTGTTACACCACTCACCGTGCGTCACACGCCATTGTTACACCAGTCACCGTGTGTCACACCGCCATTGTTACACCAGTCACCGTGCGTCACGCCGCCATTGCTACACCAGTCACCCTGCATGACACCGCCATTGTTACACCAGTCGCCGTGCATCACACCGCTATTGTTACACCAGTCACCGTGCATCACACCGCCATTGGTACACCAGTCGCCATGCGTCACACCATCATTGCTACACCAGTCACCGTGCGTCACACCACCATTGCTACACCAGTCACCGTGTGTCACACTGCCATTGTTACATTAGTCACCATGCATCACACCGCCATTGTTACACCAGTCACCATGCGTCACACCGCCATTGTTACACCAGTCACTGTGTGTCACACCACCATTGTTACACCAGTCACCATGCATCACACCTCCATTGTTACACCAGTCACCCTGCATCAAACCGCCATTGTTACACCAGTCACCCTGCATGACACCGCCATTGTTACACCAGTCACTGTGTGTCACACCACCATTGTTACACCAGTCACCGTGTGTCACACCGCCATTGTTACACCAGTTACCATGCATCACACCACCATTGTTACACCAGTCACTCTGCATGACACCGCCATTGTTACACCAGTCACTGTGTGTCACACCACCATTGTTACACCAGTCACCGTGTGTCAGACGCCATTGTTACACCAGTTACCATGCATCACACCGCCATTGTTACACCAGTCAATGTGCGTCACACCGCCATTGTTACACCACTCACCGTGCGTCACACCGCCATTGTTACACCAGTCACCATGTGTCACACCGCCATTGTTACACCAGTCACCGTGTGTCACACCGCCATTGTTACACTAGTCACCGTGTGTCACACCGCCATTGTTACACCAGTCACCGTGCGTCACACCGCCATTGCTACACCAGTCACCCTGCATGACACCGCCATTGTTACACCAGTCGCCGTGCATCACACCGCTATTGTTACACCAGTCACCGTGCATCACACCGCCATTGGTACACCAGTCGCCATGCGTCACACCATCATTGCTACACCAGTCTCCGTGCGTCACACCACCATTGCTACACCAGTCACCGTGTGTCACACTGCCATTGTTACATTAGTCACCATGCATCACACCGCCATTGTTACACCAGTCACCATGTGTCACACCGCCATTGTTACACCAGTCACCGTGTGTCACACCGCCATTGTTACACTAGTCACCGTGTGTCACACCGCCATTGTTACACCAGTCACCGTGCGTCACACCGCTATTGCTACACCAGTCACCCTGCATGACACCGCCATTGTTACACCAGTCGCCGTGCATCACACCGCTATTGTTACACCAGTCACCGTGCATCACACCGCCATTGGTACACCAGTCGCCATGCGTCACACCATCATTGCTACACCAGTCACCGTGCGTCACACCACCATTGCTACACCAGTCAGCGTGTGTCACACTGCCATTGTTACATTAGTCACCATGCATCACACCGCCATTGTTACACCAGTCACCATGCCTCACACCGCCATTGTTACACCAGTCACTGTGTGTCACACCACCATTGTTACACCAGTCACCATGCATCACACCGCCATTGTTACACCAGTCACCCTGCATCAAAGCGCCATTGTTACACCAGTCACCCTGCATGACACCGCCATTGTTACACCAGTCACTGTGTGTCACACCACCATTGTTACACCAGTCACCGTGTGTCACACCGCCATTGTTACACCAGTTACCATGCATCACACCACCATTGTTACACCAGTCACTCTGCATGACACCGCCATTGTTACACCAGTCACTGTGTGTCACACCACCATTGTTACACCAGTCACCGTGTGTCACACTGCCATTGTTACACCAGTCACCATGCATCAAACCGCCATTGTTACACCAGTCACCCTGCATGACACCGCCATTGTTACACCAGTCACTGTGTGTCACACCATCATTGTTACACCAGTCACCGTGTGTCACACCGCCATTGTTACACCAGTCAATGTGCGTCACACCGCTATTGTTACACCACTCACCGTGCGTCACACGCGATTGTTACACCAGTCACCGTGTGTCACACCGCCATTGTTACACCAGTCACCGTGCGTCACACCGCCATTGCTACACCAGTCACCCTGCATGACACCGCCATTGTTACACCAGTCGCCGTGCATCACACCGCTATTGTTACACCAGTCACCGTGCATCACACCGCCATTGGTACACCAGTCGCCATGCGTCACACCATCATTGCTACACCAGTCACCGTGCGTCACACCACCATTGCTACACCAGTCACCGTGTGTCACACTGCCATTGTTACATTAGTCACCATGCATCACACCGCCATTGTTACACCAGTCACCATGCGTCACACCGCCATTGTTACACCAGTCACTGTGTGTCACACCACCATTGTTACACCAGTCACCATGCATCACACCTCCATTGTTACACCAGTCACCCTGCATCAAACCGCCATTGTTACACCAGTCACCCTGCATGACACCGCCATTGTTACACCAGTCACTGTGTGTCACACCACCATTGTTACACCAGTCACCGTGTGTCACACCGCCATTGTTACACCAGTTACCATGCATCACACCACCATTGTTACACCAGTCACTCTGCATGACACCGCCATTGTTACACCAGTCACTGTGTGTCACACCACCATTGTTACACCAGTCACCGTGTGTCAGACGCCATTGTTACACCAGTTACCATGCATCACACCGCCATTGTTACACCAGTCAATGTGCGTCACACCGCCATTGTTACACCACTCACCGTGCGTCACACCGCCATTGTTACACCAGTCACCATGTGTCACACCGCCATTGTTACACCAGTCACCGTGTGTCACACCGCCATTGTTACACTAGTCACCGTGTGTCACACCGCCATTGTTACACCAGTCACCGTGCGTCACACCGCCATTGCTACACCAGTCACCCTGCATGACACCGCCATTGTTACACCAGTCGCCGTGCATCACACCGCTATTGTTACACCAGTCACCGTGCATCACACCGCCATTGGTACACCAGTCGCCATGCGTCACACCATCATTGCTACACCAGTCACCGTGCGTCACACCACCATTGCTACACCAGTCACCGTGTGTCACACTGCCATTGTTACATTAGTCACCATGCATCACACCGCCATTGTTACACCAGTCACCATGTGTCACACCGCCATTGTTACACCAGTCACCGTGTGTCACACCGCCATTGTTACACTAGTCACCGTGTGTCACACCGCCATTGTTACACCAGTCACCGTGCGTCACACCGCTATTGCTACACCAGTCACCCTGCATGACACCGCCATTGTTACACCAGTCGCCGTGCATCACACCGCTATTGTTACACCAGTCACCGTGCATCACACCGCCATTGGTACACCAGTCGCCATGCGTCACACCATCATTGCTACACCAGTCACCGTGCGTCACACCACCATTGCTACACCAGTCAGCGTGTGTCACACTGCCATTGTTACATTAGTCACCATGCATCACACCGCCATTGTTACACCAGTCACCATGCCTCACACCGCCATTGTTACACCAGTCACTGTGTGTCACACCACCATTGTTACACCAGTCACCATGCATCACACCGCCATTGTTACACCAGTCACCCTGCATCAAAGCGCCATTGTTACACCAGTCACCCTGCATGACACCGCCATTGTTACACCAGTCACTGTGTGTCACACCACCATTGTTACACCATTCACCGTGTGTCACACCGCCATTGTTACACCAGTTACCATGCATCACACCACCATTGTTACACCAGTCACTCTGCATGACACCGCCATTGTTACACCAGTCACTGTGTGTCACACCACCATTGTTACACCAGTCACCGTGTGTCACACCGCCATTGTTACACCAGTTACCATGCATCACACCGCCATTGTTACACCAGTCAATGTGCGCCACACCGCCATTGTTACACCACTCACCGTGCGTCACACCGCCATTGTTACACCAGTCACCATGTGTCACACCGCCATTGTTACACCAGTCACCGTGTGTCACACCGCCATTGTTACACTAGTCACCGTGTGTCACACCGCCATTGTTACACCAGTCACCGTGCGTCACACCGCCATTGCTACACCAGTCACCCTGCATGACACCGCCATTGTTACACCAGTCGCCGTGCATCACACCGCTATTGTTACACCAGTCACCGTGCATCACACCGCCATTGGTACACCAGTCGCCATGCGTCACACCATCATTGCTACACCAGTCACCGTGCGTCACACCACCATTGCTACACCAGTCACCGTGCATCACACTGCCATTGTTACATTAGTCACCATGCATCACACCGCCATTGTTACACCAGTCACCATGCGTCACACCGCCATTGTTACACCAGTCACTGTGTGTCACACCACCATTGTTACACCAGTCACCATGCATCACACCGCCATTGTTACACCAGTCACCCTGCATCAAACCGCCATTGTTACACCGGTCACCCTGCATGACACCGCCATTGTTACACCAGTCACTGTGTGTCACACCACCATTGTTACACCAGTCACCGTGTGTCACACCGCCATTGTTACACCAGTTACCATGCATCACACCACCATTGTTGCACCAGTCACTCTGCATGACACCGCCATTGTTACACCAGTCACTGTGTGTCACACCACCATTGTTACACCAGTCACCGTGTGTCACACCGCCATTGTTACACCAGTTACCATGCATCACACCGCCATTGTTACACCAGTCAATGTGCGTCACACCGCCATTGTTACACCACTCACCGTGCGTCACACCGCCATTGTTAAACCAGTCACCATGTGTCACACCGCCATTGTTACACCAGTCACCGTGTGTCACACCGCCATTGTTACACCAGTCACCGTGCGTCACACCGCCATTGCTACACCAGTCACCCTGCATGACACCGCCATTGTTACACCAGTCGCCGTGCATCACACCGCTATTGTTACACCAGTCACCGTGCATCACACCGCCATTGGTACACCAGTCGCCATGCGTCACACCATCATTGCTTCACCAGTCACCGTGCGTCACACCACCATTGCTACACCAGTCATCGTGTGTCACACTGCCATTGTTACATTAGTCACCATGCATCACACCGCCATTGTTACACCAGTCACCATGCGTCACACCGCCATTGTTACACCAGTCACTGTGTGTCACACCACCATTGTTACACCAGTCACCATGCATCACACCGCCATTGTTACACCAGTCACCCTGCATCACACCGCCATTGTTACACCAGTCACCCTGCATGACACCGCCATTGTTACACCAGTCACTCTGTGTCACACCACCATTGTTACACCAGTCACTGTGTGTCACACCACCATTGTTACACCAGTCACCGTGTGTCACACCACCATTGTTACACCAGTCACCCTGCATGACACCGCCATTGTTACACCAGTCACTGTGTGTCACACCGCCATTGTTACACCAGTCACTGTGTGTCACACCACCATTGTTACACCAGTCACCGTGTGTCACACCGCCATTGTTACACCAGTTACCGTGTGTCACACCGCCATTGTTACACCAGTCAATGTGCGTCACACCGCCATTGTTACACCAGTCACCGTGCGTCACACCGCTATTGTTACACCAGTCACTGTGTGTCAAACCGCCATTGTTACACCGGTCACCGTGCGTCACACCGCCATTGCTACACCAGTCACCGTGTGTCACACCGCCATTGTTACACCAGTCAATGTGCGTCACACCGCCATTGTTACATCACTCACCGTGTGCCACACCGCCATTGTTACACCAGTCACTGTGTGTCAAACCGCCATTGTTACACCGGTCACCGTGCGTCACACCACCATTGTTACACCAGTCACCATGCGTCACACCACCATTGTTACACCAGTCACCATGCATCACACCACCATTGTTACACCAGTCACCATGCGTCACACCGACATTGTTACACCAGTCACTGTGTATCACACCACCATTGTTACTCCAGTCACCATGCATCACACCGCCATTGTTACACCAGTCACCCTGCATCACACCGCCATTGTTACACCAGTCACCCTGTATGACACCGCCATTGTTACACCAGTCACTGTGTGTCAAACCACCATTGTTACACCAGTCACCGTGTGTCACACCACCATTGTTACACCAGTTACCATGCATCACACCGCCATTGTTACACCAGTCAATGTGCGTCACACCGCCATTGTTACACCAGTCACCGTGCGTCACACCGCCATTGTTACACCAGTCACCATGCGTCACACCGCCATTGTTACACCAGTCACTGTGCGTCACACCACCATTGCTACACCAGTCACCGTGCGTCACACCACCATTGCTACACCAGTCACCGTGTGTCACACTGCCATTGTTACACCAGTCACTGTGTGTCACACGACCATCCATTGTTACACCAGTCACCATGCATCACACCGCCATTGTTACACCAGTCACCCTGCATCACACCGCCATTGTTACACCAGTCACCCTGCATGACACCGCCATTGTTACACCAGTCACTGTGTGTCACACCACCATTGTTACACCAGTCACCGTGCGTCACACCGCCATTGTTACACCACTCACCGTGCGTCACACCGCCATTGTTACACCAGTCACTGTGTGTCAAACCGCCATTGTTACACTGGTCACCGTGCATCACACCACCATTGTTACACCAGTCGCCATGCGTCACACCGCCATTGTTACACCAGTCACCATGCGTCACACCGCCGTTGTTACACCAGTCACCATGTGTCACACCGCCATTGTTACACCAGTCACTGTGTGTCAAACCGCCATTGTTACACTGGTCACCGTGCATCACACCACCATTGTTACACCAGTCGCCATGCGTCACACCGCCATTGTTACACCAGTCACCATGCGTCACACCGCCGTTGTTACACCAGTCACCATGTGTCACACCGCCATTGTTACACCAGTCACCGTGTGTCACACCGCCATAGATACACCAGTCACCGTGCGTCACACCGCCATTGCTACACCAATCACCCTGCATGACACCGCCATTGTTACACCAGTCGCCGTGCATCACACCGCTATTGTTACACCAGTCACCGTGCATCACACCGCCATTGGTACACCAGTCGCCATGCGTCACACCATCATTGCTACACCAGTCACCGTGCGTCACACCACAATTGCTACACCAGTCACCGTGTGTCACACTGCCATTGTTACACCAGTCACCATGCATCACACCGCCATTGTTACACCAGTCACCATGCGTCACACCACCATTGTTACACCAGTCACTGTGTGTCACACCACCATTGTTTCACCAGTCACCATGCATCACACCGCCATTGTTACACCAGTCACCCTGCATCACACCGCCATTGTCACACCAGTCACCCTGCATGACACCGCCATTGTTACACCAGTCACTGTGTGTCACACCACCATTGTTACACCAGTCACCGTGTGTCACAACGCCATTGTTACACCAGTTACCATGCATCACACCACCATTGTTACACCAGTCACTCTGCATGACACCGCCATTGTTACACCAGTCACTGTGTGTCACACCACCATTGTTACACCAGTCACCGTGTGTCACACCGCCATTGTTACACCAGTTACCATGCATCACACCGCCATTGTTACACCAGTCAATGTACGTCACACCGCCATTGTTACACCACTCACCATGCGTCACATCGCCATTGTTACACCAGTCACTGTGTGTCACACCGCCATTGTTACACTGGTCACCGTGCGTCACACCACCATTGTTACACCAGTCGCCATGCGTCACACCGCCATTGTTACACTAGTCACCATGCGTCACACCGCCATTGTTACACCAGTCACCATGTGTCACACCGCCATTGTTACACCAGTCACCGTGTGTCACACCGCCATAGATACACCAGTCACCGTGCGTCACACCGCCATTGCTACACCAGTCACCCTGCATGACACCGCCATTGTTACACCAGTCGCCGTGCATCACACCGCTATTGTTACACCAGTCACCGTGCATCACACCGCCATTGGTACACCAGTCGCCATGCGTCACACCATCATTGCTAAACCATTCACCGTGCGTCACACCACAATTGTTACACCAGTCACCGTGTGTCACACTGCCATTGTTACACCAGTCACCATGCATCAAACCGCCATTGTTACACCAGTCACCCTGCATGACACCGCCATTGTTACACCAGTCACTGTGTGTCACACCATCATTGTTACACCAGTCACCGTGTGTCACACCGCCATTGTTACACCAGTTACCATGCATCACACTACCATTGTTACACCAGTCACTCTGCATGACACCGCCATTGTTACACCAGTCACTGTGTGTCACACCACCATTGTTACACCAGTCACCGTGTGTCACACCGCCATTGTTACACCAGTTACCATGCATCACACCGCCATTGTTACACCAGTCAATGTGCGTCACACCGCTATTGTTACACCACTCACCGTGCGTCACACGCCATTGTTACACCAGTCACCGTGTGTCACACCGCCATTGTTACACCAGTCACCGTGCGTCACGCCGCCATTGCTACACCAGTCACCCTGCATGACACCGCCATTGTTACACCAGTCGCCGTGCATCACACCGCTATTGTTACACCAGTCACCGTGCATCACACCGCCATTGGTACACCAGTCGCCATGCGTCACACCATCATTGCTACACCAGTCACCGTGCGTCACACCACCATTGCTACACCAGTCACCGTGTGTCACACTGCCATTGTTACATTAGTCACCATGCATCACACCGCCATTGTTACACCAGTCACCATGCGTCACACCGCCATTGTTACACCAGTCACTGTGTGTCACACCACCATTGTTACACCAGTCACCATGCATCACACCTCCATTGTTACACCAGTCACCCTGCATCAAACCGCCATTGTTACACCAGTCACCCTGCATGACACCGCCATTGTTACACCAGTCACTGTGTGTCACACCACCATTGTTACACCAGTCACCGTGTGTCACACCGCCATTGTTACACCAGTTACCATGCATCACACCACCATTGTTACACCAGTCACTCTGCATGACACCGCCATTGTTACACCAGTCACTGTGTGTCACACCACCATTGTTACACCAGTCACCGTGTGTCAGACGCCATTGTTACACCAGTTACCATGCATCACACCGCCATTGTTACACCAGTCAATGTGCGTCACACCGCCATTGTTACACCACTCACCGTGCGTCACACCGCCATTGTTACACCAGTCACCATGTGTCACACCGCCATTGTTACACCAGTCACCGTGTGTCACACCGCCATTGTTACACTAGTCACCGTGTGTCACACCGCCATTGTTACACCAGTCACCGTGCGTCACACCGCCATTGCTACACCAGTCACCCTGCATGACACCGCCATTGTTACACCAGTCGCCGTGCATCACACCGCTATTGTTACACCAGTCACCGTGCATCACACCGCCATTGGTACACCAGTCGCCATGCGTCACACCATCATTGCTACACCAGTCTCCGTGCGTCACACCACCATTGCTACACCAGTCACCGTGTGTCACACTGCCATTGTTACATTAGTCACCATGCATCACACCGCCATTGTTACACCAGTCACCATGTGTCACACCGCCATTGTTACACCAGTCACCGTGTGTCACACCGCCATTGTTACACTAGTCACCGTGTGTCACACCGCCATTGTTACACCAGTCACCGTGCGTCACACCGCTATTGCTACACCAGTCACCCTGCATGACACCGCCATTGTTACACCAGTCGCCGTGCATCACACCGCTATTGTTACACCAGTCACCGTGCATCACACCGCCATTGGTACACCAGTCGCCATGCGTCACACCATCATTGCTACACCAGTCACCGTGCGTCACACCACCATTGCTACACCAGTCAGCGTGTGTCACACTGCCATTGTTACATTAGTCACCATGCATCACACCGCCATTGTTACACCAGTCACCATGCCTCACACCGCCATTGTTACACCAGTCACTGTGTGTCACACCACCATTGTTACACCAGTCACCATGCATCACACCGCCATTGTTACACCAGTCACCCTGCATCAAAGCGCCATTGTTACACCAGTCACCCTGCATGACACCGCCATTGTTACACCAGTCACTGTGTGTCACACCACCATTGTTACACCAGTCACCGTGTGTCACACCGCCATTGTTACACCAGTTACCATGCATCACACCACCATTGTTACACCAGTCACTCTGCATGACACCGCCATTGTTACACCAGTCACTGTGTGTCACACCACCATTGTTACACCAGTCACCGTGTGTCACACCGCCATTGTTACACCAGTTACCATGCATCACACCGCCATTGTTACACCAGTCAATGTGCGCCACACCGCCATTGTTACACCACTCACCGTGCGTCACACCGCCATTGTTACACCAGTCACCATGTGTCACACCGCCATTGTTACACCAGTCACCGTGTGTCACACCGCCATTGTTACACTAGTCACCGTGTGTTACACCGCCATTGTTACACCAGTCACCGTGCGTCACACCGCCATTGCTACACAGGTCACCCTGCTTGACACCGCCATTGTTACACCAGTCGCCGTGCATCACACCGCTATTGTTACACCAGTCACCGTGCATCACACCGCCATTGGTACACCAGTCGCCATGCGTCACACCATCATTGCTACACCAGTCACCGTGCGTCACACCACCATTGTTACACCAGTCACCGTGTGTCACACCGCCATTGTTACACCAGTTACCATGCATCACACAACCATTGTTACACCATTCACTCTGCATGACACCGCCATTGTTACACCAGTCAATGTGCGTCACACCGCCATTGTTACACCACTCACCGTGCGTCACACCGCCATTGTTACACCAGTCACCATGTGTCACACCGCCATTGTTACACCAGTCACCGTGTGTCACACCGCCATTGTTACACCAGTCACCGTGCGTCACACCGCCATTGCTACACCAGTCAAGCTGCATGACACCGCCATTGTTACACCAGTCGCCGTGCATCACACCGCTATTGTTACACCAGTCACCGTGCATCACACCGCCATTGGTACACCAGTCGCCATGTGTCACACCATCATTGCTACACCAGTCACCGTGCGTCACACCACCATTGCTACACCAGTCACCGTGTGTCACACTGCCATTGTTACATTAGTCACCATGCATCACACCGCCATTGTTAAACCAGTCACCATGCGTCACACCGCCATTGTTACACCAGTCACTGTGTGTCACACCACCATTGTTACACCAGTCACCATGCATCACACCGCCATTGTTACACCAGTCACCCTGCATCACACCGCCATTGTTACACCAGTCACCCTGCATGACACTGCCATTGTTACACCAGTCACTCTGTGTCACACCACCATTGTTACACCAGTCACTGTGTGTCACACCACCATTGTTACACCAGTCACCGTGTGTCACACCACCATTGTTACACCAGTCACCCTGCATGACACCGCCATTGTTACACCAGTCACTGTGTGTCACACCGCCATTGTTACACCAGTCACTGTGTGTCACACCACCATTGTTACACCAGTCACCGTGTGTCACACCGCCATTGTTACACCAGTTACCGTGTGTCACACCGCCATTGTTACACCAGTCAATGTGCGTCACACCGCCATTGTTACACCAGTCACCGTGCGTCACACCGCCATTGTTACACCAGTCACTGTGTGTCAAACCGCCATTGTTACACCGGTCACCGTGCGTCACACCACCATTGTTACACCAGTCACCATGCGTCACACCGCCATTGTTACACCAGTCACCGTGTGTCACACCGCCATTGTTACACCAGTCAATGTGCGTCACACCGCCATTGTTACATCACTCACCGTGCGTCACACCGCCATTGTTACACCAGTCACTGTGTGTCAAACCGCCATTGTTACACCGGTCACCGTGCGTCACACCACCATTGTTACACCAGTCACCATGCGTCACACCGCCATTGTTACACCAGTCACCGTGCGTCACAATGCCATTGTTACACCAGTCACTGTGCGTCACACCGCCATTGTTTCACCAGTCACCATGCATCACACCAACATTGTTACACCAGTCACCATGCATCACACCGTCATTGTTACACCAGTCACCATGCATCACACCGCCATTGTTACACCAGTCACCATGCGTCACACCGCCATTGTTACACCAGTCACTGTGTATTACACCACCATTGTTACACCAGTCACCATGCATCACACCGCCATTGTTACACCAGTCACCCTGCATCACACCGCCATTGTTACACCAGTCACCCTGTATGACACCGCCATTGTTACACCAGTCACTGTGTGTCACACCACCATTGTTACACCAGTCACCGTGTGTAACACCGCCATTGTTACACCAGTTACCATGCATCACACCGCCATTGTTACACCAGTCAATGTGCGTCACACCGCCATTGTTACACCAGTCACCGTGCGTCACACCGCCATTGTTACACCAGTCACTGTGCATCACATCCCCATTGTTACACCAGTCACCATGCATCACACCGCCATTGTTACACCAGTCACCGTGCGTCACACCGCCATTGTTACACCAGTCACTGTGCGTCACACCACCATTGCTACACCAGTCACCGTGCGTCACACCACCATTGCTACACCAGTCACTCTGTGTCACACCACCATTGTTACACCAGTCACTGTGTCACACCACCATTGTTACACCAGTCACCGTGTGTCACACCACCATTGTTACACCAGTCACCCTGCATGACAACGCCATTGTTACACCAGTCACTGTGTGTCACACCGCCATTGTTACACCAGTCAATGTGCGTCACACCGCCATTGTTACATCACTCACCGTGCGTCACACCGCCATTGTTACACCAGTCACTGTGTGTCAAATCGCCATTGTTACACCGGTCACCGTGCGTCACACCACCATTGTTACACCAGTCACCATGCGTCACACCGCCATTGTTACACCAGTCACCGTGCGTCACAACGCCATTGTTACACCAGTCACTGTGCGTCACACCGCCATTGTTACACCAGTCACCATGCATCACACCAACATTGTTACACCAGTCACCATGCATCACACCGTCCTTGTTACACCAGTCACCATGCATCACACCGCCATTGTTACACCAGTCACCATGCGTCACACCGCCATTGTTACACCAGTCACTGTGTATCACACCACCATTGTTACACCAGTCACCATGCATCACACCGCCATTGTTACACCAGTCACCCTGCATCACACCGCCATTGTTACACCAGTCACCCTTTATGACACCGCCATTGTTACACCAGTCACTGTGTGTCACACCACCATTGTTACACCAGTCACCGTGTGTCACACCGCCATTGTTACACCAGTTACCATTTATCACACCGCCATTGTTACACCAGTCAATGTGCGTCACACCGCCATTGTTACACCAGTCACCGTGCGTCACACCGCCATTGTTACACCAGTCACCGTGCATCACACCACCATTGTTACACCAGTCACCATGCATCACACCGCCATTGTTAAACCAGTCACCGTGCGTCACACCACCATTGTTACATTAGTCACTGTGCGTCACACCACCATTGCTACACCAGTCACCGTGCGTCACACCACCATTGCTACACCAGTCACCGTGTGTCACACTGCCATTGTTACATTAGTCACCATGCATCACACCGCCATTGTTACACCAGTCACCATGCGTCACACCGCCATTGTTACACCAGTCACTGTGTGTCACACCACCATTGTTACACCAGTCACCATGCATCACACCGCCATTGTTACACCAGTCACCCTGCATCAAACCGCCATTGTTACACCGGTCACCCTGCATGACACCGCCATTGTTACACCAGTCACTGTGTTTCACACCACCATTGTTACACCAGTCACCGTGTGTCACACCGCCATTGTTACACCAGTTACCATGCATCACACCACCATTGTTGCACCAGTCACTCTGCATGACACCGCCATTGTTACACCAGTCACTGTGTGTCACACCACCATTGTTACACCAGTCACCGTGTGTCACACCGCCATTGTTACACCAGTTACCATGCATCACACCGCCATTGTTACACCAGTCAATGTGCGTCACACCGCCATTGTTACACCACTCACCGTGCGTCACACCGCCATTGTTAAACCAGTCACCATGTGTCACACCGCCATTGTTACACCAGTCACCGTGTGTCACACCGCCATTGTTACACCAGTCACCGTGCGTCACACCGCCATTGCTACACCAGTCACCCTGCATGACACCGCCATTGTTACACCAGTCGCCGTGCATCACACCGCTATTGTTACACCAGTCACCGTGCATCACACCGCCATTGGTACACCAGTCGCCATGCGTCACACCATCATTGCTACACCAGTCACCGTGCGTCAAACCACCATTGCTACACCAGTCATCGTGTGTCACACTGCCATTGTTACATTAGTCACCATGCATCACACCGCCATTGTTACACCAGTCACCATGCGTCACACCGCCATTGTTACACCAGTCACTGTGTGTCACACCACCATTGTTACACCAGTCACCATGCATCACACCGCCATTGTTACACCAGTCACCCTGCATCACACCGCCATTGTTACACCAGTCACCCTGCATGACACCGCCATTGTTACACCAGTCACTCTGTGTCACACCACCATTGTTACACCAGTCACTGTGTGTCACACCACCATTGTTACACCAGTCACCGTGTGTCACACCACCATTGTTACACCAGTCACCCTGCATGACACCGCCATTGTTACACCAGTCACTGTGTGTCACACCGCCATTGTTACACCAGTCACTGTGTGTCACACCACCATTGTTACACCAGTCACCGTGTGTCACACCGCCATTGTTACACCAGTTACCGTGTGTCACACCGCCATTGTTACACCAGTCAATGTGCGTCACACCGCCATTGTTACACCAGTCACCGTGCGTCACACCGCTATTGTTACACCAGTCACTGTGTGTCAAACCGCCATTGTTACACCGGTCACCGTGCGTCACACCGCCATTGCTACACCAGTCACCGTGTGTCACACCGCCATTGTTACACCAGTCAATGTGCGTCACACCGCCATTGTTACATCACTCACCGTGCGCCACACCGCCATTGTTACACCAGTCACTGTGTGTCAAACCGCCATTGTTACACCGGTCACCGTGCGTCACACCACCATTGTTACACCAGTCACCATGCGTCACACCACCATTGTTACACCAGTCACCATGCATCACACCACCATTGTTACACCAGTCACCATGCGTCACACCGACATTGTTACACCAGTCACTGTGTATCACACCACCATTGTTACTCCAGTCACCATGCATCACACCGCCATTGTTACACCAGTCACCCTGCATCACACCGCCATTGTTACACCAGTCACCCTGTATGACACCGCCATTGTTACACCAGTCACTGTGTGTCAAACCACCATTGTTACACCAGTCACCGTGTGTCACACCACCATTGTTACACCAGTTACCATGCATCACACCGCCATTGTTACACCAGTCAATGTGCGTCACACCGCCATTGTTACACCAGTCACCGTGCGTCACACCGCCATTGTAACACCAGTCACCGTGCGTCACACCGCCATTGTTACACCAGTCACTGTGCGTCACACCACCATTGCTACACCAGTCACCGTGCGTCACACCACCATTGCTACACCAGTCACCGTGTGTCACACTGCCATTGTTACACCAGTCACTGTGTGTCACACGACCATCCATTGTTACACCAGTCACCATGCATCACACCGCCATTGTTACACCAGTCACCCTGCATCACACCGCCATTGTTACACCAGTCACCCTGCATGACACCGCCATTGTTACACCAGTCACTGTGTGTCACACCACCATTGTTACACCAGTCACCGTGCGTCACACCGCCATTGTTACACCACTCACCGTGCGTCACACCGCCATTGTTACACCAGTCACTGTGTGTCAAACCGCCATTGTTACACTGGTCACCGTGCATCACACCACCATTGTTACACCAGTCGCCATGCGTCACACCGCCATTGTTACACCAGTCACCATGCGTCACACCGCCGTTGTTACACCAGTCACCATGTGTCACACCGCCATTGTTACACCAGTCACCGTGTGTCACACCGCCATAGATACACCAGTCACCGTGCGTCACACCGCCATTGCTACACCAATCACCCTGCATGACACCGCCATTGTTACACCAGTCGCCGTGCATCACACCGCTATTGTTACACCAGTCACCGTGCATCACACCGCCATTGGTACACCAGTCGCCATGCGTCACACCATCATTGCTACACCAGTCACCGTGCGTCACACCACAATTGCTACACCAGTCACCGTGTGTCACACTGCCATTGTTACACCAGTCACCATGCATCACACCGCCATTGTTACACCAGTCACCATGCGTCACACCACCATTGTTACACCAGTCACTGTGTGTCACACCACCATTGTTTCACCAGTCACCATGCATCACACCGCCATTGTTACACCAGTCACCCTGCATCACACCGCCATTGTCACACCAGTCACCCTGCATGACACCGCCATTGTTACACCAGTCACTGTGTGTCACACCACCATTGTTACACCAGTCACCGTGTGTCACAACGCCATTGTTACACCAGTTACCATGCATCACACCACCATTGTTACACCAGTCACTCTGCATGACACCGCCATTGTTACACCAGTCACTGTGTGTCACACCACCATTGTTACACCAGTCACCGTGTGTCACACCGCCATTGTTACACCAGTTACCATGCATCACACCGCCATTGTTACACCAGTCAATGTACGTCACACCGCCATTGTTACACCACTCACCATGCGTCACACCGCCATTGTTACACCAGTCACTGTGTGTCACACCGCCATTGTTACACTGGTCACCGTGCGTCACACCACCATTGTTACACCAGTCGCCATGCGTCACACCGCCATTGTTACACTAGTCACCATGCGTCACACCGCCATTGTTACACCAGTCACCATGTGTCACACCGCCATTGTTACACCAGTCACCGTGTGTCACACCGCCATAGATACACCAGTCACCGTGCGTCACACCGCCATTGCTACACCAGTCACCCTGCATGACACCGCCATTGTTACACCAGTCGCCGTGCATCACACCGCTATTGTTACACCAGTCACCGTGCATCACACCGCCATTGGTACACCAGTCGCCATGCGTCACACCATCATTGCTAAACCATTCACCGTGCGTCACACCACAATTGTTACACCAGTCACCGTGTGTCACACTGCCATTGTTACACCAGTCACCATGCATCAAACCGCCATTGTTACACCAGTCACCCTGCATGACACCGCCATTGTTACACCAGTCACTGTGTGTCACACCATCATTGTTACACCAGTCACCGTGTGTCACACCGCCATTGTTACACCAGTTACCATGCATCACACTACCATTGTTACACCAGTCACTCTGCATGACACCGCCATTGTTACACCAGTCACTGTGTGTCACACCACCATTGTTACACCAGTCACCGTGTGTCACACCGCCATTGTTACACCAGTTACCATGCATCACACCGCCATTGTTACACCAGTCAATGTGCGTCACACCGCTATTGTTACACCACTCACCGTGCGTCACACGCCATTGTTACACCAGTCACCGTGTGTCACACCGCCATTGTTACACCAGTCACCGTGCGTCACGCCGCCATTGCTACACCAGTCACCCTGCATGACACCGCCATTGTTACACCAGTCGCCGTGCATCACACCGCTATTGTTACACCAGTCACCGTGCATCACACCGCCATTGGTACACCAGTCGCCATGCGTCACACCATCATTGCTACACCAGTCACCGTGCGTCACACCACCATTGCTACACCAGTCACCGTGTGTCACACTGCCATTGTTACATTAGTCACCATGCATCACACCGCCATTGTTACACCAGTCAGCATGCGTCACACCGCCATTGTTACACCAGTCACTGTGTGTCACACCACCATTGTTACACCAGTCACCATGCATCACACCTCCATTGTTACACCAGTCACCCTGCATCAAACCGCCATTGTTACACCAGTCACCCTGCATGACACCGCCATTGTTACACCAGTCACTGTGTGTCACACCACCATTGTTACACCAGTCACCGTGTGTCACACCGCCATTGTTACACCAGTTACCATGCATCACACCACCATTGTTACACCAGTCACTCTGCATGACACCGCCATTGTTACACCAGTCACTGTGTGTCACACCACCATTGTTACACCAGTCACCGTGTGTCAGACGCCATTGTTACACCAGTTACCATGCATCACACCGCCATTGTTACACCAGTCAATGTGCGTCACACCGCCATTGTTACACCACTCACCGTGCGTCACACCGCCATTGTTACACCAGTCACCATGTGTCACACCGCCATTGTTACACCAGTCACCGTGTGTCACACCGCCATTGTTACACTAGTCACCGTGTGTCACACCGCCATTGTTACACCAGTCACCGTGCGTCACACCGCCATTGCTACACCAGTCACCCTGCATGACACCGCCATTGTTACACCAGTCGCCGTGCATCACACCGCTATTGTTACACCAGTCACCGTGCATCACACCGCCATTGGTACACCAGTCGCCATGCGTCACACCATCATTGCTACACCAGTCTCCGTGCGTCACACCACCATTGCTACACCAGTCACCGTGTGTCACACTGCCATTGTTACATTAGTCACCATGCATCACACCGCCATTGTTACACCAGTCACCATGTGTCACACCGCCATTGTTACACCAGTCACCGTGTGTCACACCGCCATTGTTACACTAGTCACCGTGTGTCACACCGCCATTGTTACACCAGTCACCGTGCGTCACACCGCTATTGCTACACCAGTCACCCTGCATGACACCGCCATTGTTACACCAGTCGCCGTGCATCACACCGCTATTGTTACACCAGTCACCGTGCATCACACCGCCATTGGTACACCAGTCGCCATGCGTCACACCATCATTGCTACACCAGTCACCGTGCGTCACACCACCATTGCTACACCAGTCAGCGTGTGTCACACTGCCATTGTTACATTAGTCACCATGCATCACACCGCCATTGTTACACCAGTCACCATGCCTCACACCGCCATTGTTACACCAGTCACTGTGTGTCACACCACCATTGTTACACCAGTCACCATGCATCACACCGCCATTGTTACACCAGTCACCCTGCATCAAAGCGCCATTGTTACACCAGTCACCCTGCATGACACCGCCATTGTTACACCAGTCACTGTGTGTCACACCACCATTGTTACACCAGTCACCGTGTGTCACACCGCCATTGTTACACCAGTTACCATGCATCACACCACCATTGTTACACCAGTCACTCTGCATGACACCGCCATTGTTACACCAGTCACTGTGTGTCACACCACCATTGTTACACCAGTCACCGTGTGTCACACCGCCATTGTTACACCAGTTACCATGCATCACACCGCCATTGTTACACCAGTCAATGTGCGCCACACCGCCATTGTTACACCACTCACCGTGCGTCACACCGCCATTGTTACACCAGTCACCATGTGTCACACCGCCATTGTTACACCAGTCACCGTGTGTCACACCGCCATTGTTACACTAGTCACCGTGTGTTACACCGCCATTGTTACACCAGTCACCGTGCGTCACACCGCCATTGCTACACAGGTCACCCTGCTTGACACCGCCATTGGTACACCAGTCGCCATGCGTCACACCATCATTGCTACACCAGTCACCGTGCGTCACACCACCATTGTTACACCAGTCACCGTGTGTCACACCGCCATTGTTACACCAGTTTCCATGCATCACACAACCATTGTTACACCAGTCACTCTGCATGACACCGCCATTGTTACACCAGTCAATGTGCGTCACACCGCCATTGTTACACCACTCACCGTGCGTCACACCGCCATTGTTACACCAGTCACCATGTGTCACACCGCCATTGTTACACCAGTCATCGTGTGTCACACCGCCATTGTTACACCAGTCACCGTGCGTCACACCGCCATTGCTACACCAGTCAAGCTGCATGACACCGCCATTGTTACACCAGTCGCCGTGCATCACACCGCTATTGTTACACCAGTCACCGTGCATCACACCGCCATTGGTACACCAGTCGCCATGTGTCACACCATCATTGCTACACCAGTCACCGTGCGTCACACCACCATTGCTACACAAGTCACCGTGTGTCACACTGCCATTGTTACATTAGTCACCATGCATCACACCGCCATTGTTAAACCAGTCACCATGCGTCACACCGCCATTGTTACACCAGTCACTGTGTGTCACACCACCATTGTTACACCAGTCACCATGCATCACACCGCCATTGTTACACCAGTCACCCTGCATCACACCGCCATTGTTACACCAGTCACCCTGCATGACACTGCCATTGTTACACCAGTCACTCTGTGTCACACCACCATTGTTACACCAGTCACTGTGTGTCACACCACCATTGTTACACCAGTCACCGTGTGTCACACCACCATTGTTACACCAGTCACCCTGCATGACACCGCCATTGTTACACCAGTCACTGTGTGTCACACCGCCATTGTTACACCAGTCACTGTGTGTCACACCACCATTGTTACACCAGTCACCGTGTGTCACACCGCCATTGTTACACCAGTTACCGTGTGTCACACCGCCATTGTTACACCAGTCAATGTGCGTCACACCGCCATTGTTACACCAGTCACCGTGCGTCACACCGCCATTGTTACACCAGTCACTGTGTGTCAAACCGCCATTGTTACACCGGTCACCGTGCGTCACACCACCATTGTTACACCAGTCACCATGCGTCACACCGCCATTGTTACACCAGTCACCGTGTGTCACACCGCCATTGTTACACCAGTCACTGTGCGTCACACCGCCATTGTTTCACCAGTCACCATGCATCACACCAACATTGTTACACCAGTCACCATGCATCACACCGTCATTGTTACACCAGTCACCATGCATCACACCGCCATTGTTACACCAGTCACCATGCGTCACACCGCCATTGTTACACCAGTCACTGTGTATTACACCACCATTGTTACACCAGTCACCATGCATCACACCGCCATTGTTACACCAGTCACCCTGCATCACACCGCCATTGTTACACCAGTCACCCTGTATGACACCGCCATTGTTACACCAGTCACTGTGTGTCACACCACCATTGTTACACCAGTCACCGTGTGTAACACCGCCATTGTTACACCAGTTACCATGCATCACACCGCCATTGTTACACCAGTCAATGTGCGTCACACAGCCATTGTTACACCAGTCACCGTGCGTCACACCGCCATTGTTACACCAGTCACTGTGCATCACATCCCCATTGTTACACCAGTCACCATGCATCACACCGCCATTGTTACACCAGTCACCGTGCGTCACACCGCCATTGTTACACCAGTCACTGTGCGTCACACCACCATTGCTACACCAGTCACCGTGCGTCACACCACCATTGCTACACCAGTCACTCTGTGTCACACCACCATTGTTACACCAGTCACTGTGTCACACCACCATTGTTACACCAGTCACCGTGTGTCACACCACCATTGTTACACCAGTCACCCTGCATGACAACGCCATTGTTACACCAGTCACTGTGTGTCACACCGCCATTGTTACACCAGTCAATGTGCGTCACACCGCCATTGTTACATCACTCACCGTGCGTCACACCGCCATTGTTACACCAGTCACTGTGTGTCAAATCGCCATTGTTACACCGGTCACCATGCGTCACACCACCATTGTTACACCAGTCACCATGCGTCACACCGCCATTGTTACACCAGTCACCGTGCGTCACAACGCCATTGTTACACCAGTCACTGTGCGTCACACCGCCATTGTTACACCAGTCACCATGCATCACACCAACATTGTTACACCAGTCACCATGCATCACACCGTCCTTGTTACACCAGTCACCATGCATCACACCGCCATTGTTACACCAGTCACCATGCGTCACACCGCCATTGTTACACCAGTCACTGTGTATCACACCACCATTGTTACACCAGTCACCATGCATCACACCGCCATTGTTACACCAGTCACCCTGCATCACACCGCCATTGTTACACCAGTCACCCTTTATGACACCGCCATTGTTACACCAGTCACTGTGTGTCACACCACCATTGTTACACCAGTCACCGTGTGTCACACCGCCATTGTTACACCAGTTACCATTTATCACACCGCCATTGTTACACCAGTCAATGTGCGTCACACCGCCATTGTTACACCAGTCACCGTGCGTCACACCGCCATTGTTACACCAGTCACCGTGCATCACACCACCATTGTTACACCAGTCACCATGCATCACACCGCCATTGTTAAACCAGTCACCGTGCGTCACACCACCATTGTTACATTAGTCACTGTGCGTCACACCACCATTGCTACACCAGTCACCGTGCGTCACACCACCATTGCTACACCAGTCACCGTGTGTCACACTGCCATTGTTACACCAGTCACCCTGCATCACACCACCATTGTTACACCAGTAACTGTGTGTCACACCACCATTGTTACACCAGTCACCGTGCGTCACACCGCCATTGTTACACCAGTCACTCTGCGTCACACCGCCATTGTTACACCAGTCACCATGCATCACACCAACATTGTTACACCAGTCACCATGCATCACACCGTCATTGTTACACCAGTCACCATGCATCACACCGCCATTGTTACACCAGTCACAATGCGTCACACCGCCATTTTTACACCAGTCACTGTGTATCACACCACCATTGTTACACCAGTCACCATGCATCACACCGCCATTGTTACACCAGTCACCCTGCATCACACCGCCATTGTTACACCAGTCACCCTGTATGACACCGCCATTGTTACACCAGTCACTGTGTGTCACACCACCATTGTTACACCAGTTACCGTGTGTCACACCGCCATTGTTACACCAGTTACCATGCATCACACCGCCATTGTTACACCAGTCAATGTGCGTCACACCGCCATTGTTACACCAGTCACCGTGCGTCACACTGCCATTGTTACACCAGTCACTGTGCATCACACCGCCATTGTTACACCAGTCACCATGCATCACACCGCCATTGTTACACCAGTCACCGTGCGTCACACCGCCATTGTTACACCAGTCACCATGCATCACACCGACATTGTTACACCAGTCACCATGCATCACACCGCCATTGTTACACCAGTCACCGTGCGTCACACCACCATTGTTACACCAGTCACCATGCGTCACACCGCCATTGTTACACCAGTCACCGTGTGTCACACCGCCATTGTTACACCAGTCAATGTGCGTCACACCGCCATTGTTACATCACTCACCGTGCGTCACACCGCCATTGTTACACCAGTCACTGTGTGTCAAACCGCCATTGTTACACCGGTCACCGTGCGTCACACCACCATTGTTACACCAGTCACCATGCGTCACACCGCCATTGTTACACCAGTCACCGTGCGTCACAATGCCATTGTTACACCAGTCACTGTGCGTCACACCGCCATTGTTACACCAGTCACCATGCATCACACCAACATTGTTACACCAGTCACCATGCATCACACCGTCATTGTTACACCAGTCACCATGCATCACACCGCCATTGTTACACCAGTCACCATGCGTCACACCGCCATTGTTACACCAGTCACTTTGTATTACACCACCATTGTTACACCAGTCACCATGCATCACACCGCCATTGTTACACCAGTCACCCTGCATCACACCCCCATTGTTACACCAGTCACCCTGTATGACACCGCCATTGTTACACCAGTCACTGTGTGTCACACCACCATTGTTACACCAGTCACCGTGTGTCACACCGCCATTGTTACACCAGTTACCATGCATCACACCGCCATTGTTACACCAGTCAATGTGCGTCACACCGCCATTGTTACACCAGTCACCGTGCGTCACACCGCCATTGTTACACCAGTCACTGTGCATCACATCCCCATTGTTACACCAGTCACCATGCATCACACCGCCATTGTTACACCAGTCACCGTGCGTCACACCGCCATTGTTACACCAGTCACTGTGCGTCACACCACCATTGCTACACCAGTCACCGTGCGTCACACCACCATTGCTACACCAGTCACTCTGTGTCACACCACCATTGTTACACCAGTCACTGTGTGTCACACCACCATTGTTACACCAGTCACCGTGTGTCACACCACCATTGTTACACCAGTCACCCTGCATGACAACGCCATTGTTACACCAGTCACTGTGTGTCACACCACCATTGTTACACCAGTCAATGTGCGTCACACCGCCATTGTTACATCACTCACCGTGCGTCACACCGCCATTGTTACACCAGTCACTGTGTGTCAAACCGCCATTGTTACACCGGTCACCGTGCGTCACACCACCATTGTTACACCAGTCACCATGTGTCACACCGCCATTGTTACACCAGTCACCGTGCGTCACAACGCCATTGTTACACCAGTCACTGTGCGTCACACCGCCATTGTTACACCAGTCACCATGCATCACACCAACATTGTTACACCAGTCACCATGCATCACACCGTCATTGTTACACCAGTCACCATGCATCACACCGCCATTGTTACACCAGTCACCATGCGTCACACCGCCATTGTTACACCAGTCACTGTGTATCACACCACCATTGTTACACCAGTCACCATGCATCACACCGCCATTGTTACACCAGTCACCCTGCATCACACCGCCATTGTTACACCAGTCACCCTTTATGACACCGCCATTGTTACACCAGTCACTGTGTGTCACACCACCATTGTTACACCAGTCACCGTGTGTCACACCGCCATTGTTACACCAGTTACCATTTATCACACCGCCATTGTTACACCAGTCAATGTGCGTCACACCGCCATTGTTACACCAGTCACCGTGCGTCACACCACCATTGTTACATTAGTCACTGTGCGTCACACCACCATTGCTACACCAGTCACCGTGCGTCACACCACCATTGCTACACCAGTCACCGTGTGTCACACTGCCATTGTTACACCAGTCACCCTGCATCACACCGCCATTGTTACACCAGTAACTGTGTGTCACACCACCATTGTTACACCAGTCACCATGCATCACACCGCCATTGTTACACCTGTCACCATGCGTCACACCGCCATTGTTACACCAGTCACTGTGTATCACACCACCATTGTTACACCAGTCACCATGCATCACACCGCCATTGTTACACCAGTCACCCTGCATCACACCGCCATTGTTACACCAGTCACCCTTTATGACACCGCCATTGTTACACCAGTCACTGTGTGTCACACCACCATTGTTACACCAGTCACCGTGTGTCACACCGCCATTGTTACACCAGTTACCATTTATCACACCGCCATTGTTACACCAGTCAATGTGCGTCACACCGCCATTGTTACACCAGTCACCGTGCGTCACACCACCATTGTTACATTAGTCACTGTGCGTCACACCACCATTGCTACACCAGTCACCGTGCGTCACACCACCATTGCTACACCAGTCACCGTGTGTCACACTGCCATTGTTACACCAGTCACCCTGCATCACACCGCCATTGTTACACCAGTAACTGTGTGTCACACCACCATTGTTACACCAGTCACCGTGCGTCACACCGCCATTGTTACACCAGTCACTTTGCGTCACACCAACATTGTTACACCAGTCACCATGCATCACACCGTCATTGTTACACCAGTCACCATGCATCACACCGCCATTGTTACACCAGTCACCATGCGTCACACCGCCATTGTTACACCAGTCACTTTGTATTACACCACCATTGTTACACCAGTCACCATGCATCACACCGCCATTGTTACACCAGTCACCCTGCATCACACCCCCATTGTTACACCAGTCACCCTGTATGACACCGCCATTGTTACACCAGTCACTGTGTGTCACACCACCATTGTTACACCAGTCACCGTGTGTCACACCGCCATTGTTACACCAGTTACCATGCATCACACCGCCATTGTTACACCAGTCAATGTGCGTCACACCGCCATTGTTACACCAGTCACCGTGCGTCACACCGCCATTGTTACACCAGTCACTGTGCATCACATCCCCATTGTTACACCAGTCACCATGCATCACACCGCCATTGTTACACCAGTCACCGTGCGTCACACCGCCATTGTTACACCAGTCACTGTGCGTCACACCACCATTGCTACACCAGTCACCGTGCGTCACACCACCATTGCTACACCAGTCACTCTGTGTCACACCACCATTGTTACACCAGTCACTGTGTGTCACACCACCATTGTTACACCAGTCACCGTGTGTCACACCACCATTGTTACACCAGTCACCCTGCATGACAACGCCATTGTTACACCAGTCACTGTGTGTCACACCACCATTGTTACACCAGTCAATGTGCGTCACACCGCCATTGTTACATCACTCACCGTGCGTCACACCGCCATTGTTACACCAGTCACTGTGTGTCAAACCGCCATTGTTACACCGGTCACCGTGCGTCACACCACCATTGTTACACCAGTCACCATGTGTCACACCGCCATTGTTACACCAGTCACCGTGCGTCACAACGCCATTGTTACACCAGTCACTGTGCGTCACACCGCCATTGTTACACCAGTCACCATGCATCACACCAACATTGTTACACCAGTCACCATGCATCACACCGTCATTGTTACACCAGTCACCATGCATCACACCGCCATTGTTACACCAGTCACCATGCGTCACACCGCCATTGTTACACCAGTCACTGTGTATCACACCACCATTGTTACACCAGTCACCATGCATCACACCGCCATTGTTACACCAGTCACCCTGCATCACACCGCCATTGTTACACCAGTCACCCTTTATGACACCGCCATTGTTACACCAGTCACTGTGTGTCACACCACCATTGTTACACCAGTCACCGTGTGTCACACCGCCATTGTTACACCAGTTACCATTTATCACACCGCCATTGTTACACCAGTCAATGTGCGTCACACCGCCATTGTTACACCAGTCACCGTGCGTCACACCACCATTGTTACATTAGTCACTGTGCGTCACACCACCATTGCTACACCAGTCACCGTGCGTCACACCACCATTGCTACACCAGTCACCGTGTGTCACACTGCCATTGTTACACCAGTCACCCTGCATCACACCGCCATTGTTACACCAGTAACTGTGTGTCACACCACCATTGTTACACCAGTCACCGTGCGTCACACCGCCATTGTTACACCAGTCACTTTGCGTCACACCGCCATTGTTACACCAGTCACCATGCATCACACCAACATTGTTACACCAGTCACCATGCATCACACCGTCATTGTTACACCAGTCACCATGTATCACACCGCCATTGTTACACCAGTCACAATGCGTCACACCGCCATTTTTACACCAGTCACTGTGTATCACACCACCATTGTTACACCAGTCACCATGCATCACACCGCCATTGTTACACCAGTCACCCTGCATCACACCGCCATTGTTACACCAGTCACCCTGTATGACACCGCCATTGTTACACCAGTCACTGTGTGTCACACCACCATTGTTACACCAGTCACCGTGTGTCACACCGCCATTGTTACACCAGTTACCATGCATCACACCGCCATTGTTACACCAGTCAATGTGCGTCACACCGCCATTGTTACACCAGTCACCGTGCGTCACACTGCCATTGTTACACCAGTCACTGTGCATCACACCGCCATTGTTACACCAGTCACCATGCATCACACCGCCATTGTTACACCAGTCACCGTGCGTCACACCGCCATTGTTACACCAGTCACCATGCATCACACCGACATTGTTACACCAGTCACCATACATCACACCCCCATTGTTACACCAGTCACCGTGCGTCACACCACCATTGCTACACCAGTCACCGTGCGTCACACCACCATTGCTACACCAGTCACCGTGTGTCACACTGCCAGTTACACCAGTCACTGTGTGTCACACCACCATCCATTGTTACACCAGTCACCATGCATCACACCGCCATTGTTACACCAGTCACCGTGCGTCACACCGCCATTGTTACACCAGTCACTGTGCGTCACAACACCATTGCTACACCAATCACCGTGCGTCACACCACCATTGCTACACCAGTCACCGTGTGTCACACCGCCATTGTTACACCAGTTACCATGCATCACACCGCCATTGTTACACCAGTCAATGTGCGTCACACCGCCATTGTTACACCAGTCACCGTGCGTCACACTGCCATTGTTACACCAGTCACTGTGCATCACACCGCCATTGTTACACCAGTCACCATGCATCACACCGCCATTGTTACACCAGTCACCGTGCGTCACACCGCCATTGTTACACCAGTCACCATGCATCACACCGACATTGTTACACCAGTCACCATGCATCACACCGCCATTGTTACACCAGTCACTGTGCGTCACACCACCATTGCTACACCAGTCACCGTGCGTCACACCACCATTGCTACACCAGTCACCGTGTGTCACACTGCCATTGTTACACCAGTCACCATGCATCACACCGCCATTGTTACACCAGTCACCCTGCATCACACCGCCATTGTTACACCAGTCACCCTGCATGACACCGCCATTGTTATACCAGTCACTGTGTGTCACACCACCATTGTTACACCAGTCACCGTGTGTCACACCGCCATTGTTACACCAGTTACCATGCATCACACGGCCATTGTTACACCAGTCAATGTGCGTCACACCGCCATTGTTACAGCATTCACCATGCGTCACACCGCCATTGTTACACCGGTCACCGTGTGTCACACCGCCATTGTTACACCAGTCACCGTGTGTCACACCACCATTGTTGCACCAGTCACTGTGCGTCACACCGCCATTGTTACACCAGTCACCGTGCATCACACCACCATTGTTACACCAGTCACCATGCATCACACCGCCATTGTGACACCAGTCACCGTGCGTCACACCGCCATTGTTACATTAGTCACTGTGCGTCACACCACCATTGCTACACCAGTCACCGTGCGTCACACCACCATTGTTACACCAGTCACCGTGTGTCACACTGCCATTGTTACACCAGTCACTGTGTGTTACACGACCATCCATTGTTACACCAGTCACCATGCATCACACCGCCATTGTTACACCAGTCACCCTGCATCACACCGCCATTGTTACACCAGTCACCCTGCATGACACCGCCATTGTTACACCAGTCACTGTGTGTCACACCACCATTGTTACACCAGTCACTGTGCGTCACACCGCCATTGTTACACCAGTCACTCTGCGTCACACCGCCATTGTTACACCAGTCACCATGCATCACACCAACATTGTTACACCAGTCACCATGCATCACACCGTCATTGTTACACCAGTCACCATGCATCACACCGCCATTGTTACACCAGTCACCATGCGTCACACCGCCATTTTTACACCAGTCACTGTGTATCACACCACCATTGTTACACCAGTCACCATGCATCACACCGCCATTGTTACACCAGTCACCCTGCATCACACCGCCATTGTTACACCAGTCACCCTGTATGACACCGCCATTGTTACACCAGTCACTGTGTGTCACACCACCATTGTTACACCAGTCACCGTGTGTCACACCGCCATTGTTACACCAGTTACCATGCATCACACCGCCATTGTTACACCAGTCAATGTGCGTCACACCGCCATTGTTACACCAGTCACCGTGCGTCACACTGCCATTGTTACACCAGTCACTGTGCATCACACCGCCATTGTTACACCAGTCACCATGCATCACACCGCCATTGTTACACCAGTCACCGTGCGTCACACCGCCATTGTTACACCAGTCACCATGCATCACACCGACATTGTTACACCAGTCACCATGCAACACACCGCCATTGTTACACCAGTCACCGTGCGTCA
This sequence comes from Lampetra fluviatilis, assembly GCF_964198595.1. Taxonomy (NCBI): domain Eukaryota; kingdom Metazoa; phylum Chordata; class Hyperoartia; order Petromyzontiformes; family Petromyzontidae; genus Lampetra; species Lampetra fluviatilis. The sequence goes on from NC_136302.1 coordinate 1,375,653, forward strand.
CACCACCATTGCTACACCAGTCACCGTGCGTCACACCACCATTGCTACACCAGTCACCGTGTGTCACACTGCCATTGTTACACCAGTCACTGTGTGTCACACCACCATCCATTGTAACACCAGTCACCATGCATCACACCGCCATTGTTACACCAGTCACCGTGCGTCACACCGCCATTGTTACACCAGTCACTGTGCGTCACACCACCATTGCTACACCAATCACCGTGCGTCACACCACCATTGCTACACCAGTCACCATGTGTCACACTGCCATTGTTACACCAGTCACTGTTTGTCACACGACCATCCATTGTTACACCAGTCACCATGCATCACACCGCCATTGTTACACCAGTCACCCTGCATCACACCGCCATTGTTACACCAGTCACCCTGCATGACACCGCCATTGTTACACCAGTCACTGTGTGTCACACCACCATTGTTACACCAGTCACCGTGCGTCACACCGCCATTGTTACACCGGTCACTGTGCGTCACACTGCCATTGTTACACCAGTCACCATGCATCACACCAACATTGTTACACCAGTCACCATGCATCACACCGTCATTGTTACACCAGTCACCATGCATCACACCGCCATTGTTACACCAGTCACCATGCGTCACACCGCCATTTTTACACCAGTCACTGTGTATCACACCACCATTGTTACACCAGTCACCATGCATCACACCGCCATTGTTACACCAGTCACCCTGCATCACACCGCCATTGTTACACCAGTCACCCTGTATGACACCGCCATTGTTACACCAGTCACTGTGTGTCACACCACCATTGTTACACCAGTCACCGTGTGTCACACCGCCATTGTTACACCAGTTACCATGCATCACACCGCCATTGTTACACCAGTCAATGTGCGTCACACCGCCATTGTTACACCAGTCACCGTACGTCACACTGCCATTGTTACACCAGTCACTGTGCATCACACCGCCATTGTTACACCAGTCACCATGCATCACACCGCCATTGTTACACCAGTCACCGTGCGTCACACAGCCATTGTTACACCAGTCACCATGCATCACACCGACATTGTTACACCAGTCACCATGCATCACACCGCCATTGTTACACCAGTCACTGTGCGTCACACCACCATTGCTACACCAGTCACCGTGCGTCACACCACCATTGCTACACCAGTCACCGTGTGTCACACTGCCATTGTTACACCAGTCACCATGCATCACACCGCCATTGTTACACCAGTCACCCTGCATCACACCGCCATTGTTACACCAGTCACCCTGCATGACACCGCCATTGTTACACCAGTCACTGTGTGTCACACCACCATTGTTACACCAGTCACCGTGTGTCACACCGCCATTGTTACACCAGTCACCATGCATCACACGGCCATTGTTACACCAGTCAATGTGCGTCACACCGCCATTGTTACAGCATTCACCATGCGTCACACCGCCATTGTTACACCGGTCACCGTGTGTCACACCGCCATTGTTACACCAGTCACCGTGTGTCACACCACCATTGTTGCACCAGTCACTGTGCGTCACACCGCCATTGTTACACCAGTCACCGTGCATCACACCACCATTGTTACACCAGTCACCATGCATCACACCGCCATTGTTACACCAGTCACTGTGTGTCACACCACCATTGTTACACCAGTCACCGTGTGTCACACCGCCATTGTTACACCAGTTACCATGCATCACACCGCCATTGTTACACCAGTCAATGTGCGTCACACCGCCATTGTTACACCAGTCACCGTGCGTCACACTGCCATTGTTACACCAGTCACCGTGCGTCACACCGCCATTGTTACACCAGTCACCATGCATCACACCGACATTGTTACACCAGTCACCATGCATCACACCGCCATTGTTACACCAGTCACTGTGCGTCACACCACCATTGCTACACCAGTCACCGTGCGTCACACCACCATTGCTACACCAGTCACCGTGTGTCACACTGCCATTGTTACACCAGTCACCATGCATCACACCGCCATTGTTACACCAGTCACCCTGCATCACACCGCCATTGTTACACCAGTCACCCTGCATGACACCGCCATTGTTACACCAGTCACTGTGTGTCACACCACCATTGTTACACCAGTCACCGTGTGTCACACCGCCATTGTTACACCAGTCACCATGCATCACACGGCCATTGTTACACCAGTCAATGTGCGTCACACCGCCATTGTTACAGCATTCACCATGCGTCACACCGCCATTGTTACACCGGTCACCGTGTGTCACACCGCCATTGTTACACCAGTCACCGTGTGTCACACCACCATTGTTGCACCAGTCACTGTGCGTCACACCGCCATTGTTACACCAGTCACCGTGCATCACACCACCATTGTTACACCAGTCACCATGCATCACACCGCCATTGTTACACCAGTCACCGTGCGTCACACCACCATTGTTACACCAGTCACTGTGTGTCACACCGCCATTGCTACACCAGTCACCGTGCATCACACCGCCATTGTTACACCAGTCACCATGCATCACACCACCATTGTTACACCAGTCACCATCCATCACACCACCATTGTTACACCAGTCAATGTGCGTCACACCGCCATTGTTACACCAGTCACCGTGCGTCACACTGCCATTGTTACACCAGTCACTGTGCATCACACCGCCATTGTTACACCAGTCACCATGCATCACACCGCCATTGTTACACCAGTCACCGTGCGTCACACCGCCATTGTTACACCAGTCACCATGCATCACACCGACATTGTTACACCAGTCACCATGCATCACACCGCCATTGTTACACCAGTCACTGTGCGTCACACCACCATTGCTACACCAGTCACCGTGCGTCACACCACCATTGCTACACCAGTCACCGTGTGTCACACTGCCATTGTTACACCAGTCACCATGCATCACACCGCCATTGTTACACCAGTCACCCTGCATCACACCGCCATTGTTACACCAGTCACCCTGCATGACACCGCCATTGTTACACCAGTCACTGTGTGTCACACCACCATTGTTACACCAGTCACCGTGTGTCACACCGCCATTGTTACACCAGTCACCATGCATCACACGGCCATTGTTACACCAGTCAATGTGCGTCACACCGCCATTGTTACAGCATTCACCATGCGTCACACCGCCATTGTTACACCGGTCACCGTGTGTCACACCGCCATTGTTACACCAGTCACCGTGTGTCACACCACCATTGTTGCACCAGTCACTGTGCATCACACCGCCATTGTTACACCAGTCACCGTGCATCACACCACCATTGTTACACCAGTCACCATGCATCACACCGCCATTGTTACACCAGTCACCGTGCGTCACACCACCATTGTTACACCAGTCACTGTGTGTCACACCGCCATTGCTACACCAGTCACCGTGCATCACACCGCCATTGTTACACCAGTCACCATGCATCACACCACCATTGTTACACCAGTCACCATCCATCACACCACCATTGTTACACTAGTCACCATGCATCACACCACCATTGCTACACCAGTCACCGTGTGTCACACCGCCATTGTTACACCAGTCACCGTGCGTCACACCACCATTGTTACACCAGTCACTGTGCGTCACACCACCATTGTTACACCAGTCACCGTGCGTCACACCACCATTGTTACACTAGTCACCATGCATCACACCGCCATTGCTACACCAGTCACCGTGTGTTACATGGCCATTGTTACACCTGGCGCTTTGGGTCATAGTCACGTGGAATCTTTTCCAGCAGACGCTAGTGTAGGCGTCCACCGCCTGCCATGTGCTCATTAATGTCCATTAAAGTCATGCCGTCGATGAATGTCGAAGAAGGCAGAGTTCCACGTGGTAATAATGCACGCCCTACGGCGAGCTCCTCCATCTCACCGAGAAACGCGGCGGCTTTTCGTGTGAACGGACGGGCTGGCTAAGCGTGTGTTCATGACCATGTGTTTTGCAGCAGCCCATAGCCAACAAATATGCGTTTATTAAAGACGGAACTTGCAAACTAAGTAATTCAAGACGGGGAGGGAATGTGCCAATTTTTTATCGCAGCTTTGATCGTCAGTCTGCGTCCACGTGCATTCACTTGTGTGCCAGACGTAGCCAGACTTTCAACTGGGATCTCTCTATTGAGCCCATGTGCTTCCTGCGAGGCCGAGGATGATCGTCACGCCACACGGTGCCCCCCCACCCGACACCCTCCTTGTTGTTCATCAGAACTTCCCTGAGTCAACAGTGTAGACGGAGGGGGTCTCATCGATTGGTTTTAAGAGGACCCCGGCTGGCGATGTTTGGCCCGGCCAAGTTGCTGACTCGAGACAGCGGTGGGGTGCCACGGTGGCGAGATGTTAACTACCTCGCCTGGACTTTGTGGGTTTGATCCTGACCCTGACGCCTGCTGTATGTTTGGAGTTTGCATGTTCTCCTTGTGGTCGCGTGGATTTTTCTCCAGGTCCTCCAGTTTTGCCCTCCACATTTAGAATCAACATGCGTTAGAGTATTTGGCTGCTTTAAATTCCCCACATGTTGAGCTTTTATTTGTGATTGCCGGATCGCTTCGGAAAAAGAGCTACATAGCTCAGTGGGCCTTACCTGGTAAAATAGAAAATAGTTCTTTTTAGTTGTTTTGTTATGGCAGCAAAGAGCGGTTCATGCAAATGCTATCATGCGTTTGACGCAATGGTCATTCGCTGGCCGCGCGTGATGAATGAATGAATGATGCTGCTGACCTCAGAATTAGAATCTGTATTTATCCTGGATCAATTCGTACATTGAGCACCTCAACATATTGCCATCATACGCAAACATCCCACTTGAGGGCCACAAAACTTTGGCTAATTGTTTACGACCGGTCCTGGCTGCCTTCCCCCAATCTGAGTACAACGTTTCGACAGCCAGATTTGTGGAGAAGTCCACCTGTTTCGTTCCTTATATTGAGGCGTAGATGTGGTGACCACACTTCTGCGCTCTTGAGTCAATGTACCATTGATCTTGTGTGTATTAAAATAGCTGTACCAACGGTAATCCCTATTGAAGTATGATGGCCTGTACAGGAATGCATTTAAGCAATGTATTATTTGATGATTCGCATCCACACAGCACTAAGTCGGTAGCTATCCGAAGGGTTACAATTATTTTTACTTCTTAAAATTTCGATAGATTCTCTAATTAGTCTTGGCCAGTAGTAGCTAGTTTTGCACAGCACTTCAACATGATCAAAATCAATTGAGAGTCCTTGTTGGCACGCGTGTTCTGCTACTGCTGACAGTGGTGTTTGGGAGAATTTTATATTCCTTTGGTGTTCTTTTAGTCTCGTACTCATCATTCGTCCTGTTTGCCCAACAACACATTTACCACAAGTGCAGTTAATCCGATGCACACCTTCTGCTGATAGCTTCGGTAATATATTTTTGTACCAGATATTAGTTGATGTATTTTATGTAGCGTGCCAAATCTGACTCGGATGCTTTGTTTTTCCAAACATCTGGCTAGTTTATCAGTAACTCCCGCAATGTACGGTATTTTGATAGTTTTAATTACTTGGGCAATTTCAATGCTCTTGTTATTTGATTTGGTTTTGGCATTAAATGCTCTGTTGATTTGTGCATCATTGTAACCGTGCATTTGCAGTGCTTCTTTAACATGTTTAATTTCACCTCTCAGACTGTCACCATCTGACACTGTTAACGTGACAACCATTACTAGTTGGCTGTGTCGGGTGGTGGCGGATATCACGACACATTTATATATTTACGCGATTTTACCCAAAACACCTCTATTATGGATGGAATTGGTCGCAAAAGCCTACATGTTAAAGTGAAATACTCGTGTAGAGGGGTGAAATACGCAGTGTGCACAGTTAGCCGAGGGCAACTGAGGGCAAACAGGTGCGCGTGTGCAACGTTGGGGTTGCACGGACAGACCGCCAGTTGCAGGGGGCTAAGCAGGTGCAAACGGGGTCGACCAGTTGTAGACGTTGACACCGGAGGTGTTACCAGGGAGACGGGAGATAAGGATTGATTAATGGGCATCCAGGCGCCAGCCTGACTGAGCCTAAAGAGACACACGGGAGGTCTCGGATAATTGGCAGCGGGATGTAAGGGCGTGTGCGTGAGCGGAGCAGGGTAGTTGTTGCTGGGGGCAAGAGTGAAGACATCTTTCCGCTGCCGCTCCAGCCGTCAACGGGACCTCAACCCTCACGCGTCGCCGGGCAGGTGATGGCTGATCCCCCCACCCAGGACAGACGGGTGAGCGGGTCTGAGGGAGCGTAGGTGAGGGCAGCGGTGGAGCTGTAGAAGCTGCTGTGTGCAAAGCTGCTGAGTGCAGAGTCGCTGTGAGCGGAGTCGCTGTGTATTGAGACGCTGTGTGTGGAGACGCTGTGTGTGAAGACGCTGTGTGTGGAGTCACTGTGTGTGGAGACGCTGTGTGTGGAGACGCTGTGTGTGGAGACGCTGTGTGTGGAGACGCTGTGTGTGGAGTGGCTGTGTGTGGAGACGCTGAGTGTGGAGACGCTGTATGTGAGACGCTGTATGTGAAGACGCTGAGTGTGGAGTCGCTGTGTGTGGAGATGCTGTGTGTGGAAACGCTGTGTGTGAGACGCTGTGTGTGGAGATGCTGAGTGCGGAGTCGCTGTGTGTGGAGACGCTGTGTGTGGAGTCACTGAGTGTAGAGTCGCTGTGTGTGGAGACACTGTGTGTAAAGACGCTGTGTGTGGAGATGCTGTGTGTGGAGTCGCTGTGTGTGGAGACGCTGTGTGTAAAGACGCTGTGTGTGGAGTCGCTGTGTGTGAAGACACTGTGTGTGGAGTCGCTGTGTGTGTAGACGCTAAGAGACGCTGTGTGTGGAGACGCTGTGTGTTGAGTCGCTGTGTGCGGAGACGCTGTGTGTGGAGACGCTATGTGTGAAGACGCTGTGTGTGTAGACGCTGTGTGTGGAGACGCTGTGTGTGGAGTTGCTGTGTGCGGAGTCACTGTGTGGAGACGCTGTGTGTGGAGACGCTGTGTGTTGAGTCGTTGTGTGCGGAGACGCTGTGTGTGGAGACGCTATGTGTGAAGACGCTGTGTGTGTAGACGCTGTGTGTGGAGACGCTGTGTGTGGAGACGCTGTGTGTGGAGTTGCTGTGTGCGGAGTCACTGTGTGGAGACGCTGTGTGTGGAGACGCTGTGTGTTGAGACGCTATGTGTGAACACGCTGTGTGTGTAGACGCTGTGTGTGGAGACGCTGTGTGTGGAGTTGCTGTGTGCGGAGTCACTGTGTGGAGACGCTGTGTGTGGAGACGCTGTGTGTTGAGACGCTATGTGTGAACACGCTGTGTGTGTAGACGCTGTGTGTGGAGACGCTGTGTGTGGAGTTGCTGTGTGCGGAGTCACTGTGTGGAGACGCTGTGTGTGGAGACACTGTGTGTTGAGTCGCTGTGTGCGGAAACGCTGTGTGTGGAGACGCTATGTGTGAAGACGCTGTGTGTGTAGACGCTGTGTGTGGAGACGCTGTGTATGGAGTTGCTGTGTGCGGAGTCGCTGTGTGTGGAGACGCAATGTGTGGAGACGCTGTGTGTGGAGTCGCTGTGTGCGGAGACGCTGTGTGTGGAGACGCTGTGTGTGGAGACGCTGTGTGGGGAGACGCTGTGTGTGGAGACGCTGTGTGTGGAGTCACTGAGTGTGGAGATGTTGTGTGTGAAGACGCTGTGTGTGTAGACACTGTGTGTGGAGACGCTGTGTGTGGAGACGCTGTGTGTGGAAATGCTGTGTGTGGAGACGCAATGTGTGGAGACGCTGTGTGTGGAGTCGCTGTGTGCGGAGACGCTGTGTGTGGAGACGCTGTGTGTGGAGACGCTGTGTGGGGAGACGCTGTGTGTGGAGACGCTGTGTGTGGAGTCACTGAGTGTGGAGATGTTGTGTGTGAAGACACTGTGTGTGTAGACGCTGTGTGTGGAGACGCTGTGTGTGGAGACGCTGTGTGTGGAGATGCTGTGTGTGGAGTCGCTGTGTGTGGAGACGCTATGTGTGAAGACGCTGTGTGTGTAGACGCTGTGTGTGGAGACGCTGTGTGTAGAGTTGCTGTGTGCGGAGTCACTGTGTGGAGACGCTGTGTGTGGAGACGCTGTGTGTTGAGTCGCTGTGTGCGGAGACGCTGTATGTGGAGACGCTATGTGTGAAGACGCTGTGTGTGTAGACGCTGTGTGTGGAGACGTGGTGTATGGAGTTGCTGTGTGCGGAGTCGCTGTGTGTGGAGACGCAATGTGTGGAGACGCTGTGTGTGGAGTCGCTGTGTGCGGAGACGCTGTGTGTGGAGACGCTGTGTGTGGAGACGCTGTGTGGGGAGACGCTGTGTGTGGAGACGCTGTGTGTGGAGTCACTGAGTGTGGAGATGTTGTGTGTGAAGACACTGTGTGTGTAGACGCTGTGTGTGGAGACGCTGTGTGTGGAGACGCTGTGTGTGGAAATGCTGTGTGTGGAGACGCTGTGTGTGGAGACGCTGTGTGTGGAGACGCTGTGTGTGGAAATGCTGTGTGTGGAGACGCTGTGTGTGGAGACGCTGCTGTGTGTGTAGACGCTGTGTGTGGAGACGCTGTGTGTTGAGACGCTGCTGTGTGTGTAGACGCTGTGTGGGGAGACGCTGTGTGTGGAGACGCTGCTGTGTGTTTAGACGCTGTGTGATGAGACGCTGTGTGTGGAGACGTTGTGTGTGGAGACGCTGTGTGTAGAAACGCCGCTGTGTGTGTAGACGCTGTGTGTGGAGATGCTGTGTGTGGAGACGCTGTGAGTGGAGACGCTGTGTGTGGAGACGCTGTGTGTGGAGACGCTGTGTGTGAGACGCTGTGTGTGGAGACGCTGCTGTGTGTGTAGACGCTGTGTGTGGAGACGCTGTGTGTGGAGACGCTGTGTGTGGAGTCGCTGTGTGCGGAGACGCTGTGTGTGGAGACGCTGTGTGTGGAGACGCTGTGTGGGGAGACGCTGTGTGTGGAGACGCTGTGTGTGGAGTCATTGAGTGTGGAGATGTTGTGTGTGAAGACGCTGTGTGTGTAGACGCTGTGTGTGGAGACGCTGTGTGTGGAGACGCTGTGTGTGGAAATGCTGTGTGTGGAGACGCAATGTGTGGAGACGCTGTGTGTGGAGTCGCTGTGTGCGGAGACGCTGTGTGTGGAGACGCTGTGTGTGGAGACGCTGTGTGGGGAGACGCTGTGTGTGGAGACGCTGTGTGTGGAGTCACTGAGTGTGGAGATGTTGTGTGTGAAGACACTGTGTGTGTAGACGCTGTGTGTGGAGACGCTGTGTGTGGAGACGCTGTGTGTGGAGATGCTGTGTGTGGAGTCGCTGTGTGTGGAGACGCTATGTGTGAAGACGCTGTGTGTGTAGACGCTGTGTGTGGAGACGCTGTGTGTAGAGTTGCTGTGTGCGGAGTCACTGTGTGGAGACGCTGTGTGTGGAGACGCTGTGTGTTGAGTCGCTGTGTGCGGAGACGCTGTGTGTGGAGACGCTATGTGTGAAGACGCTGTGTGTGTAGACGCTGTGTGTGGAGACGTGGTGTATGGAGTTGCTGTGTGCGGAGTCGCTGTGTGTGGAGACGCAATGTGTGGAGACGCTGTGTGTGGAGTCGCTGTGTGCGGAGACGCTGTGTGTGGAGACGCTGTGTGTGGAGACGCTGTGTGGGGAGACGCTGTGTGTGGAGACGCTGTGTGTGGAGTCACTGAGTGTGGAGATGTTGTGTGTGAAGACGCTGTGTGTGTAGACGCTGTGTGTGGAGACGCTGTGTGTGGAGACGCTGTGTGTGGAAATGCTGTGTGTGGAGACGCTGTGTGTGGAGACGCTGTGTGTGGAGACGCTTTGTGTGGAAATGCTGTGTGTGGAGACGCTGTGTGTGGAGACGCTGCTGTGTGTGTAGACGCTGTGTGTGGAGACGCTGTGTGTTGAGACGCTGCTGTGTGTGTAGACGCTGTGTGGGGAGACGCTGTGTGTGGAGACGCTGCTGTGTGTTTAGACGCTGTGTGTGGAGACGCTGTGTGTGGAGACGTTGTGTGTGGAGACGCTGTGTGTAGAAACGCAGATGTGTGTGTAGACGCTGTGTGTGGAGATGCTGTGTGTGGAGACGCTGTGAGTGGAGACGCTGTGTGTGGAGACGCTGTGTGTGGAGACGCTGTGTGTGAGACGCTGTGTGTGGAGACGCTGCTGTGTGTGTAGACGCTGTGTGTGGAGACGCTGTGTGTGGAGACGCTGTGTGTGGAGACGCTGTGTGTGGAGACGCTGTGTGTGAAGACACTGTGTGTAGAGTCGCTGTGTGTGTAGACGCTAAGAGACGCTGTGTGTGGAGACGCTGTGTGTTGAGTCGCTGTGTGCGGAGACGCTGTGTGTGGAGATGCTATGTGTGAAGACGCTGTGTGTGTAGACGCTGTGTGTGGAGACGCTGTGTATGGAGTTGCTGTGTGCGGAGTCGCTGTGTGTGGAGACGCTATGTGTGAAGACGCTGTGTGTGTAGACGCTGTGTGTGGAGACGCTGTGTGTGGAGTTGCTGTGTGCGGAGTCACTGTGTGGAGACGCTGTGTGTGGAGACGCTGTGTGAAGACGCTGTGTGTGTAGACGCTGTGTGTGGAGACGCTGTGTATGGAGTCGCTGTGTGTGGAGACGCTGTGTGTGGAGACGCTGTGTGTGGAGACGCTGTGTGTGAAGATGCTGTGTGTGGAGACGCTGTGTGTGGAGACGCTGCTGTGTGTGTAGACGCTGTGTGTGGAGACGCTGTGTGTTGAGACGCTGCTGTGTGTGTAGACGCTGTGTGTGGAGACGCTGTGTGTGGAGACGCTGCTGTGTGTGTAGACGCTGTGTGTGGAGACGCTGTGTGTGGAGTCGCTGTGTGTGGAGACGCTGTGTGTGGAGACGCTGTGTGTGGAGACGCTGTGTGTGGAAACGCTGTGTGTGTGTAGACGCTGTGTGTGGAGACGCTGTGTGTGGAGATGCTGTGTGTGGAGACGCTGTGTGTGGAGACGCTGCTGTGTGTGGAGACGCTGTGTGTGAAGACACTGTGTGTGGAGATGCTGTGTGTGGAGACGCTGTGTGTGGAGACGCTGCTGTGTGTGTAGACGCTGTGTGTGGAGACGCTGTGTTTGGAGACGCTGTGTGTGTGTAGACGCTGTGTGTGGAGATGCTGTGTGTGGAGACGCTGTGTGTGAGACGCTGTGTGTGTAGACGCTGTGTGTGGAGACGCTGTGTGTGAGCCGCTGTGTGTGTGTAGACGCTGTGTGTGGAGATGCTGTGTGTGGAGATGCTGTGTGAGGCGACGCTGTGTGTAGAAACGCAGCTGTGTGTGTAGACGCTGTGTGTGGAGATGCTGTGTGTGGAGACGCTGTGAGTGGAGACGCTGTGTGTGGAGACGCTGTGTGTGGAGACGCTGTGTGTGAGACGCTGTGTGTGGAGACGCTGCTGTGTGTGTAGACGCTGTGTGTGTAGACGCTGTGTGTGGAGACGCTGTGTGTGGAGACGCTGTGTGTGGAGACGCTGTGTGTGAAGACACTGTGTGTGGAGTCGCTGTGTGTGTAGACGCTAAGAGACGCTGTGTGTGGAGACGCTGTGTGTTGAGTCGCTGTGTGCGGAGACGCTGTGTGTGGAGATGCTATGTGTGAAGACGCTGTGTGTGTAGACGCTGTGTGTGGAGACGCTGTGTATGGAGTTGCTGTGTGCGGAGTCGCTGTGTGTGGAGACGCTATGTGTGAAGACGCTGTGTGTGTAGACACTGTGTGTGGAGACGCTGTGTGTGGAGTTGCTGTGTGCGGAGTCACTGTGTGGAGACGCTGTGTGTGGAGACGCTGTGTGTTGACTCGTTGTGTGCGGAGACGTTGTGTGTGGAGACGCTGTGTGTGAGCCGCTGTGTGTGGAGACGCTGTGTGTGTAGACGCTGTGTGTTGAGTCGCTGTGTGCGGAGACGCTGTGTGTGGAGACGCTATGTGTGAAGACGCTGTGTGTGTAGACGCTGTGTGTGGAGACGTGGTGTATGGAGTTGCTGTGTGCGGAGTCGCTGTGTGTGGAGACGCAATGTGTGGAGACGCTGTGTGTGGAGTCGCTGTGTGCGGAGACGCTGTGTGTGGAGACGCTGTGTGTGGAGACGCTGTGTGGGGAGACGCTGTGTGTGGAGACGCTGTGTGTGGAGTCACTGAGTGTGGAGATGTTGTGTGTGAAGACGCTGTGTGTGTAGACGCTGTGTGTGGAGACGCTGTGTGTGGAGACGCTGTGTGTGGAAATGCTGTGTGTGGAGACGCTGTGTGTGGAGACGCTGTGTGTGGAGACGCTGTGTGTGGAAATGCTGTGTGTGGAGACGCTGTGTGTGGAGACGCTGCTGTGTGTGTAGACGCTGTGTGTGGAGACGCTGTGTGTTGAGACGCTGCTGTGTGTGTAGACGCTGTGTGTGGAGACGCTGTGTGTGGAGTCGCTGTGTGCGGAGACGCTGTGTGTGGAGACGCTGTGTGTGGAGACGCTGTGTGGGGAGACGCTGTGTGTGGAGACGCTGTGTGTGGAGTCACTGAGTGTGGAGATGTTGTGTGTGAAGACGCTGTGTGTGTAGACGCTGTGTGTGGAGACGCTGTGTGTGGAGACGCTGTGTGTGGAAATGCTGTGTGTGGAGACGCTGTGTGTGGAGACGCTGTGTGTGGAGACGCTTTGTGTGGAAATGCTGTGTGTGGAGACGCTGTGTGTGGAGACGCTGCTGTGTGTGTAGACGCTGTGTGTGGAGACGCTGTGTGTTGAGACGCTGCTGTGTGTGTAGACGCTGTGTGGGGAGACGCTGTGTGTGGAGACGCTGCTGTGTGTTTAGACGCTGTGTGTGGAGACGCTGTGTGTGGAGACGTTGTGTGTGGAGACGCTGTGTGTAGAAACGCAGATGTGTGTGTAGACGCTGTGTGTGGAGATGCTGTGTGTGGAGACGCTGTGAGTGGAGACGCTGTGTGTGGAGACGCTGTGTGTGGAGACGCTGTGTGTGAGACGCTGTGTGTGGAGACGCTGCTGTGTGTGTAGACGCTGTGTGTGGAGACGCTGTGTGTGGAGACGCTGTGTGTGGAGACGCTGTGTGTGGAGACGCTGTGTGTGAAGACACTGTGTGTAGAGTCGCTGTGTGTGTAGACGCTAAGAGACGCTGTGTGTGGAGACGCTGTGTGTTGAGTCGCTGTGTGCGGAGACGCTGTGTGTGGAGATGCTATGTGTGAAGACGCTGTGTGTGTAGACGCTGTGTGTGGAGACGCTGTGTATGGAGTTGCTGTGTGCGGAGTCGCTGTGTGTGGAGACGCTATGTGTGAAGACGCTGTGTGTGTAGACGCTGTGTGTGGAGACGCTGTGTGTGGAGTTGCTGTGTGCGGAGTCACTGTGTGGAGACGCTGTGTGTGGAGACGCTGTGTGAAGACGCTGTGTGTGTAGACGCTGTGTGTGGAGACGCTGTGTATGGAGTCGCTGTGTGTGGAGACGCTGTGTGTGGAGACGCTGTGTGTGGAGACGCTGTGTGTGAAGATGCTGTGTGTGGAGACGCTGTGTGTGGAGACGCTGCTGTGTGTGTAGACGCTGTGTGTGGAGACGCTGTGTGTTGAGACGCTGCTGTGTGTGTAGACGCTGTGTGTGGAGACGCTGTGTGTGGAGACGCTGCTGTGTGTGTAGACGCTGTGTGTGGAGACGCTGTGTGTGGAGTCGCTGTGTGTGGAGACGCTGTGTGTGGAGACGCTGTGTGTGGAGACGCTGTGTGTGGAAACGCTGTGTGTGTGTAGACGCTGTGTGTGGAGACGCTGTGTGTGGAGATGCTGTGTGTGGAGACGCTGTGTGTGGAGACGCTGCTGTGTGTGGAGACGCTGTGTGTGAAGACACTGTGTGTGGAGATGCTGTGTGTGGAGACGCTGTGTGTGGAGACGCTGCTGTGTGTGTAGACGCTGTGTGTGGAGACGCTGTGTTTGGAGACGCTGTGTGTGTGTAGACGCTGTGTGTGGAGATGCTGTGTGTGGAGACGCTGTGTGTGAGACGCTGTGTGTGTAGACGCTGTGTGTGGAGACGCTGTGTGTGAGCCGCTGTGTGTGTGTAGACGCTGTGTGTGGAGATGCTGTGTGTGGAGATGCTGTGTGAGGCGACGCTGTGTGTAGAAACGCAGCTGTGTGTGTAGACGCTGTGTGTGGAGATGCTGTGTGTGGAGACGCTGTGAGTGGAGACGCTGTGTGTGGAGACGCTGTGTGTGGAGACGCTGTGTGTGAGACGCTGTGTGTGGAGACGCTGCTGTGTGTGTAGACGCTGTGTGTGTAGACGCTGTGTGTGGAGACGCTGTGTGTGGAGACGCTGTGTGTGGAGACGCTGTGTGTGAAGACACTGTGTGTGGAGTCGCTGTGTGTGTAGACGCTAAGAGACGCTGTGTGTGGAGACGCTGTGTGTTGAGTCGCTGTGTGCGGAGACGCTGTGTGTGGAGATGCTATGTGTGAAGACGCTGTGTGTGTAGACGCTGTGTGTGGAGACGCTGTGTATGGAGTTGCTGTGTGCGGAGTCGCTGTGTGTGGAGACGCTATGTGTGAAGACGCTGTGTGTGTAGACACTGTGTGTGGAGACGCTGTGTGTGGAGTTGCTGTGTGCGGAGTCACTGTGTGGAGACGCTGTGTGTGGAGACGCTGTGTGTTGACTCGTTGTGTGCGGAGACGTTGTGTGTGGAGACGCTGTGTGTGAGCCGCTGTGTGTGGAGACGCTGTGTGTGTAGACGCTGTGTGTTGAGTCGCTGTGTGCGGAGACGCTGTGTGTGGAGACGCTATGTGTGAAGACGCTGTGTGTGTAGACGCTGTGTGTGGAGACGTGGTGTATGGAGTTGCTGTGTGCGGAGTCGCTGTGTGTGGAGACGCAATGTGTGGAGACGCTGTGTGTGGAGTCGCTGTGTGCGGAGACGCTGTGTGTGGAGACGCTGTGTGTGGAGACGCTGTGTGGGGAGACGCTGTGTGTGGAGACGCTGTGTGTGGAGTCACTGAGTGTGGAGATGTTGTGTGTGAAGACGCTGTGTGTGTAGACGCTGTGTGTGGAGACGCTGTGTGTGGAGACGCTGTGTGTGGAAATGCTGTGTGTGGAGACGCTGTGTGTGGAGACGCTGTGTGTGGAGACGCTGTGTGTGGAAATGCTGTGTGTGGAGACGCTGTGTGTGGAGACGCTGCTGTGTGTGTAGACGCTGTGTGTGGAGACGCTGTGTGTTGAGACGCTGCTGTGTGTGTAGACGCTGTGTGGGGAGACGCTGTGTGTGGAGACGCTGCTGTGTGTTTAGACGCTGTGTGTGGAGACGCTGTGTGTGGAGACGTTGTGTGTGGAGACGCTGTGTGTAGAAACGCAGCTGTGTGTGTAGACGCTGTGTGTGGAGATGCTGTGTGTGGAGACGCTGTGAGTGAAGACGCTGTGTGTGGAGACGCTGTGTGTGGAGACGCTGTGTGTGAGACGCTGTGTGTGGAGACGCTGCTGTGTGTGTAGACGCTGTGTGTGGAGACGCTGTGTGTGGAGACGCTGTGTGTGGAGACGCTGTGTGTGGAGACGCTGTGTGTGAAGACACTGTGTGTAGAGTCGCTGTGTGTGTAGACGCTAAGAGACGCTGTGTGTGGAGACGCTGTGTGTTGAGTCGCTGTGTGCGGAGACGCTGTGTGTGGAGATGCTATGTGTGAAGACGCTGTGTGTGTAGACGCTGTGTGTGGAGACGCTGTGTATGGAGTTGCTGTGTGCGGAGTCGCTGTGTGTGGAGACGCTATGTGTGAAGACGCTGTGTGTGTAGACGCTGTGTGTGGAGACGCTGTGTGTGGAGTTGCTGTGTGCGGAGTCACTGTGTGGAGACGCTGTGTGTGGAGACGCTGTGTGAAGACGCTGTGTGTGTAGACGCTGTGTGTGGAGACGCTGTGTATGGAGTCGCTGTGTGTGGAGACGCTGTGTGTGGAGACGCTGTGTGTGGAGACGCTGTGTGTGAAGATGCTGTGTGTGGAGACGCTGTGTGTGGAGACGCTGCTGTGTGTGTAGACGCTGTGTGTGGAGACGCTGTGTGTTGAGACGCTGCTGTGTGTGTAGACGCTGTGTGTGGAGACGCTGTGTGTGGAGACGCTGCTGTGTGTGTAGACGCTGTGTGTGGAGACGCTGTGTGTGGAGTCGCTGTGTGTGGAGACGCTGTGTGTGGAGACGCTGTGTGTGGAGACGCTGTGTGTGGAAACGCTGTGTGTGTGTAGACGCTGTGTGTGGAGACGCTGTGTGTGGAGATTCTGTGTGTGGAGACGCTGTGTGTGGAGACGCTGCTGTGTGTGGAGACGCTGTGTGTGAAGACACTGTGTGTGGAGATGCTGTGTGTGGAGACGCTGTGTGTGGAGACGCTGCTGTGTGTGTAGACGCTGTGTGTGGAGACGCTGTGTTTGGAGACGCTGTGTGTGTGTAGACGCTGTGTGTGGAGATGCTGTGTGTGGAGACGCTGTGTGTGAGACGCTGTGTGTGTAGACGCTGTGTGTGGAGACGCTGTGTGTGAGCCGCTGTGTGTGTGTAGACGCTGTGTGTGGAGACGCTGTGTGTGGAGACGCTGTGTGAGGCGACGCTGTGTGTAGAAACGCAGCTGTGTGTGTAGACGCTGTGTGTGGAGATGCTGTGTGTGGAGACGCTGTGAGTGGAGACGCTGTGTGTGGAGACGCTGTGTGTGGAGACGCTGTGTGTGAGACGCTGTGTGTGTAGACGCTGCTGTGTGTTTAGACGCTGTGTGTGTAGACGCTGTGTGTGGAGACGCTGTGTGTGGAGACGCTGTGTGTGGAGACGCTGTGTGTGAAGACACTGTGTGTGGAGTCGCTGTGTGTGTAGACGCTAAGAGACGCTGTGTGTGGAGACGCTGTGTGTTGAGTCGCTGTGTGCGGAGACGCTGTGTGTGGAGATGCTATGTGTGAAGACGCTGTGTGTGTAGACGCTGTGTGTGGAGACGCTGTGTATGGAGTTGCTGTGTGCGGAGTCGCTGTGTGTGGAGACGCTATGTGTGAAGACGCTGTGTGTGTAGACACTGTGTGTGGAGACGCTGTGTGTGGAGTTGCTGTGTGCGGAGTCACTGTGTGGAGACGCTGTGTGTGGAGACGCTGTGTGTTGACTCGTTGTGTGCGGAGACGTTGTGTGTGGAGACGCTGTGTGTGAGCCGCTGTGTGTGGATACGCTGTGTGTGTAGACGCTGTGTGTGGAGACGCTGCTGTGTGTAGACGCTGTGTGTGGAGACGCTGTGTGTGGAGACGCTGTGTGTGGAGACGCTGCTGTGTGTGTAGACGCTGTGTGTGAGACACTGTGTGTGGAGACGCTGTGTGCGGAGTGGCTGAGTGTGGAGTCGCTGTGTGTGGAGATGCTGTGTGTAGAGACGCTGTGTGTGGAGACGCTGTGTGTGGAGACGCTGCTGTGTGTGTAGACGCTGTGTGTGGAGACGCTGTGTGTGGAGAAGCTGTGTGTGGAGATGCTGCTGTGTGGAGACGCTGTGTGTGGAGACGCTGTGTGTGGAGACGCTGCTGTGTGTGTAGACGCTGTGTGTGGAGACGCTGTGTGTGAGACACTGTGTGTGGAGACGCTGTGTGCGGAGTGGCTGAGTGTGGAGTCGCTGTGTGTGGAGATGCTGTGTGTAGAGACGCTGTGTGTGGAGACGCTGTGTGTGGAGACGCTGTGTGTGGAGATGCTGTGTGTGGAGACGTTGTGTGTGAAGACACTGTGTGTGGAGACGCTGTGTGTATTTAACGCTGTGTGTGAGACGCTGTGTGTGGAGACGTTGTGTGTGAGACACTGTGTGTGGAGATGCTGTGTGCAGAGACGCTGTGTGCGGAGACGCTGTGTGTGGAGTCGCTGTGTGTGAGACGCTGTGTGTGGAGACGCTGTGTGTGGAGTTGCTGTGTGCGGAGTCGCTGTGTGGAGACGCTGTGTGTGGAGACGCTGTGTGTGAAGATGCTGTGTGTGTAGACGCTGTGTGTGGAGACGCTGTGTGTGGAGACGCTGCTGTGTGTGTAGACGCTGTGTGTGGAGACGCTGTGTGTTGAGACGCTGCTGTGTGTGTAGACGCTGTGTGTGGAGACGCTGTGTGTGGAGACGCTGCTGTGTGTGTAGACGCTGTGTGTGGAGACGCTGTGTGTGGAGTCGCTGTGTGTGGAGACGCTGTGTGTGGAGACGCTGTGTGTGGAGACGCTGTGTGTGGAAACGCTGTGTGTGTGTAGACGCTGTGTGTGGAGACGCTGTGTGTGGAGATGCTGTGTGTGGAGACGCTGTGTGTGGAGACGCTGCTGTGTGTGGAGACGCTGTGTGTGAAGACACTGTGTGTGGAGATGCTGTGTGTGGAGACGCTGTGTGTGGAGACGCTGCTGTGTGTGTAGACGCTGTGTGTGGAGACGCTGTGTTTGGAGACGCTGTGTGTGTGTAGACGCTGTGTGTGGAGATGCTGTGTGTGGAGACGCTGTGTGTGAGACGCTGTGTGTGTAGACGCTGTGTGTGGAGACGCTGTGTGTGAGCCGCTGTGTGTGTGTAGACGCTGTGTGTGGAGACGCTGTGTGTGGAGACGCTGTGTGAGGCGACGCTGTGTGTAGAAACGCAGCTGTGTGTGTAGACGCTGTGTGTGGAGATGCTGTGTGTGGAGACGCTGTGAGTGGAGACGCTGTGTGTGGAGACGCTGTGTGTGGAGACGCTGTGTGTGAGACGCTGTGTGTGTAGACGCTGCTGTGTGTTTAGACGCTGTGTGTGTAGACGCTGTGTGTGGAGACGCTGTGTGTGGAGATGCTGTGTGTGGAGACGCTGTGTGTGAAGACACTGTGTGTGGAGTCGCTGTGTGTGTAGACGCTAAGAGACGCTGTGTGTGGAGACGCTGTGTGTTGAGTCGCTGTGTGCGGAGACGCTGTGTGTGGAGATGCTATGTGTGAAGACGCTGTGTGTGTAGACGCTGTGTGTGGAGACGCTGTGTATGGAGTTGCTGTGTGCGGAGTCGCTGTGTGTGGAGACGCTATGTGTGAAGACGCCGTGTGTGTAGACACTGTGTGTGGAGACGCTGTGTGTGGAGTTGCTGTGTGCGGAGTCACTGTGTGGAGACGCTGTGTGTGGAGACGCTGTGTGTTGACTCGTTGTGTGCGGAGACGTTGTGTGTGGAGACGCTGTGTGTGAGCCGCTGTGTGTGGATACGCTGTGTGTGTAGACGCTGTGTGTGGAGACGCTGCTGTGTGTAGACGCTGTGTGTGGAGACGCTGTGTGTGGAGACGCTGTGTGTGGAGACGCTGCTGTGTGTGTAGACGCTGTGTGTGAAGACGCTGTGTGTGAGACACTGTGTGTGGAGACGCTGTGTGCGGAGTGGCTGAGTGTGGAGTCGCTGTGTGTGGAGATGCTGTGTGTAGAGACGCTGTGTGTGGAGACGCTGTGTGTGGAGACGCTGCTGTGTGTGTAGACGCTGTGTGTGGAGACGCTGTGTGTGGAGAAGCTGTGTGTGGAGATGCTGCTGTGTGGAGACGCTGTGTGTGGAGACGCTGTGTGTGGAGACGCTGCTGTGTGTGTAGACGCTGTGTGTGGAGACGCTGTGTGTGAGACACTGTGTGTGGAGACGCTGTGTGCGGAGTGGCTGAGTGTGGAGTCGCTGTGTGTGGAGATGCTGTGTGTAGAGACGCTGTGTGTGGAGACGCTGTGTGTGGAGACGCTGTGTGTGGAGATGCTGTGTGTGGAGACGTTGTGTGTGAAGACACTGTGTGTGGAGACGCTGTGTGTATTTAACGCTGTGTGTGAGACGCTGTGTGTGGAAACGTTGTGTGTGAGACACTGTGTGTGGAGATGCTGTGTGCAGAGACGCTGTGTGCGGAGACGCTGTGTGTGGAGTCGCTGTGTGTGAGACGCTGTGTGTGGAGACGCTGTGTGTGGAGTTGCTGTGTGCGGAGTCGCTGTGTGGAGACGCTGTGTGTGGAGACGCTGTGTGTGAAGATGCTGTGTGTGTAGACGCTGTGTGTGGAAACGCTATGTGTGAAGACGCTGTGTGTGTAGACTCTGTGTGTGGAGTTGCTGTGTGCGGAGTCGCTGTTTGTGGAGACGCTGTGTGAGGCGACGCTGTGTGTAGAAACGCAGCTGTGTGTGTAGACGCTGTGGGTGGAGATGCTGTGTGTGGAGACGCTGTGAGTGGAGACGCTGTGTGTGGAGACGCTGTGTGTGGAGACGCTGTGTGTGAGACGCTGTGTGTGGAGACGCTGCTGTGTGTGTAGACGCTGTGTGTGTAGACGCTGTGTGTGGAGATGCTGTGTGTGGAGACGCTGTGTGTGGAGACGCTGTGTGTGAAGACACTGTGTGTGGAGTCGCTGTGTGTGTAGACGCTAAGAGACGCTGTGTGTGGAGACGCTGTGTGTTGAGTCGCTGTGTGCGGAGACGCTGTGTGTGGAGATGCTATGTGTGAAGACGCTGTGTGTGTAGACGCTGTGTGTGGAGACGCTGTGTATGGAGTTGCTGTGTGCGGAGTCGCTGTGTGTGGAGACGCTATGTGTGAAGACGCTGTGTGTGGAGTTGCTGTGTGCGGAGTCACTGTGTGGAGACGCTGTGTGTGGAGACGCTGTGTGTTGAGTCGTTGTGTGCGAAGACGTTGTGTGTGGAGACGCTGTGTGTGAGCCGCTGTGTGTGGAGACGCTGTGTGTGTAGATGCTGTGTGTGGAGACGCTGCTGTGTGTAGACGCTGTGTGTGGAGACGCTGTGTGTGGAGACGCTGTGTGTGGAGACGCTGCTGTGTGTGTAGACACTGTGTGTGAAGACGCTGTGTGTGAGACACTGTGTGTGGAGACGCTGTGTGCGGAGTGGCTGAGTGTGGAGTCGCTGTGTGTGGAGATGCTGTGTGTAGAGACGCTGTGTGTGGAGACGCTGTGTGTGGAGACACTGCTGTGTGTGTAGACGCTGTGTGTGGAGACGCTGTGTGTGGAGACGCTGTGTGTGGAGACGCTGCTGTGTGGAGACGCTGTGTGTGGAGACGCTGTGTGTGGAGACGCTGCTGTGTGTGTAGACGCTGTGTGTGGAGACGCTGTGTGTGAGACACTGTGTGTGGAGACGCTGTGTGCGGCGTGGCTGAGTGTGGAGTCGCTGTGTGTGGAGATGCTGTGTGTAGAGACGCTGTGTGTGGAGACGCTGTGTGTGGAGACGCTGTGTGTGGAGATGCTGTGTGTGGAGACGTTGTGTGTGAAGACACTGTGTGTGGAGACGCTGTGTGTGTTTAACGCTGTGTGTGAGACGCTGTGTGTGGAGACGTTGTGTGTGAGACACTGTGTGTGGAGATGCTGTGTGCAGAGACGCTGTGTGCGGAGACGCTGTGTGTGGAGTCGCTGTGTGTGAGACGCTGTGTGTGGAGACGCTGTGTGTGGAGTTGCTGTGTGCGGAGTCGCTGTGTGGAGACGCTGTGTGTGGAGACGCTGTGTGTGAATACGCTGTGTGTGTAGACGCTGTGTGTGGAAACGCTATGTGTGAAGACGCTGTGTGTGTAGACTCTGTGTGTGGAGTTGCTGTGTGCGGAGTCGCTGTGTGTGGAGACGCTATGTGTGGAGACGCTGTGTATGGAGTTGCTGTGTGCGGAGTCGCTGTGTGTGGAGACGCTATGTGTGGAGACGCTGTGTGTGGAGTCGCTGTGTGCGGAGACGCTGTGTGTGGAGACGCTGTGTGTGGATACGCTGTGTGTGGAGTCACTGAGTGTGGAGACACTGTGTGAAGACGCTGTGTGTGTAGACGCTGTGTGTGGAGACGCTGTGTATGGAGTCGCTGTGTGTGGAGACGCTGTGTGTGGAGTCGCTGTGTGCGGAGACGCTGTGTGTGGAGACGCTGTGGTTGGAGACGCTGTGTGTGGAGTCACTGAGTGTGGAGACGCTGTGTGAAGACGCTGTTTGTGTAGACGCTGTGTGTGGAGACGCTGTGTATGGAGTCGCTGTGTGTGGAGACGCTGTGTGTGAAGATGCTGTGTGTGGAGACGCTGTGTGTTGAGACGCTGCTGTGTTTGTAGACGCTGTGTGTGGAGACGCTGTGTGTGGAGACGCTGCTGTGTGTGTAGACGTTGTGTGTGAAGACACTGAGTGTGGAGTCGCTGTGTGTGGAGATGCTGTGTGTAGAGACGCTGTGTGTGGAGACGCTGTGTGTGGAGACACTGCTGTGTGTGTAGACGCTGTGTGTGGAGACGCTGTGTGTGGAGACGCTGTGTGTGGAGACGCTGCTGTGTGGAGACGCTGTGTGTGGAGACGCTGTGTGTGGAGACGCTGCTGTGTGTGTAGACGCTGTGTGTGGAGACGCTGTGTGTGAGACACTGTGTGTGGAGACGCTGTGTGCGGCGTGGCTGAGTGTGGAGTCGCTGTGTGTGGAGATGCTGTGTGTAGAGACGCTGTGTGTGGAGACGCTGTGTGTGGAGACGCTGTGTGTGGAGATGCTGTGTGTGGAGACGTTGTGTGTGAAGACACTGTGTGTGGAGACGCTGTGTGTGTTTAACGCTGTGTGTGAGACGCTGTGTGTGGAGACGTTGTGTGTGAGACACTGTGTGTGGAGATGCTGTGTGCAGAGACGCTGTGTGCGGAGACGCTGTGTGTGGAGTCGCTGTGTGTGAGACGCTGTGTGTGGAGACGCTGTGTGTGGAGTTGCTGTGTGCGGAGTCGCTGTGTGGAGACGCTGTGTGTGGAGACGCTGTGTGTGAATACGCTGTGTGTGTAGACGCTGTGTGTGGAAACGCTATGTGTGAAGACGCTGTGTGTGTAGACTCTGTGTGTGGAGTTGCTGTGTGCGGAGTCGCTGTGTGTGGAGACGCTATGTGTGGAGACGCTGTGTATGGAGTTGCTGTGTGCGGAGTCGCTGTGTGTGGAGACGCTATGTGTGGAGACGCTGTGTGTGGAGTCGCTGTGTGCGGAGACGCTGTGTGTGGAGACGCTGTGTGTGGATACGCTGTGTGTGGAGTCACTGAGTGTGGAGACACTGTGTGAAGACGCTGTGTGTGTAGACGCTGTGTGTGGAGACGCTGTGTATGGAGTCGCTGTGTGTGGAGACGCTGTGTGTGGAGTCGCTGTGTGCGGAGACGCTGTGTGTGGAGACGCTGTGTTTGGAGACGCTGTGTGTGGAGTCACTGAGTGTGGAGACGCTGTGTGAAGACGCTGTTTGTGTAGACGCTGTGTGTGGAGACGCTGTGTATGGAGTCGCTGTGTGTGGAGACGCTGTGTGTGAAGATGCTGTGTGTGGAGACGCTGTGTGTTGAGACGCTGCTGTGTGTGTAGACGCTGTGTGTGGAGACGCTGTGTGTGGAGACGCTGCTGTGTGTGTAGACGCTGTGTGTGGAGACGCTGTGTGTGGAGACGCTGTGTGTGGAGACGCTGTGTGTGGAGACGCTGTGTGTGGAAACGCTGTGTGTGGAGACGCTGTGTGTGGAGACGCTGTGTGTGGAGACGCTGCTGTGTGGAGACGCTGTGTGTGGAGACGCTGTGTGTGGAGACGCTGCTCTGTGTGTAGACGCTGTGTGTGTAGACGCTGTGTGTGAGACACTGTGTGTGGAGTCGCTGTGTGCGGAGTGGCTGAGTGTGGAGTCGCTGTGTGTGGAGATGCTGTGTGTAGAGACGCTGTGTGTGGAGACGCTGTGTGTGGAGACGCTGTGTGTGAGACGCTGTGTGTGGAGACGCTGTTTTGGAGTCGCTGTGTGTGAGACGCTGTGTGTGGAGACGCTGTGTGTGAAGACACTGTGTGTGAGACGCTGTGTGTGTGAGACGCTGTGTGTGGAGACGCTGTGTGTGGAGACGTTGTGTGTGAAGCCACTGTGTGTGGAGACGCTGTGTGTGTGAGACGCTGTGTGTGGAGACGCTGCTGTGTGTGAAGACACTGTGTGTGAGATGCTGTGTGTGTGAGACGCTGTGTGTGGAGACGCTGTGTGTGGAGACGTTGTGTGTGAAGACACTGTGTGTGGAGACGCTGTGTGTGGAGACGCTGTGTGTGGAGACGTTGTGTGTGAAGACACTGTGTGTGGAGACGCTGTGTGTGTGAGACGCTGTGTGTGGAGACGCTGTGTGTGGAGACGCTGTGTGTGAAGACACTGTGTGTGAAGACACTGTGTGTGGAGACGCTGTGTGTGGAGACGCTGTGTGTGGAGTCGCTGTGTGTGAGACGCTGTTTGTGGAGACGCTGTGTGTGAAGACACTGTGTGTGAGACGCTGCTGTGTGTGTAGACGCTGTGTGTGGAGACGTTGTGTGTGAAGACACTGTGTGTGGAGACGTTGTGTGGGAAGACACTGTGTGTGGAGACGCTGTGTGTGGAGACGCTGTGTGTGGAGACGCTGTGTGTGAGACGCTGTGTGTGGAGACGCTGTGTGTGGAGACGTTGTGTGTGAAGACCCTGTGTGTGGAGACGCTGTGTGTGTGAGACGCTGTGTGTGGAGATGCTGCTGTGTGTGAAGACACTGTGTGTGAGACGCTGTGTGTGTGAGACGATGTGTGTGAGACGCTGTGTGTGGAGACGTTGTGTGTGAAGACACTGTGTGTGGAGATGCTGTGTGTGAGACGCTGTGTGTGGAGACACTGTGTGTGAGACGCTGTGTGTGTGAGACGCTGTGTGTGGAGACGCTGTGTGTGAAGACACTGTGTGTGAGACGCTGTGTGTGTGAGACGTTGTGTGTGTGAGACGCTGTGTGTGGAGACGTTGTGTGTGAAGACACTGTGTGTGGAGACGCTGTGTGTGGAGACGCTGTGTGTGAAGACACTGTGTGTGAGACGCTGTGTGTGTGAGACGCTGTGTGTGGAGACGCTGTGTGTGGAGACGTTGTGTGTGAAGACACTGTGTGTGGAGACGCTGTGTGTGTGAGACGCTGTGTGTGGAGACGCTGCTGTGTGTGAAGACACTGTGTGTGAGATGCTGTGTGTGTGAGACGCTGTGTGTGGAGACGCTGTGTGTGGAGACGTTGTGTGTGAAGACACTGTGTGTGGAGACGCTGTGTGTGGAGACGCTGTGTGTGGAGACGTTGTGTGTGAAGACACTGTGTGTGGAGACGCTGTGTGTGTGAGACGCTGTGTGTGGAGACGCTGTGTGTGTGAGACGCTGTGTGTGGAGACGCTGCTGTGTGTGAAGACACTGTGTGTGAGACGCTGTGTGTGTGAGACGATGTGTGTGAGACGCTGTGTGTGGAGACGTTGTGTGTGAAGACACTGTGTGTGGAGACGCTGTGTGTGAGACGCTGTGTGTGGAGACACTGTGTGTGAGACGCTGTGTGTGTGAGACGCTGTGTGTGGAGACGCTGTGTGTGAAGACACTGTGTGTGAGACGCTGTGTGTGTGAGACGTTGTGTGTGTGAGACGCTGTGTGTGGAGACGTTGTGTGTGAAGACACTCTGTGTGGAGACGCTGTGTGTGGAGACGCTGTGTGTGAGACGCTGTGTGTGGAGACACTGTGTGTGGAGTCGCTGTGTGTGAGACGCTGTGTTTGGAGACGCTGTGTGTGGAGTCGCTGTGTGTGGAGACGCTGTGTGTGGAGTCGCTGTGTGTGGAGTCGCTGTGTGTGAGACGCTGTGTGTGGAGACGCTGTGTGTGGAGACGCTGTGTGTGGAGACGCTGTGTGTGAAGACACTGTGTGTGGAGACGCTGAGAGCAGAGCTACCGAGGGCAGGATAAGTGAGGTGTAACGTAGATACGAGTGGGAGAAGTTAGATCTAAGTGACAGTACAGACAGCTCTAGGAGTGTCTACAACTGGTGCAAGAATAGATCAACAAAGTGTAAGCAGGTGACTTGTTACAACGTGTCAGTCTGAGTGATGGTGAAGACACTACACTCTTTTGACTTACACACACACTCCCACTCTCTGTGTTTTTATATATTTCATGTAAAAAATAGAAATAAATCCAGCTACCGATTTCAGAAGAGCTCATTTACGATAAGATATCCACTGCAAGGCAAACACGGTGGGGTAATCTACCGGCAGTGCAACCACAGCATTAGCCTCTGTCTGGCTTGTACATTTAAAATGGATGATTGATTAAAACGTAAAGATCAACATTATGAAACTGTTGCAACCGAACCCCACTATATTTTGAGCTGAGCCGAGTGTTTAGAAATATTTTTTCATGACCCTCGCTCCTCGGGTGACACTGGCTACATTTGCATCGATGGGCACTGCAATTGTCCTTGACGATGACACACGGCGGTGGGATGACCGGCTGACTCCGGGGGTGAGAGCGCTGAGTCGGCACTGGCGAAATCTTCGTCTCGAATTGTGGGCTTCCGCCGCCCTCTGTGCTTAAACCGGGCTCGCAATTGCAGTGAGCTAATGGTCTCGGCACTATTTATAATTAATGCACAGATGAAATTAAACATCTGGTTCTGAACTTAATTAGGCCACATTCCAGATCTGATGATGATGATGAAAACATGACGGTTTGGTTCAACCGACGATCTGTGTTGTCGTGTGGACCAGAGGTCGCGTGAATGGATCTCAAAAGTAGTGGCTCTGTAGTATCTGCTTCCGCGGGCCGTAGAGTGGCGCAACGCGAACGGTCGCACTGCCCTGCGAGGATTCCGAATCTTCGTCTCGTAACGCGATGCCATTGGCACGATCAGGGGGGGGAGCAAATGCGCACCGTCCCATAACCTCAATGTGGTCGCATTGTGGGAAAGAATTCTCGACTGACAGTCTCAAGGTTGCGAGTTCCAATCCTCGCTGGGGTTGACTCAGCCCATTATTCTGCTGGGATTGATTAAGAAGGTTACCCTTTGTGAATTAAACTAAACTAAACTATTTTTTTTATTTTACCAGGTAATGCCCACTGAACTACGTAGCTCTTGTTCAGAGACGACCTGGTCACAAATGTTAGCTCAATGAAGTGGCTTATCATGACGTGAAAATGCATAGCAGCCAAATACTCTAAACACGTTACGTTGATAATAAATGTGGAGGGATAAACCGGAGGACCGGTAGAGAAATCCATATGACCACGGGGAGAGAGACGCAAACTCCAAATATACAGTAGGCGTCGGGGTCGGGATCGAACCCACACACCTCCTGCATACCAGGCGAGGTAGTTAACATCTCGCTACAGTGACGGAGAGAGCCCACGTGACCAGCATATCAGCTGGGAGGCCACCTTGGGCAACACTGTTCTCTGCTCTTTCCTTTTCAATATCCGAGCGCCCTTCATATTTAAGGAAGTATTCGCGCAGCAGGCACAGTAAGAGGCTCGAATTCATTTGAGGATCAATCCTTTGAGTTCTAATTTGTGTGTGTGGTTTTTGTGTCATTGGTTCGTCTCGTTTGTGCAGCTGTCTACTCAATTATCCCGAAGGCAACAGGCGCCGGGTCATTTCCGCTGGTAACATTACGTGCGAATAATTTGCCACTCGGGAAATCATTTGTCGACAGATATTCACGCGCGCGATTCACGGCACGTGTGCCGCGAGCGCGAGAATTTTAACGATTCGACGCACCGCGACATGCCCAGCACACGTGTAAGGGGGGCGATGAGCGTCGGGTCGAATATGCAGCGATACGTGGATCTTCTCCGCCATGGGGAGGCAGCATTTGACAGAGTTGCGAGGCTCGCCCATGGCAAGCTTGGCAAAACCGCATAGGAACGGTTCACGGCTAGCAACACCAGTGACGATTATCTGAACCGGTACTGGGCCTCCTCTAGGTCGACTCAGCCTCAAATGAGTATCCAGTGCGGTGTGTAAACATCGCCACTCGGAAGACAAAGGCGGCCGGGCGTAGTGTTGCCGACAGATCCCTTCAGTGTGCCGTGCCGGCCTTCATCGGTGCTCGCTAACAGGACTTGCTCCAGCAGTCTGTTTCAGGCTATACGGGGGAACTTTGTCTTTGGTTACGGCAAGATGAGTAATTTGTGCACCGCTCAGCAAACCTGGCGACCTGACTTCCCCATGCATGTAAATGTATCAGTGTCGCGTAGTATCTAAAGCCGTAGTATCTAAAGCCGTAGTATCTAAAGTCGTAGTATCTAAAGCCGTAACATCTCAAGCCGTAGCATCTCAAGCCGTAGTATCTAAAGCCGCAGTATCTAAAGCCGTCCTATGACTGATCGATGTAACTTCAGCCTCCAATGAGTACTGGGTGTGGGGTGGGGAAGCATCAGAACGGAGGAGACAAATTCGGCAGGGCATGGTTCTGACCACACAATATCTTTACGAGATTTAATAGGTGCTTGCTAATAGCACTGCCTCAGCAAAGTCTAAGGCTATACGGGGGATATTTGTCTTTGTGTCTGTGCGTAGTAGGGCTTGTGTAGCGGTTCGCGTGCTGCGCTACGAACCCAGCGACCCGAATTCTGTTCCCGTTCACAGCCAACATCGGCGATGATTATCCGCACTGGAGCTGGGCCTCCACAAATCGACTCAGCCTCAAATGTGTACCTGGTGCGGTGTGTAAACGTCACCACGAGGGAGACAAAGGCGGCCTGGTGTGGCGTTGGCAACCCATCTTCTTGAGTGTGCCGTGTCGATTTTCATAGCTGCTCGCTAACAGCACTTACCCCAAAAGTCTATTCCGACTATACGGGGGGGTCTGTGTCTGTGTGTCTGTGCGTAGGTGCATGGTTAAACACGCATTTATTCAGTTGTTTACTCGCAACCTTTTTTAAGCGCATGACACGTTCTAATTTATGTACGTGGCGCAACGCGGCTCAAGCTTTGGGCCATATCCGACTGCCTTCTCAGTGACCCGACTCCCTCCCATCAGGCGAGGCTGGGCGCTGTTCCATTATTTCCGTGGTGGTGGGAGGGGGTGTCAGTTGCCATTGCTCCTCCACATCCCTCTCTGTCGCACCGCTCAAAACGTTGTCACCCCCCCCACCTCTTTCCCCCACACCCACCACCCCCACTCGTGTGCGGTGGCCACAAAGACCGGGCCAGCATCCCCTGGGGGTCTAAAGTCCTGCAGCCACAACTCCCCCCCTCCCCCAAAAAACATCCGTGGGTCCAATGCGCTGGGCAGGGCGCTACCGGGGGCAGCATCCCCAAAGAAGAGGCTATTAATGATGCAAAAATAGACCGTGAATGCACCAGTATGAAAATAATAGCCCTGACCCCTGCCGTATGGAAGGCATTCGAGTGGATATCAATGTCCTTTCTCACGACGCGCTGCGGCTCCTGTGGGCGCAGTGTTTAGATGAACGGCACCGTTAAAAGGATATTCACAACCGTGAAATGTTACATTCTGATCGTCTCTTGACGTGACTGCAATGTTGCTGTGAGAGCGGTGAGGGCGATACACATATTTGCAGTGGAAATGTATAAAGTGCCAAATCATACTTTGACTGTGAGAAAATAAATATCTCTCTGCATTGACTCCGACCTCAGGCGAGAGGATCTCAGCCTTGACTCGCCTTGACTTTGGATCCGACGTGAAAGGCTCTCGGCCTGGTGCCTCGCAGCCTCGTCCTGCTGGCAGTGCCGGATTATCCTCGGAGCAAAAGGAGCCGCATGTGCTACGGGGCCCGCACTAAATGCTTTCAAGCAACCAATTCCGGTGCAGTGATTCAACACTTGCTCTATTACTATAGTACTATACTGCCTTCAACTTTTACGAACGACTGGGTGTTTAAGGTTAGAGATTTGTCGTATTATCTGGCTGTATAGCAAATGAAGAAAAAATACAATCACTTTACTATGCAAGTGAAACATTTGTGTTTTAATGTTTTATTTTTACACTCTTTGGTTTTTTCGGTAAAGTTACGTAGGTTAAAAAAGAGAAAACAAATACATTTATTTAGGGCCCCTTTGTAACGTATACTACAGGCCCCGCACTAGCTGAATCCGGCACTGCCTCCTGGGTATGGACGTGCAAGCCAAAGCTGCCGACCAGCGCAGATGAGTCACCACTTCCTGCTCGGTTTTCAACTCGATTAGATTATTTAGAGCAATCGGCCGCTATAAATTGCCACGCGATGGGCCACTTCGTGGAGCTCATCATATGTGGCGAGGCCGCTGCTGGAAGGGAAGCTGATAGCTCGGTGGGCTTTACCTGGTCAAATAAAAAATATAGTTTCTTACCTTTCCTATACTTTGCACTCGTATCGTGTTTTTGTATTGTTTCTTTATTGTAACTTTCTCACATACCCCTACTATGGACGTCTGTGAAAAAAATAGCTTCATAGCTCATCGGATTCCTCCTCCGCTATGAATACAGATTCTCATTTTCTTAAAAGCTCAAGATGCCATTGTGGCCCAAAGCCATTGAAGCCACCACCGCCACCGCCAATCACTCCGCACCGACGCGTTCTCCCCCCCCCCCCACACGCAGAGCCGCTGCGCGCTCGGCACGGAGTTGCGACGACCTCCAGGAGGTGCGCTCCCCGTGGCCCCCTTCACTGTCCGCCCCGAGGGCTTCTCTCGCGACGGCGGCCTCAGAGGCGCGACCCTCGCCCCTTCCTGCCACCAGCGAATCCCACCCGGCGCGACCGTTCTTTGACCGATCACATCTCAGTGAGATTGAGTATCTCTATTGGCGCCTTATGTGCACTGAGTGCGTTGCTAATTTTCAGAGTCTAAATCATGAGTTATTCTGGAGGAATCCGATGAGCTGTAAAGCTCTTGTGTCAATTCCATCTCACTTTGTCAATGTATTTGGTAAAATGAAATCTGTCTCGATGCATATAATGATTGTGTAATCACATATATCGACACTTCTGTTCTACACAAACGTAACTACACGATTAGCACGGTCGTCTAGGTACGGTGCGAAAGAAGTTCAACAAGCATACGCACAACAGTCGTGTTCGCTTGCGCGCGTGCGAGCACGCGTTTGAATCGCCCGGCATACATGAAGACAAAGCTCGCGCTAATTTTTATTCAGCAGGAGTAAAGGCGAGAATGTGCCGTCTAGAAGGGGCTGAGAAACAAAAACAACAACGGGGAGCGCGGTTCGCCTCGCCCTCAATGGGCAGCGCTGCGCGGCGCTGAGAGTCCGCCCCCCCCCACCCCCCCAGGTTGATCCAAAATCTCAATCCGCCTTCTCCCTCGGTTCTTGGAGAGCGGCGGCTTTTGTTCCGGTGGAGCCCGTTGTCCTGCTGGGCAGCCCCCCCCCCACCGAGAATGGAACGAATGAATAAACAATGAGTCGCAGGAATAAATAAATAGCTCAATGAGAGCCCGTCTCCATTGATATGTTAGTGGTCGCATTGTTGGAGGCGACCCTTTAGGTGCACGCGCGAGTATGTGCCCTGCATGCATCTACGCGCGCGTGCGAATGTGAATGCAGATCGTCGCAGAGCTATACACACGAACCGGCGTGGTGAAGTATAGTCAGACGTCAAACTCCCTTGATCAACACGCCGTGCGGAGGCCTTGAATCCAGCAGTGGCGTTGCCATTGGGGTTGCGAGTGCAAACCCAAGATGCAATGTGTTCACTTTAACGTACGCGCAACGCATGTTTATGTTTATACCACGCCGCCTGGTAGGTGCTGTGGTGGCGAGATGTTAACTTCCTCGCCTGGTATACAGAACGTCATGGGTTCGATCCCGACCCTGACGCCTGTATATTTGGAGTTTGCATGTCCACGCGTAGTCCCATGGATTTTTTTCCGGGTTCTCCGGTTTTTCCCTCCAAATTTAGAATCAACACACGTTTAGAGTATTTTAGATTTCCACGTGATAAGCCACTTCGTTGGGCTATCACTTGTGGGCAGGTCGCTTCTGAAAAATAGCTATATAGCTCAGTGGGCTTTACCTGGTAAAATAAAAAATACTTTCAATAGTTTAGTTTAAGTCAGCGAAGTAGAGACTGGCCTCTAGCAAAATAATGTGGAATTTTCACCACCGTTTCGAGACTTCCAATGTAGAGATGAGTACTGCCAGGATGATTTGAGCACCCAGATGCTGTGCTTTGGCTTTTGACCCTTGGAATTTTGACCACAAGCTCAGGACTCCGATGCACACGACTGATGCTCAGCATGGGGGAGCTGCGGATAGAAATGGGCGTGTTATGTGCGTGGGGAGCGGTGGTGCAGTGGTTAGCACGCTGAGCTACGAGCCTGGCGACCCGAGTTCGATTCCCGCTCACAGCCAACACCGGTGACGATAACACTATGTAACACAATTTTTGTTTCTGGGTAATTTCTTATGCCTAAAAAGTAATAAAAATGGATATTATTCCCCACAAACTTTTCTTTTGTGACCAGGACAGTGATATTTTTTAATTTCCTTATTTTCAATGAGAAAACGGGCGAATTTGTGTCTTTTCGTTCACATGAAGTCAGAAAAAAACAACATATGAATATAAATTTACATGTATTTATACTAAAGTAATACAAAAATGGCTACAAAAGATTTAGAAGTTAATAGTTTTTCGAGATTTACGATTATACAGTAAATCACTTTCACGAATCAGCCCCCAAATGTAGTCTCCCATCATGTTCTCGTTATACTGTCCTTGGTAGCGGCGTTCAAAGTCCAGTATATCCTGGTAGTAGCGCTCGCCTGTGCTCCTCCGAGTACGCTCCCACGTTCTCCTTGAATTTATCAAGATGAGCATCAAGGATATGGACTTTGAGGGACATCCTACAGCCTATTGTGCCATAGTTCTTCACCAGTCTCAAATAGCCCCACATAATTTTCGACCTTGTGATTTCCCAGGAAGCCACGAACCACTGCGACAAAGCTGTTCCAAGCCGCTTTCTCCTTACTAGTGCGCTTCTTGGGGACTTCATTGCACTCCAGCATCTTCTTTATATGTGGTCCGACGAAGACACTGGCTTTGACCTTTGCCTCAGACAGCTTAGGGAAGTCTTGAAGGTACTTGAAGGCTGCCGACTCCTTATCTACAGCTCTGACAAATTGTTTCATAAGGCCAAATTTAGTGGCATCAGCACCTTACGGGGGTCCCGGAAAATTATCTGATTCATTCCGGGACTTTCCTTAGGTTGATTCTGCCTTACGTGAGTACCGAGTGTGATTAGTACACATCGCCACTAGAGAGACAAACGCGGCCGTGCTTGGCGCTTGCCACCCACCACCTCGTGTGTTGTACCGGCCTTCATAGGTGTTCTCTAACAGCACCTGCCCCAACAACCTGTTAAGGCTATACGGGGGCCTTTGTCTTGTGCGTTATAATTCTTTTAATTTTACTGACTTGACCAATGATAATGTTAAGCAAGTCACATGATTACCCTTGTTATAGTACAGTGCTCGTATTTATCCAACAAATTAACTGGTGCAAAAGCACCATTAAAAAAATGAAAACATTTGATAATGAAACTGTAGACCTAATAAGAAAAAATATTTGATATTTATATTACCCGTTTTTTTTCTTTGGTTCTTTCGGTAAAGTCAAGTAGATAGAAATATTTATAAAAGCGGTCGTCACAACACAAGCGGTCGTCATCATGTTCCTGATGACGACCGCTTGTGTTGCGATCGAAACGTCGTGATATATTTAATCACTTTATTTTTTATTATTATTTGTATTATCTCCGTGACTTTACCAAAAGAACCATAGAATACTAATTCCTGCAGTCACGAAAGTTTCATGTCAAAATTATTCATTTTTGTGCTGGCCTTTAATTAATTAGCGACAAAAATCCATACAGTATTCTAGTAAGTCAGAATATTTATTCATACTGGAGAAATCCGATTAGCTATGAAGCGCTGTTTCACAGATTTCCAGTAGGGGCGGGTAAGAATGTTACAACAACGAACAGTAAACAACACGATAGTAGTGCTCAGTACAAGAAAGGTAAACAAATCACCCACACACATCCAAATAAAACAAACCATTCCATCCTTACAGGCAAAGCCCACTGAGGTATGAACTTGTTTTTCAGAAGCAACATGGCCACAAATGATAACTCAACAAAGTGGCCCATCATTTAGACGTTGATAGCACCAAAATAATCTAAATAAAATCGGAGGACCTAGAGTGTCGAACCACCGACCTCCTGCATGCCAGGCGAAGCAGATTACATCTCACCACCGTGACACCTCTTATATAAATAAATAAAACGTATAAGTTCTAATTGTGTCTCTCTAGTTCTATGTTCCTATAGTTCTTTGTAGATGTCACACACACATTTCTGTCCCCACTATTGATGTTTTTTCATCTGCACCCAGTGATTCAAGGCTGAGTGAACCTCGGTAAAAAAAACTCAGTTATTCTATACAAAGTTCACGTTAAAGTTTCATGCCGTTTCAATCGCAAGACCTGTAATCATCTTCTTGTCGCGTCCCAAGATGTCGCATTGTGGGGGGTGAAAGTTGGCGCTTTCACTCGCGAATGGTTCCCGGTGGTTATTGCCGTCCCCTCCACTGCAGAGTTAAAATTTCCACATGATGATACGCCACTTTGTTGAACCAATAAGTTAATACCTCAGTGCGATTTGCCTAGTAGGATGGAGATGGTTTAGTTTATTTTTTTATGTTTTTGTGTGATTTGTTTACCTTTCTTGTACTTTGCACGGCTATTGTGTTTTTGTATTGGTCGTTGTTGAAACGTTCTTACCCGCCCCGACTGGACATCTGTGAAAAAGAGCTTTATAGCTCATCGGATTTCTCCAGTATGAATAGATCTGATCCTGAGTTGTACCATAACTATTATTGCATTAAATCTATGCAACTACTTGGCTATTGACCGATGAACACTGAGCCTATTTTGATCCGGGCAGCATTCTCAACAAAAACCAACGTGATGCAAATCATGTAGCAAGTGGTCAGTAGGTTTATATTTTAATGGTAATTTAAACCTCTTACGTTGACCACGAGCGTTGCTGTTGCCAAGGCGAATGTTCAAAGTGGAGCTCAGAATATAAAATGGCGGCCAAGATGGCTGCAAATTCTAAAACAATTGTAACGATATCGACAACTGTGTGACTGGAAGCCTCTTTATTGTTGACACACAACAATCACCCTAGGCCCGGCTTCCTCCTGGTCTTGAAGCTCGTCCCTTCCCTCGACCATCCCCTCTCCTCGTGCTTCTCCCTTTTATCCTTCTCCAGCCCTCTTTCTCGAACTTTTTCTCAATGCTTTTACCCTCGCTGGCCGGTTCTTAACCGTCGCTTCCTGTTTGAACCTTTCTTCCAATCCCTTGAAACCTCGCCTCCTGATCAATCATCTTGGAGGCCCCTTTACACCAATAGGAGGCTTTGGTCTACTCCCTGGAAGACCGTTTGGCTGCACCTTTGCTTGGGGTGAGTGTTTTCTAATTTCGTTCATGACACAATTGTGATTTATTATCCGGTTCTAAATCAACTCGACGGGACATTTTTTTAAAATAAACTTTTCACAGCTGTTGAAAGTCTGGAAAGCCAGTGGAATGTGTTTCTGAAAGTGTAGAATTGTTCGAGATTTTACATTTCACAAAAAATGGTAACCAAATATTAGGAAGAAAATACGAAAATTTTGATTTACAAAAATGTGAGCTAATTTTGTTAAGCGACATTTACTTTTACGCACAAGACCAACATTATGTTGTAGGGCAAGTAAATGAACAAACTACGGTGTAAATCTACTGCTACACAGCTGTTTTATAGAAAGTGACTGCTACCAAGTCTAAATACCCCCCCAATATAGGTGATATTTAAGCATCTGGCGCTTCAAGGCGGCATGGTTGTTGCGCGCGACAAACTGCATATTGCGCATACGGCCCCCTGCACTGGCCGTTGCCTCGCAAGAACATGCACTCACAACAATGGAACCCATCCGGAAGAGCATTGAAAGTTGTTGTCATAACCGGGGGGGGGGGGGCGGGCAGTTTTCCTCCACCGTGGAGTGTGATGCTTGCGGTGTATTTAAATGTTCCCGTCGTCAGCACACTAAAAGTGTCTCGCTGTCACCTTGCCGAATGGGGAGAAAAGCACGCGTGCAAAAACACTTGCGTGATTCTTTTTTTGCGTGTTCAAATGTTGGCGGATGTGTCCCGAGTCATGCTGAAATGTTTTTTTGGGAGGGTGGAGGGGTGGTGGGGTCGTCCGGTCAACCCACGACATCCAACAGGCCAGAAGCTCCTGATAGGCACGGGGCCGGATGGCACTTTGCCGGGGGAGGGGGGCTCGGTGGGGGGCCCTTTTTTGGTGTTAAGGCCCCCGGGGGAAAGTTCCCCCTTTTGCCCCCCCCCCAGCCCCCATGCCCTTGACTGTAGCGCAGTCACAAAGCCGCCCACTGCAGCACCGCTCGCACACACGCAGGCGCACGCACAAGACAAAGATCCCCCGTGTAGCCTTAACAGGCTATTTGGGGCAAGTGCTGTTAGCAAACATCACCTTATGAAGGCCGGCAAGGCACACGAGGGGGTGGGTGGCCAACACCGCGCCCAGCCGCCTTTGTCTCCCCAGTGACGATAATTTTTACACACCGCACCAGGTACTCATATGAGGCTGATTGACCTTGAGGAGACGCAGTACCGGTTCAGATAATCGTCACTGGTGTGTTGGTGGCCGTGAGCGGGAATCCAACCGAGATAAGCCAGGGTTCGTAGCAGTTACCGTGCTAACTGCTGCGCCACCGCTCCCCACACACGCGCAGACGCGCGCACACACGCGCGCGAGGTTTCCCACCAAATCGGAAGTGCCCGCGGAACCCGAGTCCGGTGCGGGGGCCCTGCCCAGTAGGACAGCTGGGTGGGGGGGTCTGTGTCCGGAGCCCCACGCGGAGACGAACGCGGCTTCCAGTCACGGCTATTTATAGCCCTCGAGTCGGCGGCTCGCGTAATTATAGACTCGCGTGGGCGGGCAGGGCCACTGGCGCTCGCTGCGTCGCGATGAAAATCGCGACACGGCGGTGACCGTGGCGTGAGCGTACGCAGAGTACAGTAACGCAGTGGATCTCATAGCCTTCACTGCACCCCTTTGGTTCTCAATCCGTAAACAAGAAGAATGTTAATAAAGACATTTGTTTGGTGAAACAAAGTAGTTGTACTCCGTGCCCGTGCTTAATTTGTGTGTTCCACTTCTCAAAATGAATCTGCCCGTGTCTCGCACCCCAGGTGAAGAACCACTGCAGTCGTGCATCGGGTTGGTTGTCACACAGATTGGTTGGCAGCTGAACATCATCGTCGGTCATTGTCTATCCACTGCTGGATGAAGGCTTCCCCGCGCTGTTGCTCACACCGCACGATCCAGTGCTGCTGTCATTGACCTCACGCTGCACCTCGACTGATGTGAATGTGTAATGTGAATGTGTCATCACCAGGTGATGTGAATGTGTAATCACCAGGTGATGTGAATGTGTCATCACCAGGTGATGTGAATGTGTAATGTGTAATTACAAGGCAATGTGGATGTGTAATCACAAGGCAATGTGAATGTGTATTGTGTCATCACCAGGTAATGGGAATGTGTCATCACCAGGCAATGTGAATGTGTCATCACCAGGTAATGTGAATGTGTAATCACCAGGCAATGTGAATGTGTAATCACCAGGTAATGTGCATGTGTAATCACCAGGTAATGTGAATGTGTAATCACAAGGTAATGTGAATGTGTAATCATCAGGCAATGTGAATGTGTAATCACCAGGTAATGTGAATGTGGAATCACCAGGCGATGTAAATGTGTAATCTGCAGTCGTGCATCGGGTTGATTGTCACACAGATTGGTTGGCAGCTGAACATCATCGTCGGTCATTGTCTATCCACTGCTGGATGAAGGCTTCCCCGCGCTGTTGCTCACACCGCTCGGTCCAGTGCTGCTGTCATTGACCTCACGCTGCACCTCGACTGATGTAAATGTGTAATGTGAATGTGTCATCACCAGGCGATGTGAATGTGTAATCACCAGGTGATGTGAATGTGTAATCACCAGGTGATGTGAATGTGTCATCACCAGGTGATGTGAATGTGTAATGTGTAATTACAAGGCAATGTGGATGTGTAATCACAAGGCAATGTGAATGTATATTGTGTCATCACCAGGTAATGTGAATGTGTCATCACCAGGTGTGAATGTGAATGTGTAATCACCAGGCAATGTGAATGTTTCATCATCAGGTAATGTGAATGTGTAATTACCAGGTGATGTGAATGTGTAATCACCAGGCAATGTGAATGTGTAATCACCAGGCAATGTGAATGTGTAATCACCAGGCAATGTGAATGTGTAATCACCAGGTAATGTGAATGTGTAATCACCAGGTGATGCGAATGTGTCATCACCAGGTGATGTGAATGTGTAATCACCAGGTAATGTGAATGTGTAATCACCAGGCGATGTGAATGTGTAATCACCAGGTGATGTGAATGTGTAATCACCAGGCGATGTGAATGTGTAATCACCAGGTAATGTGCATGTGTAATCACCAGGCAATGTGAATATGTAATCACCAGGTGATGTGAATGTGTAATCACCAGGTGATGTAAATGTGTCATCACCAGGTGATGTGAATGTGTAATCACCAGGTGATGTGAATGTGTAATCACCAGGTGATGTGAATGTGTAATCACCAGGCGATGTAAATGTGTCATCACCAGGTGATGTAAATGTGTAATCACCAGGTGATGTGAATGTGTAATCACCAGGTGATGTGAATGTGTAATCACCAGGCGATGTGAATGTGTAATCACCAGGCGATGTGAATGTGTAATCACCAGGTGATGTGAATGTGTAATCACCAGGTGATGTGAATGTGTAATCACCAGGCGATGTGAATGTGTAATCACCAGGCGATGTGAATGTGTAATCACCAGGTGATGTGAATGTGTAATCACCAGGTGATGTGAATGTGTAATCACCAGGTGATGTGAATGTGTAATCACCAGGTAATGTGAATGTGTAATCACCAGGTAATGTGCATGTGTAATCACCAGGTGATGTAAATGTGTAATCACCAGGTAATGTGAATGTGTAATCACCAGGTAATGTGCATGTGTAATCACCAGGTGATGTGAATGTGTAATCACCAGGTAATGTGAATGTGTAATCACCAGGCGATGTAAATGTGTCATCACCAGGTGATGTGAATGTGTAATCACCAGGTGATGTGAATGTGTAATCACCAGGCGATGTGAATGTGTAATCACCAGGTAATGTGCATGTGTAATCACCAGGTGATGTGAATGTGTAATCACCAGGTGATGTAAATGTGTCATCACCAGGTGATGTGAATGTGTAATCACCAGGTAATGTGAATGTGTAATCACCAGGTGATGTGAATGTGTCATCACCAGGTAATGTGAATGTGTAATCACCAGGCAATGTGAATGTGTAATCACCAGGTAATGTGCATGTGGAATCACCAGGTGATGTGAATGTGTAATCAATCACCAGGTAATGTGAATGTGTAATCACCAGGTGATGTGAATGTGTAATCACCAGTTGATGTGAATGTGTAATCACCAGGTGATGTGAATGTGTAATCACCAGGTAATGTGAATGTGTAATCACCAGGTAATGTGAATGTGTAATCACCAGGCAATGTGCATGTGTAATCACCAGGTAATGTGAATGTGGAATCACCAGGTGATGTGAATGTGTAATCACCAGGCGATGTAAATGTGTCATCACCAGGTAATGTGAATGTGTAATCACCAGGTGATGTGAATGTGTAATCACCAGGTGATGTGAATGTGTAATCACCAGGTGATGTGAATGTGTCATCACCAGGTAATGTGAATGTGTAATCACCAGGAAATGTGAATGTGTAATCACCAGGTAATGTGCATGTGTAATCACCAGGTAATGTGAATGTGGAATCACCAGGTGATGTGAATGTGTAATCACCAGGCGATGTAAATGTGTCATCACCAGGTGATGTGAATCTGTAATCACCAGGTGATGTGAATGTGTAATCACCAGGTGATGTGAATGTGTAATCACCAGGTGATGTAAATGTGTCATCACCAGGTGATGTGAATGTGTAATCACCAGGTGATGTGAATGTGTAATCACCAGGTGATGTGAATGTGTAATCACCAGGTGATGTGAATGTGTAATCACCAGGTGATGTGAATGTGTAATCACCAGGCAATGTGAATGTGTAATCACCAGGTAATGTGCATGTGTAATACCCAGGTAATGTGAATGTGGAATCACCAGGTGATGTGAATGTGTAATCACCAGGCGATGTAAATGTGTCATCACCAGGTGATGTGAATGTGTAATCAGCAGGTGATGTGAATGTGTAATCACCAGGTGCTGTGAATGTGTAATCACCAGGTGATGTAAATGTGTCATCACCAGGTGATGTGAATGTGTAATCACCAGGTGATGTGAATGTGTAATCACCAGGTGCTGTGAATGTGTAATCACCAGGTGATGTGAATGTGTAATCACCAGGTGATGTGAATGTGTAATCACCAGGCAATGTGAATGTGTAATCACCAGGTAATGTGCATGTGTAATACCCAGGTAATGTGAATGTGGAATCACCAGGTGATGTGAATGTGTAATCACCAGGTAATGTGAATGTGTTATCACCAGGTAATGTGAATGTGTAATCACCAGGTAATGTGCATGTGTAATCACCAGGTGATGTGAATGTGTAATCACCAGGTGATGTGAATGTGTAATCACCAGGCGATGTGAATGTGTAATCACCAGGCAATGTGCATGTGTAATCACCAGGTAATGTGAATGTGGAATCACCAGGTGATGTGAATGTGTAATCA
Organism: Lampetra fluviatilis; assembly: GCF_964198595.1. Lineage (NCBI taxonomy): Eukaryota > Metazoa > Chordata > Hyperoartia > Petromyzontiformes > Petromyzontidae > Lampetra > Lampetra fluviatilis. Next base: position 1,416,188 of record NC_136302.1, read on the forward strand.
CCAGGCGATGTAAATGTGTCATCACCAGGTAATGTGAATGTGTAATCACCAGGTGATGTGAATGTGTAATCACCAGGTGATGTGAATGTGTAATCACCAGGTGATGTGAATGTGTCATCACCAGGTAATGTGAATGTGTAATCACCAGGAAATGTGAATGTGTAATCACCAGGTAATGTGCATGTGTAATCACCAGGTAATGTGAATGTGGAATCACCAGGTGATGTGAATGTGTAATCACCAGGCGATGTAAATGTGTCATCACCAGGTGATGTGAATCTGTAATCACCAGGTGATGTGAATGTGTAATCACCAGGTGATGTGAATGTGTAATCACCAGGTGATGTAAATGTGTCATCACCAGGTGATGTGAATGTGTAATCACCAGGTGATGTGAATGTGTAATCACCAGGTGATGTGAATGTGTAATCACCAGGTGATGTGAATGTGTAATCACCAGGTGATGTGAATGTGTAATCACCAGGCAATGTGAATGTGTAATCACCAGGTAATGTGCATGTGTAATACCCAGGTAATGTGAATGTGGAATCACCAGGTGATGTGAATGTGTAATCACCAGGCGATGTAAATGTGTCATCACCAGGTGATGTGAATGTGTAATCAGCAGGTGATGTGCATGTGTAATCACCAGGTGATGTGAATGTGTAATCACCAGGTGATGTAAATGTGTCATCACCAGGTGATGTGAATGTGTAATCACCAGGTGATGTGAATGTGTAATCACCAGGTGCTGTGAATGTGTAATCACCAGGTGATGTGAATGTGTAATCACCAGGTGATGTGAATGTGTAATCACCAGGCAATGTGAATGTGTAATCACCAGGTAATGTGCATGTGTAATACCCAGGTAATGTGAATGTGGAATCACCAGGTGATGTGAATGTGTAATCACCAGGCGATGTAAATGTGTCATCACCAGGTGATGTGAATGTGTAATCACCAGGTGATGTGAATGTGTAATCACCAGGTGATGTGAATGTGTAATCACCAGGTGATGTGAATGTGTAATCACCAGGTGATGTGAATGTGTAATCACCAGGTGATGTGAATGTGTAATCACCAGGTGATGTGAATGTGTAATCACCAGGCGATGTGAATGTGTCATCACCAGGCAATGTGAATGTGTCATCACCAGGCGATGTAAATGTGTAATCACCAGGTGATGTGAATGTGTAATCACCAGGTGATGTGAATGTGTAATCACCAGGTAATGTGAATGTGTAATCACCAGGAAATGTGAATGTGTAATCACCAGGTAATGTGCATGTGTAATCACCAGGTAATGTGAATGTGGAATCACCAGGTGATGTGAATGTGTAATCACCAGGCGATGTAAATGTGTCATCACCAGGTGATGTGAATCTGTAATCACCAGGTGATGTGAATGTGTAATCACCAGGTGATTTGAATGTGTAATCACCAGGTGATGTGAATGTGTAATCACCAGGTGATGTGAATGTGTAATCACCAGGTGATGTGAATGTGTAATCACCAGGTGATGTGAATGTGTAATCACCAGGTGATGTGAATGTGTAATCACCAGGTGATGTGAATGTGTAATCACCAGGTGATGTGAATGTGTCATCACCAGGTGATGTGAATGTGTAATCACCAGGTGATGTGAATGTGTAATCACCAGGTGATGTGAATGTGTCATCACCAGGTGATGTGAATGTGTAATCACCAGGCGATGTGAATGTGTCATCACCAGGCAATGTGAATGTGTCATCACCAGGCGATGTAAATGTGTAATCACCAGGTGATGTGAATGTATAATCACCAGGTGATGTGAATGTGTAATCACCAGGTGATGTGAATGTGTCATCACCAGGTAATGTGAATGTGTAATCACCAGGTGATGTGATTGTGTAATCACCAGGTGATGTGAATGTGTCATCACCAGGTGATGTGCATGTGGAATCACCAGGTGATGTGAATGTGTCATCACCAGGTAATGTGAATGTGTAATCAACAGGTGATGTGAATGTGTAATCACCAGGTGATGTGAATGTGTAATCACCAGGTGATGTGAATGTGTAATCACCAGGTGATGTGAATGTGTAATCACCAGGTAATGTGAATGTGTAATCACCAGGTAATGTGAATGTGTAATCACCAGGCAATGTGCATGTGTAATCACCACGTAATGTGAATGTAGAATCACCAGGTGATGTGAATGTGTAATCACCAGGCGATGTAAATGTGTCATCACCAGGTAATGTGAATGTGTAATCACCAGGTGATGTGAATGTGTAATCACCAGGTGATGTGAATGTGTAATCACCAGGTGTAGTGAATGTGTAATCACCAGGTGATGTGAATGTGTCATCACCAGGTAATGTGAATGTGTAATCACCAGGTTATGTGAATGTGTAATCACCAGGTGATGTGAATGTGTCATCACCAGGTAATGTGAATGTGTAATCACCAGGCAATGTGAATGTGTAATCACCAGGTAATGTGAATGTGTAATCACCAGGTGATGTGAATGTGTCATCACCAGGAAATGTGAATGTGTAATCACCAGGTGATGTGAATGTGTAATCACCAGGTAATGTGAATGTGGAATCACCAGGTGATGTGAATGTGTAATCACCAGGTGATGTGAATGTGTAATCACCAGGCAATGTAAATGTGTCATCACCAGGTGATGTGAATGTGTAATCATCAGGTGATGTGAATGTGTAATCACCAGGTGATGTGAATGTGTAATCACCAGGTGATGTGAATGTGTAATCACCAGGTGATGTGAATGTATAATCACCAGGCAATGTGAATGTGTAATCACCAGGTAATGTGCATGTGTAATACCCAGGTAATGTGAATGTGGAATCACCAGGTGATGTGAATGTGTAATCACCAGGTGATGTGAATGTATAATCACCAGGTGATGTGAATGTGTAATCACCAGGTGATGTGAATGTGTAATCACCAGGTGATGTGAATGTGTAATCACCAGGTGATGTGAATGTGTAATCACCAGGTGATGTGAATGTGTAATCACCAGGTGATGTGAATGTGTAATCACCAGGTGATGTGAATGTGTAATCACCAGGTGATGTGAATGTGTCATCACCAGGTGATGTGAATGTGTAATCACCAGGCGATGTGAATGTGTCATCACCAGGCAATGTGAATGTGTCATCACCAGGCGATGTAAATGTGTAATCACCAGGTGATGTGAATGTGTAATCACCAGGTGATGTGAATGTGTAATCACCAGGTGATGTGAATGTGTCATCACCAGGTAATGTGAATGTGTAATCACCAGGTGATGTGATTGTGTAATCACCAGGTGATGTGAATGTGTCATCACCAGGTAATGTGAATGTGTAATCACCAGGCAATGTGAATGTGTAATCACCAGGTAATGTGCATGTGGAATCACCAGGTAATGTGAATGTGTAATCACCAGGCGATATACATGTGTCATCACCAGGTAATGTGAATGTGTAATCACCAGGTGATGTGAATGTGTAATGACCAGGTGATGTGAATGTGTAATCACCAGGTGATGTGAATGTGTAATCACCAGATGATGTGAATGTATAATCACCAGGTAATGTGAATGTGTAATCACCAGGTAATGTGAATGTGTAATCACCAGGCAATGTGCATGTGTAATCACCAGGTAATGTGAATGTGGAATCACCAGGTGATGTGAATGTGTAATCACCAGGCGATGTAAATGTGTCATCACCAGGTAATGTGAATGTGTAATCACCAGGTGATGTGAATGTGTAATCACCAGGTGATGTGAATGTGTAATCACCAGGTGATGTGAATGTGTAATCACCAGGTGATGTGAATGTGTAATCACCAGGTAATGTTAATGTGTAATCACCAGGTGATGTGAATGTGTAATCACCAGGAAATGTGAATGTGTAATCACCACGTGATGTGATTGTGTAATCACCAGGTGATGTGAATGTGTCATCACCAGGAAATGTGAATGTGTAATCACCAGGCGATGTGAATGTGTAATCACCAGGTGATGTGAATGTGTCATCACCAGGCGATGTGAATGTGTAATCACCAGGTGTAGTGAATGTGCAATCACCAGGTGATGTGAATGTGTCATCACCAGGTAATGTGAATGTGTAATCACCAGGTGATGTGAATGTGTAATCACCAGGTGATGTGACTGTGTCATCACCAGGTAATGTGAATGTGTAATCACCAGGCAATGTGAATGTGTAATCACCAGGTAATGTGAATGTGTAATCACCAGGTAATGTGAATGTGGAATCACCAGGTGATGTGAATGTGTAATCACCAGGCGATGTGAATGTGTAATCACCAGGCGATGTGAATGTGTAATCACCAGGTGATGTGAATGTGTAATCACCAGGTGATGTGAATGTGTAATCACCAGGTGATGTGAATGTGTAATCACCAGGTGATGTGAATGTGTAATCACCAGGTAATGTTAATGTGTAATCACCAGGTGATGTGAATGTGTAATCACCAGGAAATGTGAATGTGTAATCACCACGTGATGTGATTGTGTAATCACCAGGTGATGTGAATGTGTCATCACCAGGAAATGTGAATGTGTAATCACCAGGCGATGTGAATGTGTAATCACCAGGTGATGTGAATGTGTCATCACCAGGCGATGTGAATGTGTAATCACCAGGTGATGTGAATGTGTAATCACCATGTGATGTGAATGTGTAATCACCAGGTGATGTGAATGTGTAATCACCAGGTGATGTGAATGTGTAATCACCAGGTGATGTGAATGTGTAATGACCAGGCGATGTGAATGTGTAATCACCAGGCGATGTGAATGTGTAATCACCAGGCGATGTGAATGTGTAATCACCAGGTGATGTGATTGTGTAATCACCAGGTGATGTGAATGTGTAATCACCAGGCGATGTGAATGTGTAATCACCAGGTGATGTGAATGTGTAATCAGCAGGTGATGTGAATGTGTAATCACCAGGTGATGTGAATGTGTCATCACCAGGTGATGTGATGGTGTAATCACCAGGTGATGTGAATGTGTAATCACCAGGTGATGTGAATGTGTAATCACCAGGCGATGTGAATGTGTCATCACCAGGCGATGTGAATGTGTAATCACCAGGCGATGTGAATCTGTCATCACCAGGCGATGTGAATGTGTAATCACCAGGTGATGTGAATGTGTCATCACCAGGCGATGTGAATTTGTAATCACCAGGTGATGTGAATGTGTAATCACCAGGTGATGTGAATGTGTAATCACCAGGCGATGTGAATGTGTAATCACCATGCGATGTGAATCTGTAATCACCAGGCGATGTGAATGTGTAATCACCAGGTGATGTGAATGTGTAATCACCAGGCGATGTGAATGTGTAATCAGCAGGTCATGTGAATGTATCATCACCAGGCGATGTGAATGTGTAATCACCATGCGATTTGAATCTGTAATCACCAGGTGATGTGAATCTGTAATCACCAGGCGATGTGAATGTGTAATCACCAGGTGATGTGAATGTGTAATCACCAGGCGATGTGAATGTGTAATCAGCAGGTCATGTGAATGTATCATCACCAGGCGATGTGAATGTGTAATCACCATGCGATTTGAATCTGTAATCACCAGGTGATGTGAATGTGTAATCACAATCCGCTGGCTTTTGAGTGCCATCACTCCCACCCACCCCGCTAGGTATCGGCTCCACACCCGCGGCCTGGACTGGCCTTGGCTACGTGACCGTGGCGTTGCCACTGCTGGTTTGAGCCGGTTAAGGGAGGTCAGCACACGGAGGCGCGTTCGTGTGAGTCGCGAGACGCAGGGCGATATGAAATTAGCAACCAACGACTCTGAGCGCTGCCCACCGCAATACTTGTTTGGGCAGGGCTCGTTGACATCGACGAGACGAATGGGAATAAGAGGGATTGATGATTCTCATGGAACATCAGGGGCATCTTGAAACGGCTTGAGATGCTGCCCACCAATGACATTGCATCTGTGAACGGGATTCATTTATAAGTTATGTATAGAAAAGCATTTTTAGAAAATATTTGGTCGATTTAGTCTTTGTTCTTAAAATGTAGAATGAAGAATTTATCAAAGGAAGACAGCACGATCTGTGCCTCAAGCGGCAGTGTAGCGGGTAGCGCGTGGCGCGACGATCCCGGGGATGCGAGTTCGAGTCCCGCTCACAGTCAACACCGCTGGCTATTATCTGAACCGGTCCTGAGTCTCCCCTAGATCGACTCAGCCTCTAAATGCGCACCTGGTATGGTGTGTAAGCATCGCTATTGGGGAGACAAAGGCGGTCGGGCGCGGTGTTGGCGACCCACCCCCTCGTGTGCCGTACTGGCCTTCATAGGTGCTCGCTAACAGCACTTACCCCAACAGTCTGTTTAGCCTAGACGGGGATCTTTGTCTTTATAGGCACTGGAGGTGCCTGTGCCACACTCAAGGTGTCCGTGGGGCCTGTCCCACGGGCACCGTGAGTGGGCAAGCGGACACACCGTCCAGCTGCAAACAGCCAAGCGAAATCGCTGTCAGACTTTGCTCTGCCAATTGATATGATCCATGCACATTGTGACGATTGAACCTTCCTCCCTGGCACTGTGCATTCACTCTGAACTCCAACCGTGGTCAGAGGTCCCCAGGGGGACAGAAGAAACGGTTCAGGGACGTTCTTGTTGCCTCGTTTCATGAAAATAAAGTGTGACATTGACACCAACTCGTGCGAGTCCCCAGCTCAAGATCGCACGGACTGGAGGAGAAGCGTTGGGGGCTGGCATCGTGCATCTTGAGTCACGCCGGCTGGCGCACGAGGAAGCCAAACGGGTGCAGCGACAGGAGCGCCCTGCAACTCAACCCACCCACCCTCCCAACCACTCAACCCACCCACTCAACCTACCATCTCACCCATCCATCCACTCAACCCACCTACCTACTCAAACCACCCACCCACCCTCCCACCCCTAAAACAACCCACCCTCCCACCCACCCATGCACCCACCCACTCAACCCACCCTCCCACCCTCCCACCCATCCCATCCCTAGCAGCTGCTGTCCCACTTGCGGCAGAATCTGTGGATCTCGCATTGAGCTCCTCATTCATCTCAGAACACACAGAACTCCAGTGGAAGGGAAGTCATCCTTGACCAACGAGAGGCTGCCAAAGAAGAAGATGAGAACGCTTGCATACACAGCATCCGTAAAGTCCGACCCCCCCCCCCCCCGTGAATAGATTCGCTGAATGAATTCACTCGGTGCCAGCCACTCTTCTCTCTGTTCCTCCCTCTTAAATTCTCTTTAGTGTTCACAAACGCCCCCCTCCCTGTCCTCCCCTCCTCCAGAGGAAAAAGGGAAAACAAAACGAAAAGCAAAAACAACAAATCGAGGGTTCGTTGCGTGAGAAGATCAAAATTGGACGGCAGCAGGCGGCTAGACGCGCAAGATTTGTCTATGGAGTCCGTGCACAAGCAAGGCCACTGCGTGCCCCTGCTGGGAGTCCCCAGCCAGCGGCTTGGAGCTTTGTGCTTCCTGGACGTACGTCCGGAGGCTGCTGCGCTGTGCCACCGATGGATCGAGTCTGACCTGATGCGCTTTCTGCAAGGCATCCAAGTGCTCTGCTCAGTGAACGAGAACGTCCGCGGTTGAACGTGCATCTCTACGTGAATTCTTCCGCGGTAACGCAATGTTACATTGAATATCAATGTCGATTAGCACTTGAGTGTGTTTCTATTCCTGTCAATCCTTGTTTTTTTGCATCGTATTTCAATTAACTGCAAAAATCATAATAAAATCATAAGCCTTTCTGGCAATAAAACAGGAGGAGGTGTTCAGATGCTTAAACACCAACTATCTGTTGCAAAGAATCAAGTCTGCATTAACCACACGTACTTGTGGCAAAATATGCAAACAAGCACGCTCTGATAATAGATGGGCATTGATTTTGAAACTGATTAGCCGACACCAGAGGCAGCCTTCTTTACGGCCTAGTCTCAACCAGTGTTAGACCAGAGAACGCCAAAAGGCGAACAGCACAAATACAACACAAGGGCATTGATAGCTCGGTTAGAGCAGTTATATCTAAAACCTATTCATAATTTTCATACGTTGATAGTGACTAAAAGTACCATAGATAGTGCAGACATCGCCATGGTTGAAATGATGTGCTCTGGCGTCTATGCTCCCTGCCTTGACCAACCCGCGGTGACTAGTGTGGGGAAGTATGGCCAAATAACTCCAAGTGTGGCCAAATAACCTCCACAACCGCTTTAGCCTAGGGGAGATTCTCATTGACAAAAAGAGCTGTTCACTGAATTATGTTGTTGTTTTTGTTGTTTTTGTTGTTGTGTTGTTGTTGTTTTCAGTTCAACACGCAGTAGGCTTTCGCGACCAATATTATCCATAATAGAGGTTTTTTGGGTTAGATCGCGTAAATATGAATGTGTCGTTAAACCCGCCACCACCCGACACAGCCAATTAGTAAGGTTTGTCACGGAAACAGCACTAACCGGTGTGTTGGAGAGTAAACCCACAACATTTACAATTCGAGTACGACGTTTCGCAAGTTATTGCAACTAGCACCATCAGGTGAACAGACAGGTTTGTAGCTGTCTGCCTGATGATGCCAGTTCAACGCACCGGTGTGCTGAACTAGGAACTAATTGCCATATTTTGTTCATGTGACAAACCCTATTAATTGGCTGTGTCGGCTGGCGGCGGGTTTAACGACACATTTATATTCACGCGAACTAACCTAAAAACCTCTATTATGGTTGTTGATTTTTTTTTTTTACCAACTTAATCGTTGCTTATGCGCACAGTACGTCATTGATTGCATTTATACGGCGTATTAAAATGCGACGTTTTCGCGTGAGGCTTCGTCAAACACCATGCGGGCAACATCCAAGACGAGAGAGAACAACAATCTGGGAGGTAAGAATAACCGCGACAGCGTGAATCGTCTGCCGCAAAGCCAACAGCGAGAATTTGATATATCACGCAAAGGCAACGAGTTACGCGTAGATGCCACAAAGAAATACGATAAACTATTAAAACTATGAACACATTTTTTTTTATTTGACTAAGTAAGGCCCCACTGAGCGATATCGCTCTTTTTCAGAAGCGACCTGGCCACAAATGACAGCTCAATGAGGTGGCTTATCATCACGTGGAAATGTATCGCAGGCAAATGCTCTAAACGCGTGATGGTGATTCTAAATGTGGAGGGGAAAACCGGAGAAGAACAATCGCCGTGATCCCACGTGACCACGGGGAGAGAGAGACGCAAACTCCAAATACACAGCTGGCGTCAGGGTCGGGATCGAACCCACGACCTCCTGCATACCAGGCGAGGTAGTAAACAGCCTGCCACTGTGGGTTGTGTTGTCAGATGATTGGATGACAGAACTCTGCTATAGTCAGCAGTGAGCCTGGAGCTGCTGAGAGCCACTACCACAGGGCCCGTTGCCCTGCTGCAGAGCCAGCATTGTGTCAGTTGGAATTAAAATTAAAATTATGTTGGACTTATTTCGCACCGTAAGTAGCCAACCGTGTTAATTGCAGTTGCGAGGGAAGGACAACAAACGAAACTCAACAAGATTTGAGATCTTAATCTAAATAACAAAAATTGCTTGCTAATATTGGAATGAAGAGCATTCCAGACGGCCGTAGAAGTGCATCTGAAAGCGCGCGATGCGGTGACGCAAAAAGCAGTTTTAAAGAAATGAGTATTGTAAATCTTGTTTATGTCAGTAATAAATGATTGATTGTGAAGGACATCATGAAGCTGTCTTATAACACAGTCAGTCCCCACGCGGGTCTGGACTGCGGGCCGAGTGAGGGAGAGAGGGAGGAGGAGACACTGTTGTTTGTTCTCGGGGCTTGGCTCTCCGCGTGGGATTTGTGAAGTAAATGTCGCGGTTCGCTCCGTAGGGGTCACGTTCGGTAGGGGTCACGCTCGGTAGGGGTCACGCTCTGCAGGGGTCACGCTCGGTAGGGGTCACGCTCTGTAGGGGTCACGCTCTGCAGGGGTCACGCTCTAGGGGTCACGCTCCGTAGGGGTCACGCTCCGTAGGGGTCACGCTCTACCACGACTCGCCTCGTCAGGCCACCATGAGTCTGTGCCAAGGGGCCGTCGGCAACATGCGGCGCCTCTTTCGGGAGACTGCTTCGTGACGTAATTTACGAAGGGACCTCCACCGTCTGCGTATTCACCACCACAGTGCATTGCGGCTCTTGAAATATTGAGGGGTTTTTTTTTGCCCGTATGTTCGGCAACAACAACAATAATAACAACACGTGCCTCGGCCCCACGTGCCCGCAGGCCCCTCTTGCAATGAAGAATCTCCCCGGTGACAGGTGAATAAGTGCGCGTGGGGCTGGTGGTGGTGGTGATGGTGCAGCAGGAGGTGGAGGGAGAGAGGGTGGTGCTGTTGTTGACCTGTGGGCTGGGTTGTCACTCCCTTGTCAGGCAGACTCCTTTGCTGGGGGCTGATCTCTCTCCCCCCCCCCTTACACCCTCCGGTCGTCTCATCCACGTCACAAAGACAAATATCTTCCCAGTATAGCCTTCACAGACTGTTGGGGCAAGTGCTATTAGCGAGTAGCACCTATGAAGACCGACACGGAAACACGAAGGGGGTGGGTGGTCAACAACCACGCCCGGCCGCCTTTGTCTCTCAAGCGGCAATGTTTTTTTTCCCCACATCCCATTCGATGCTCAATTGGGGCTGAGTCGACCTAGGGGAGGCACAGGACCGGTTCAGATAATCGTCACCGCTGTTGTGGCCGTGAGCGGGAATCGAACTCTGGTTTCCGCGTTCGTAGCGCAGTGTAGCGCTAACCGCTGCGCCACCGCTCCCCAAATAACACTCCCTCCCCCACCCCCTTCCGCTCAGCACGAGCGCCCTCCCCCCACCACCTCCCCACCAACCCCCAAAATCCCTCCCACCTCCACCCCCCCCGCCCCCCCTTTCTGCCAGTGACAGTTTTACGAGTTGCGGCTGCTGCTGCTGCTCGCGTGGTTTATGCGATGAGGACGTGACCGCAGTGCGGATCTCTGACTCAGCAGCCAGCGCACGCGTCGATGCGCCGATATTATTGCCGCGTACAAGCAGAGGCCTTGCTAGGGTACGGCGAATCGGGGTGAACGCCCCGGGCCCCGCGCTTTGGGGGGTGGCGCTGCGACGTCATGGTGTCAGATGTAATAAGTCCGGTGTGTAAAGTCGGAGCCTAAAGTCAAGGTGCACCCAACTGGAGCAGGGGGCTAAAGTCAAGATGTACCCAACGAGATTCAATGTAGAATCAGGGCTTAAAGTCAAGGTGCACCCAATGAATCGGAGCCTAAAGTCAAGGTGTACCCAACGAGTCAATGTAGAAATCAGCTTCAAGTCAAGGTGCACCCAAAAGGTGTAATATGAAGGCGTCGGGGGGGGGGGGGGTTCCCGCACGGTGTGATTTGCTCCGGACCCTGCCACCCTTGTGGCCAGCCCTGCGTACACGAGTGGGGATGGGGGTTCGTTGTAAACTCAAGTGGCTCGTTGGGGATTTGCTTTAATTACTCATTTCCGCACGTGTCCGCACAGGCGTCAACACACGCACGCACGCCGGTAACGCGCGGCCCCCTTGTCAACACAGCGGCTGAATGAAGGCCTCCTACCCACAGGGTTTCGCGTGTGGGTGGAGTGGGGGGCTATTTAACCATACTTCACCAGGTTGGTAATTGCGGGTTGGTGAAGTGGGCAGCGAGGGGGGGGGGGGCGGTGTCGGTGGAGTAATATCGACACTGATGTTAGGGGCATCACGGTGGGCGAGATGTTAACCACCTCGCCAGGTGTACAGGAGGTCGTGGATGCAATCCCGACCCTGACACTTGCTGTATATGTGGTGTTTGTATGTCTCTCTCTCTCCCCGTGGTTGCGTGGATTTCCCCCCGCGTCCTCTGGCTTTTTCCTCCACATTTAGAATCAACATTACGCGTTTTGAATATTTGGCTGCTGCTAGACATTCCACGTGATAAGCCACTTCGTTGAGCTACCGTTTGTGGTCACCTCGCTTCTGAAAAGTGCTACAGTGAGGGAAAAAAGTATTTGATCTCCTGATGATTTTGTACGTTTGCCCACTGACAAAGAAATGATCAGTCTATAATTTTAATGGTAGCTTTATTTGAACAGTGAGAGACAGAATAACAACAACAAAATCGAGAAAAACGCATGTCAAAAATGTTATACGTTGATTTGCATTTTAAAGAGGGAAATAAGTATTTGACCCCCTCTCAATCAGAAAGATTTCTGGCTCCCATGTGTATTTTATACAGGTAACGAGCTGAGATTAAGAGCACACTATTAAAGGGAGTCCTCCTAATCTCAGCTTGTTACCTGTGTAGTGGTGATACGCGCTGGGTGTATATGTCGTGTGCCAGCGCGTATGTACGGGTGTGTGTGTGGTGACGCGCGCTGACGGGGAGGAGCAGGCGTCAGTGCGCGGGTGGGGGTAGTGCTGCTGATTGGCTGTGTGCTGGTGACGCGCCCAGAGGGAGTGATCGGGTAGCAGCGCGGTGTGATTGGTCGGGGAGTGGAAACACGCGCTGAGCGGAACCGGATCGTAGGGATAGCGCGTGGGGATTGGGTAACTGAGGAGCGGTGCCGACGTTGAGGTCCGCATCCGCTCCGTCTCCCGGGAAGAAGAGGTATATAAGGTGATGCACAGAGGAGCAGGGGGCAGAAGTGGAACCATCTAAGAATGAAGACGAAGGTGTAGAGATAGAGCCCGGAGAGGAGAGTAAGGGAGAGTAGAGGAGAGTAATGGAGAGTAGAGGAGAGTAAGGTATAGTGTGTAGCCAGCGAGAGAGAACGGTCTACACGAGCTGAGTAATGTATAGTGTGTAGCCAGCGAGAGAGAACGGTCTACACGAGCTGAGTAATGTATAGTGTGTAGCCAGCGAGAGAGAGAACGGTCTACACGAGCTGAGTAATGTATAGTGTGTAGCCAGAGAGAGAGAACGGTCTACACGAGCCGAGTATGCATACGGTGTAGCCAGAGAGAGAGGAAGGTCTACACGAGCCGAGTATGCATACGGTGTAGCCAGAGAGAGAGATGCAAAGTCTACACGAGGCGAGTGGAGAGTGTAGCAGAGGCGCAGAGTCTACACGAGGCGAGAGAAGAGTGTAGCCGAGGCGCGGAGTCTACACGAGGCACAGAGAGCCAGCAGCACAGAATCCAGAGAGTCAAGAGAAGCGTAGGGTGAAGAAGAAGAGGTCACGAGTTGTACCGTTGTATGGTGACCGCATTGTGAAGAAGAGAGGCCACGCGTTGTATTGTTACAAGTCAAGATTTAATAAAAGAAGTGTGTTCCCGTCAAGGAGTTTCCTGCCGTCATTTTCCAATACTTCATCTGACGTCAGAAGTGAAACGGGCTTCCAAGTATGGAGACAAGGAAGACCCGTAGGACCCACGGGATTGACCGCGAGGAAGACCTGGACGACTCGGGGCCGCTGGTGGCGGGGGGTGAGGAAGAGGACTTGCCCACGCTACAGGGTCCGTCGACGGCGCCGGCCGAGCGACCGGGGACCGACGCCGGGCTTCGTGAGGCGCACTCCCGACTGGCGGAGCTGCTGCTCGCCGCCGCGTCCATCTTGGCGGAGATCAGCTCGTCGGGAGGAGCGGGGACGGTGGGGGACATTTTACAAGGTCGCCCCGCAGATTCCCGCCAAAACGAATGGGGGATTCCCGCCATTGCGCCTGGGCCTACTTTTGGCGGGAACGGCGAGCGCCACGTGGTGGTGGGTTCCCAAGCGCGCGCATCGACGTCATCAGCGCGAGAGGGGGTCCGCCATCTTACGTCTGCTGCTGGAGCCGCCATCTTAGACACCGACGGACAGGCGGAGAGGAACCACGAGGCGGATGACTTCATTTTTCAGCAGCGCCTGCCCACGTTGTCAGCCTTCAAGGCGGAAGGCGGAGACTGGGGCCAATTTCAGCGAAGGTTTTTGGCGCATCAAGAGATGTCAGCGTGGTCCGATGCTACGGCGCTGCGGGCATTGCCCGCCATGCTGGACGACGATGCGCTCGCGGCCTTCAGGGCTGCACGGAAGTCGGACCGCTCCACGCTGAAGGATGCGCTGGGCTTGTTGGCCAGGGTCTACGGACCTCCCTCTACGTGCCGCCATCAGTTCTACGCAAGACGGAAAGCGGCCACGGAGACCGCGCTGGCCTATCGCACGGCGTTGCTGGCTCTTGCTGATGCTGCGTTCCCTCGGATGGACGAGGAGGGCCAAGACGCGATGGTTTTGGAGCAGCTGCTCAAGTTGGCGCAGGACCTGGGGGTCCCTATCAACACAGCTGACGAGATTGATATTTCTTCTTTGAGAGTCGCCACGAGTATTCAAGCGCACGAGGCCCTACAACGGAAGCAAGGCGTTGGTTGCAACGCTGCTGTCGTCGCAGCCCCGGGTTTGGTGGTCGCCGAACCCCAAGTCGTCAGCCCACGAGAGGAGGCGTTCGCCACGGGACGACCAGGGGACTGGAGGCCGGGGGCCCGGTCGCCTCTGCGATCGGGCCGAAAGTCGGAGCAACCAAGATCTACTCCGACCCTCGTCACGTGCTATAACTGCGGCCTCCGGGGCCACGTGGCGTCCGGGTGCCGCGCTCCGCGGCAGCGCGCCATGGGAGCTCGGCTGGACGACGACCGAGAGCCCAAGCCATCTCTACAATCCCCGGCAAGTCGCGGCACCTCACACGCTCGGCCTGTTTATTCGGCACACATGGGACGCCGCGTTGCGGCGGAGGAGGGCCGGTTAAGATTCGGGGATTCGGTTCGGCGAGGGGGGTTCGGCCGGGACCAGGGAGACATTGAATGGGCGGAATTGGGGCATAGAATTGTGGCTGCTTCGGCGGGTTCGTCCGTTGTTACGGGATCTATTGATGGGGTTGAGATTAGGGTGTTAGTGGACACGGGGGCATCGGCAACTATTATATCGGACCTCATTTATAATATTCTTCCAGTCCAATGTCGTCCGCTGCTTCCAGTGGATGTGCCATTTTACGCCGCTAATGGGGGATCGTTGGGCATTATCGGTCAGGTTAGGGCGTCCATTTGCATTGGAGATATCAAATTGTCGGGACCCGTTTTCGTTTCGTCTTCTTTGGCAGTTCCGTGTCTTTTGGGCACTGATTTTTTGGCTAAAATGCCTATTAAAATTCTTATCTATCAACGATGCATTGAACTGCCATCGGGTCGCCGGATTTCATTTTTGACGGGCCCTACTGACATTCGGACGGCCTGCGCTACGATACAAGCGGTGGCGACGCAGACAGTGCAAGTGCCCCCGGGTTCACAGATGTTGATTCCCCTCCGGTTGCGGAAACCATGGGTGAGGGAGGCTTCGGGACAGAGTATGCTTTTGGGTCCTTCTAACAAGGCTGTCGGGGGTCTTGATTTATCGGTGGCTCACACTTTGGTGCGGGCTGATAGGGATCCGTTTGTGATGGTTTTGAACGCGGGGTCGCGACCAGCTGTCATTCCGCAGGGCACCGTGCTGGCTCACGCGGCGCAGGTCCCTGGGGATGATGGGTTGGTTGCGCAGGTGGGCTCGAGCCCCGCGCGGAACGTTGAGCCAAGGGAGGACCTCGAGTGGGTCCATTCGCTATGTGCCGCCTCGGACGATTTGTCGGCGGCGCAGTTGGGTGCGCTGCGCGAGTTGCTCATTGAATTCTCTGATGTATTCAGTAAACATAAGTATGACATTGGGTGCACGGATTTGTTGCACCATCACATTGAAACGGGCGATGCGGCGCCGGTCAGGCTAAATCCCTTCCGACTGAGTCCCGTGGAGAAGGAACATGTTCAGTCGGCTGTTAACGATATGCTAGAAGCCGATATTATTTCGCCCTCCTCTAGCCCGTGGGGAGCGCCTATTGTGCTGGTTAAGAAGCAGGACGGGTCCCTGCGATTCTGCGTTGATTTCCGTCGCCTGAATAAGATCTCTGTGGCTGACGCGTATCCGCTCCCCAGGATGGATGAGTCCCTCGATGCATTGTCTGGTGCGCGATATTTTTCGACTCTTGATTTGTTATCGGGGTTTTGGCAGTTGCCGCTCGACGAAGAGTCGAAACCTAAGACAGCATTTCGGACTCCAGGGGGGCTGTTCCAGTTTAACCGGTTACCCATGGGACTTCACTCCTCTCCAGCGACGTTTCAGCGACTTATGGAGCTGGTTTTGTCGGGCTTGCAGTGGGATACATGCTTGATTTATATGGACGATGTCATTGTTTTCAGTAAAACGTTTGAAGAACACCTCCGGCGATTGAGAGGGGTGTTCTTGCGAATGCGATCGGCTAAGTTGAAATTTAAACCGGCCAAATGTCACCTCCTTCGTAGGTCCGTTAGATACTTGGGTCACATTGTCGATTCTTTGGGGATCTCCACCGATCCCGCGAAGACGAATTGTGTCGGTTCGTGGCCGACACCTACGTCCGTTTCCGACGTGCGTAGTTTCATCGGGTTTGCTTCTTATTATCGGCGGTTCGTTGAGCACTTCGCCACTATTGCAAAACCCTTGCACGCTCTAACGGCGAAGGGAGTGAAGTTCAAATGG
The DNA here is from genome assembly GCF_964198595.1 of Lampetra fluviatilis. Taxonomy (NCBI): domain Eukaryota; kingdom Metazoa; phylum Chordata; class Hyperoartia; order Petromyzontiformes; family Petromyzontidae; genus Lampetra; species Lampetra fluviatilis. The sequence continues at coordinate 1,432,775 of NC_136302.1, forward strand.
GGACCGGAGGAGGAGGCCGCGTTTCGCTCCCTCCGGGACGCCTTGGTGGGTGCCCCACCCTTGTGTTATCCCGATTTTGCCAGTCCCTTTTTGCTGGACACGGATGCTAGCAACACGGGCATTGGGGGGGTGCTATCCCAAGTCGTTGGGGGGGTCGAAAGAGTTGTCGCCTACGGTAGTAGGGTGTTGTCTCCGGCGGAGCAGCGCTACTGTGTCACCCGTCGCGAGCTGCTTGCCATTGTTTTTTTTGTGCAGCAGTTTAGGCCATATCTCTATGGTCGTCACTTTACAGTCCGAACGGACCACGCGGCGCTACAGTATTCATTGAGGGTCGCCCAGCCCTCGGGCCAGTTGTCGCGTTGGTTGGAAGTCCTCCAGGACTATCAGTTTACGACTACGTACCGTAAGGGGTTGCGACACACGAATGCCGATTGCTTGTCGCGGTTGTTGCCTTGTGATGAATGCGCGTGTTTGTCGGGATCGGCGCGCTGTAAACCGACGCTTGCGGGGGAGATGGGGGCACTGGCTGCGACAGCGGGCGCACCGATCGGGGATGATTCCACTGCCTCTCAGGGTCGGGACTCGCTGCTCTCGCTGTCACTCAGCGAATGGGGCCGCCTCCAGATGGCGGACAGCTCGCTGCTAGCATTGCGCCGCAAGGTTGGGGGTCCCGAGGGGGACCAGGAGCGTACCGGCTCCTATGTACTTGAGCAGGGCGTGTTATTGAGATGGGACAGTTTGTCCCGGCGGAACGCACTCGTGGTGCCTTCCGCTGTGAGGGGGAGGGTTGTCTTGGCGGCACACGAACGCCTCTTGCACTTGGGAGTTAACAAGACGCTTGCCCTGCTTCAGCGTGACTATTACTGGCCGGGAATGGGAAGTGATGTGGTACATATTCTGAAGGGGTGCGTTGAGTGCGCCAGGCGTAAACCACCGGCCGTGGCAGCTAATCCACCGCTGCAATCTATTCAGGTCTCGCGTACCAACGAGCTCGTTGCACTCGATATTTTGGGGCCCTTCCCAGTCACGCCGAGAGGGAATAAATATTTGTTAGTGGGGGTCGAATACTTTACCCGATGGCCTATGGCGTGGCCTCTCGCTAACCAGTCGGCAGCGGCTGTGACGGATGCCTTCGTCCAGGGCTATGTCCTGGACAAGGGGGCTCCCGAACGCCTGCTGACCGACCAAGGTAAAAATTTTTCGAGTAAATTGTTGCAAGAGGTGTGCGATCTGTTGGGTACCAAGAAGGTGCGTACCTCCCCGTACCACCCGCAGACTGACGGGATGGTGGAGAGACTCCACAAAACTTTGACTTCCATGCTGTGCCAGCAGGTGTGCGAGGCACATGTAGATTGGGACCTGCAGGTCCCGGGAGTCCTTGCCGCGTATAGAATGGCCCCCCATGCAGCTACGGGGTTTTCCCCATTCTATTTGATGTACGGTCGGGAAGCTGACCCGCCAATGGAAACGCAACTTGGCCTGTCCGCTCCACGAACTAATTCTAATTTGGCAGAACATATTAAGTTTAATATTCACAAGCTGACAGAGGCGAGGGAGGCCGCACGGCTTAATTCGCGGGCTCGCCAAATTGCTAATGAACGGTTGCGGGCACGGAAGGTGTCCACGCACGAATGGAAACCAGGTGACAGGGCCTGGCTGCATTGCCCTCAGGCACCCTTGGCTACGTCGCCTAAATTGTTGAGACCGTGGAGGGGACCCGTGGAGGTCGTGCGCGTTGCACGGCCCCAGTGCGTTCAGATAAAGTGGGGATAGCGCCGTTGGTACGTTCACCCCTCCCGACTGAAACCGTTCTCGCCTCCATATGGCCTCCCCTTGTGTCGTGATGGCCGGGCGTGTGACGTGACCGGCGACCCAGAGGGGGAAATGTCTCTGCCTGATCCACACGTATTTTCGCCTGATCTGCTCCCAGGTGTCTCGGAACTGACAGCTGCCGATCACCGGCGGCCGGATCTCCGCTGCGGGGCCGGCCCTTTCAGGCCCGTTCCGCGCCGTCTGGAGCAGCCGGAACCGCCGGACGGTCGTCAGTGTCCCGCCCCATACGATGGACCAGCCAGACGGACTCGCGCCAGGTCGTGCTACTTTGCATGACCTGCCTCGTGAGGAGTCGGGGCAGTTGGAGCGCCTCGTCACTGCGTGTAGTCGCAGGGACGGGGGGCGCGTTCGCTTTCAAATTTGCTCGTATCGTGTTATTGTTGACTTTTCGTGTTCATTGTCAATCTGTACATAGTTATTCTTGTTGTTGTTGTTGTTGTGTTATGTTACGGGGCACACTCGGGGGGTTACGGGGTTTTTTTTGTTGGTTGTCGTTTTATCATCGTGGTTGGTTGTTGTTAGCAGCCGGGCCGGCTGCGAGCTATGTGGGAGGGGGTGATGTAGTGGTGATACGCGCTGGGTGTATATGTCGTGTGCCAGCGCGTATGTACGGGTGTGTGTGTGGTGACGCGCGCTGACGGGGAGGAGCAGGCGTCAGTGCGCGGGTGGGGGTAGTGCTGCTGATTGGCTGTGTGCCGGTGACGCGCCCAGAGGGAGTGATCGGGTAGCAGCGCGGTGTGATTGGTCGGGGAGTGGAAACACGCGCTGAGCGGAACCGGATCGTAGGGATAGCGCGTGGTGATTGGGTAACTGAGGAGCGGTGCCGACGTTGAGGTCCGCATCCGCTCCGTCTCCCGGGAAGAAGAGGTATATAAGGTGATGCACAGAGGAGCAGGGGGCAGAAGTGGAACCATCTAAGAATGAAGACGAAGGTGTAGAGATAGAGCCCGGAGAGGAGAGTAAGGGAGAGTAGAGGAGAGTAATGGAGAGTAGAGGAGAGTAAGGTATAGTGTGTAGCCAGCGAGAGAGAACGGTCTACACGAGCTGAGTAATGTATAGTGTGTAGCCAGCGAGAGAGAACGGTCTACACGAGCTGAGTAATGTATAGTGTGTAGCCAGCGAGAGAGAGAACGGTCTACACGAGCTGAGTAATGTATAGTGTGTAGCCAGAGAGAGAGAACGGTCTACACGAGCCGAGTATGCATACGGTGTAGCCAGAGAGAGAGGAAGGTCTACACGAGCCGAGTATGCATACGGTGTAGCCAGAGAGAGAGATGCAAAGTCTACACGAGGCGAGTGGAGAGTGTAGCAGAGGCGCAGAGTCTACACGAGGCGAGAGAAGAGTGTAGCCGAGGCGCGGAGTCTACACGAGGCACAGAGAGCCAGCAGCACAGAATCCAGAGAGTCAAGAGAAGCGTAGGGTGAAGAAGAAGAGGTCACGAGTTGTACCGTTGTATGGTGACCGCATTGTGAAGAAGAGAGGCCACGCGTTGTATTGTTACAAGTCAAGATTTAATAAAAGAAGTGTGTTCCCGTCAAGGAGTTTCCTGCCGTCATTTTCCAATACTTCACCTGTATAAAAGACACCTGTTCACAGAAGCAATCAATCAATCAGATTCCAAATTCTCCACCATGGCCAAGACCAAAGAGCTCTCCAAGGATGTCAGGGACAAGATTGTAGACCTACACAAGGCTGGAATGGGCTACAAGACCATCGCCAAGCAGCTTGATGAGAAGGTGACAACAGTTGGTGCGATTATTCGCAAATGGAAGAAACACAAAAGAACTGTCAATCTCCCTCGGCCTGGGGCTCCATGCAAGATCTCACCTCGTGGAGTTGCAATGATCATGAGAACGGTGAGAAATCAGCCCACAACTACACGAAAGGATCTTGTCAATGATCTCAAGGCAGCTGGGACCATAGTCACCAATAAAACAGTTGGTAACACATTACGTCGTGAAGAACTGAAATCCTGCAGTGCCCGCAAGGTCCCCCTGCTCAAGAAAGCACATATACATGCCCGTCTGAATTTTGCCAATGAACATCTGAATGATTCAGAGGACAACTGGGTGAAAGTGTTGTGGTCAAATGAGACCAAAATGGAGCTCTTTGGCATCAACTCAACTCGCCGTGTTTGGAGGAGGAGGAATGCTGCCTATGACCCCAAGAACACCATCCCCACCGTCAAACATGGAGGTGGAAACATTATGTTTTGGGGGTGTTTTTTATGCTAAGAGGACAGGACAACTTCACCGCATCAAAGGGACGATAGACGGGGCATGTACCGTCAAATCTTGGGTGAGAACCTCCTTCCCTCAGCCAGGGCATTGAAAATGGGTCGTGGATGGGTATTCCAGCATGACAATGACCCAAAACACACGGCCAAGGCAACAAAGGAGTGGCTCAAGAAGAAGCACATTAAGGTCCTGGAGTGGCCTAGCCAGTCTCCAGACCTTAATCCCATAGAAAATGTGTGGAGGGAGCTGAAGGTTCGAGTTGCCAAACGTCAGCCTCGAAACCTTAATGACTTGGAGAAGATCTGCAAAGAGGAGTGGGACAAAATCCCTCCTGAGATGTGTGCAAACCTGGTGGCCAACTACAAGAAACGTCTGACCTCTGTGATTGCCAACAAGGGTTTTGCCACCAAGTACTAAGTATGTTTTGCAGAGGGGTCAAATACTTATTTACCTCATTAAATACTTATTTACCTCATTAAAATACAAATCAATTTTTAACATTTTTGACATGCGTTTTTCTGGATTTTGTTGTTGTTATTCTGTCTCTCACTGTTCAAATAAACCTACCATTAAAATTATAGACTGATCATTTCTTTGTCAGTGGGCAAACGTACAAAATCAGCAGGGGATCAAATACTTTTTTCCCTCACTGTACATAGCTCAGTTGGCCTTTCCTGGTAAAAATTTAAAATAGTTTAGCTTTAGTTTAAACGGGCATTACGTTATACCTACACTGTGATATAACGCAGAAGAAACTAGGCATCGTAATGTTTGTTTCGAAAGTCTACGTTCGTGTAATAGAACCTGACCAACTCGACTCTCCTCCAAAATATGCGACGTTAGCTCTGAATTAAAAACGATAGTTTCTTTCTCGTTCGTCGACAAACCCCACGACCAAGAGACACGCTTCGCGTGGCATCATTCTGTGACCTCGCAGTGCTGCTGATGAACATCCACCGAGGAGAGCAAGCGACTAGAGCAGCGCCCTTCACTCGTTTTCAGAAGGTGGGGTCACTTTCGCCGTTCGGGCATCATCAGTGTGAGCAGGGCCGCCACACCATTTGAAACCATTGGGGGTTTGTGACAGCAGCACAATGATGGGGGGGGGGGGGGGGGGTGTCACAATTTGTGTATTGTCAGGGGCCGCACTAAAGGCCACGAGGGGCCGCCAGTGGCCCACGGGCCTTGCAATGGAGAGCCGCCGGGCTAAAGCGGCGCTGCAAATTGAGTGGGCACGCCTGGCGTGGTAGGGGCCCTGTTCGGCGAGACGTGGACGAGCGGCGCGGCTGTGATGGCGAGGGAGGTGACATCAGCTTTGCAGTGGCGGTGGAGACTTCTTTACATCTTGGATCTTCAAAGAGGTGTGTGGTGGGGGGGATTGAAAAAGGACAGCTTGTACTTGGGGGGATTGTAGAGAAGATATATCCCGTGTAAACATCGTGTAAACATCGTGTGAACAAAGAGCGAATGAATCGCCATTTAGTGCTGTTTGTCAATCGACTACGTGGATAAAGGCCTTCCCATGCTGTGTTATGGGTTATCGGGGGTTGACCATGCATACTTCACCACGCTGGTCACTGTGGATTGGTGAAGGGCGGGGGGGGGTGTATCAGTAAATACTTTGCCAGAAGGCAGTAATTGTATACATCCTCGAGTGACTTTTTAGTTTTTTTTATTAGAAGTTTCTCGAGCGGTTCAGATCTCACTGACCACTAATGTTAACGGTGGCTGGGAACATAACATCAGCAGGTTCATAGCGCAGAGTATGAACTATACTGTGCCACCTGACACCGCCTTTAACAGGAGCATGTAAAACAATAGCATCTGTAAAAGGACGAGACAAAATATTGCTCAGAATCACTACAAGGTAGGAATGCACAGCTTTGCAGGGCATGTTTCTCGTCACGGAGCAAAAACCATCACGCGAACTGCAGGCATCCTCGCAGCAGCAGCGGCAGGGGCGTTTGGGTGGCCACCGCATCACGCGGCGCTTTCAGATGCGCTTCTGCGGCCGTCTGGAACGCTCTTCCTTCCGATGTTAGGAAGCCACTGGTAGCTTGTGCACTTTCAAATCATCTCGATTGACAAACGAATGTCTTTGGAACTGGTGTGTGTTTAATTTGTTGTTCTCACCCACCTGCGTTTCCGTTTATCACGGTTTGCTACGTACGGTGCGAAAGAAGTTCAACATACGGTAACACTGGCACTGTACAGACGGGGCCATAACGCTGAGCAAACACACGCGGTCTATTGGCAAGTGCAGCTCATTAATCTGACGCCGTTGATTCCCTGGGGACTGGCTGGCGGGTAGAGGGAGAGACACACACACAGACACCTGCTCCACACTCCCACGTACCCACGGCAACTCTGCTCGGGTTAGGCACGCGTGCATGCACACGTGGGGAGCGAGCGGTGGCGCAGTGGTTAGCGCAGTGTGCTAAGAATCCGGGCCGACTCAAGTTCGACTCCCGTTTACAATTAAATTTGAAACTCATTTTTATTTCACCAGGTAAGGCCCACTGAGCTATGTAGCTCTTTAATAGAAGCGACCTGGCTATCACAAATGATGCTCAACGAAGTGGCTTATAACGTGAAAATGTATATCAGCCAAATACTGTAAACACGCGATGTTGATTCTAAATGTGGAGGGTAAAACCGGACGAGCGTGAGAAAAATCCACGCCACCAGGGGGAAAGAGACACGCAAGCACCCACTATACAAGCGTCAGGGTCGAGATCGAACCCAAGACCTGCTGTATACCAGGCGAGGTAGTTAACATCTCTCCACCATGGCGCGTGTGTGGGCGTGCGCATGCAATTGGGAAGCGGTAGTGTAGTGGTTCGCGCGCTGCGCTACGTACCCGGTGAAGCGAGTTCGCTCACGGCCAACAGCAGTGACGATTATCTTTACCTGTCTTGGCCTCCCCTAGGTCGGCTCAGCCTCAAAAATGAGTAGCTAATGTGGTGTGTAAACATTGTCACTATTGAGGCAAAATTGACCCGAAGTGGTGCTGGCCACCCATTCCTTCGTGTGCCGTGCCGGCCTTCATAGCTTCTCGCAAACCGCACTCGCCCCAAAAGTCTGTTAATGGGGATCTTTGCTTGCACTGAGATATGAACCCGGCGACCCGAGTTCGATTCCCGCTCACAGCCAAGGCCACTGATGAATATCTGAACCTGTTCTGGGCCTCCCCGAGGTACAAAACCTCTCACGTGCCGTGCCTGCCTTCATAGGTTCTCGCAAATCGCACTTTCCACAATAGTCTGTTAAAGGTTACAGGGGGGATCTTTGTATTTTCGTGCAAGTGGGAAGGTGGTCTGGCAGCGGTCACAAGGTTGTTTAGTTTATTCAAGTACTTCATTATGGATGTTAGCCACACAACTGGCGTTCGTCTCCCCTGCAGCCGACAGCCGCCCGCCTCCGCACCGCGTCATGCATGTGCCGAGACTCTGCTGTTTGCATGGCTCTTGAGCATAAATCACCGCAGGACACTCGACAGCAACAAGAAATTCATATCCTTTGTTTTTTTCAGTAGAGTCAGATAGGTAGAAAAAATAAAAGTAAATTAAATAAAAACTACGACGTTTCGATCACAAGACAGGCGATCGTCGCTTGCGTTGTGATCTATTTACATGTTGTGATCTATGTGAAATATCTACGTGACTTTACCGAAAGAACCGAATCACATTAATTCCTGCAGTGACGAAAGTTTGTAGTCAAAAGCAACAACAATAAGACCCACGTGCTATGGGCCGCACAGCGCTGCTGCGGGTTCCCTGAACAATAGCGCCGTTGTGTGTGTCGGTCCCCGACGCGCGCGGGGTTTGTCCCCTCGCTGGGCCAACGAGGACCCGAAAGCTGCCCAAATGACTTCGAAGCAGTCCCCAGATCTTGACCAGAGGCAGTCGGCTACGAGAGCTAGGGACGCGGTGAGCACAGCGGTGGGTTAGCGTGCGAGCGAGGTGTCTGTTCACACCCCCCACCCCCACCACGCGCTTGACCAGGCGTGGTTGAGTTTTTTCAGAAGAACCTCGTTGACCCACATGGCGTGGGGAGGGAGGCCTTCGTCCAACGGTGGATTAGGAATGGCGGGGATTGAGTTTTCTAATCGAGAACAAAGTTATGCTTTGGCCGCAAAATGTTCCGGATCGCTGTTGCAAGTTTGAAGAGTTGTTGCAAATGGAAGACTCACTGTTGCAAGTCTTAGACTCCCTGTTGCAAGTCTTAGACTCCCTGTTGGAAGTCTTAGACTCCCTGTTGCAAGTTGAAGACTCGCTGATGCAAGTTGGAAACTTCTTATTGCAAGTCTTAGACTCCCTGTTGCAAGTTGAATACTCGCTGATGCAAGTGGGAAACTTCTTATTGCAAGTCGAAGACTCCCTGTTGCAAGTAGAGATTTGCAGTGGCAAGTTTGATTTACAAAGGGCGCGCGTTGTGTGCACGCTTTGGCATTGTGCCCCAAACGCACGTTGCGTTGTGAATTCGCTGTCAACGCAGCAGCAGCAGCGCGCTCGTGCCTGCAGGACACGCGCCTGCAGTGCGCGCGCGCTGCTGCTGCAGCCAACGCGGCCTGCAAGTCGCTATATACCGTCATGTTAAACAACAGCATTAAAATAAAAACGGAAACAAAGTTAAATGTTTTTTTTTTATTTTACCTGGTAAGGCCCACTGAGCTATGGAGCTTTTTTTTCAGAAGCGACCTGACCATCACAAAGGATAGCTCAACAAAGTGGCTTATCACGTGGACATTTATAGCAGCAGACACATCTTCTAAACGCGTGATGTTGATTCTACATGTGGAGGGGGAAACCGGAGGACATAGAGAAAAATCCATGCGCCCAAGGGGGGAGAGAAAGAGACATGCAAACTCCAAATATCGTCAAGGTCGGGATCGAACCTATGAACTGCTGTTTATCAAACGAGGTAGTTAACCTACTCGCCACCGTTGCACTGACACTGGCCCCACCTCCCACCCCCCCCCCCCCCCAAAAGAAAGCACATATAACTAGTGGTGTTTCAAGTTATGAAGGGTTATGGACCGAAATGTCGCCTGTTGCATACATCTCATTTTAGCGCCCGCAGCGTTACTGGCGGATGCGTTGACATGCGTTTGTTTATGGTTTATGGTTTTGCATCGTGGGCAAATGCAGCAGCAGCATAATGGCACATTCTAACTATAGAAAAACAAATGCATTCGTTTCAACTTGAAGCGTTACTCATTAACAAAATACTCCCCCCTCTCCACCTCCTCCCCCAGACAACACGGCCGGGTGGCGATGCGTTGGGAGCAGCGCCGCGTTGTTCACGACCGCGAGACGCGTGTTGACGGCGCCGTGACACAGGTCAAGGTGCACGGCAGGAGGGCCTCTCTTCAGCCTCACCTTCCGCTCTGTTTGCCCTATTGCATGTGCAACAACAACAACAACGCGGCCTTGGCCGTCGTGCGCGCGTTCTCAATGCACGGCGATCGATGTCCCGCACAGACAGCGGCGGGCGAGTAAGTGAGTAGATGTTAACTACCTCGCCTGGTATGCAGGAGGTCGTAGGTTCGATCCCGACCCTGACGCCTGCTGTATATTTGGAGTTTGCGCGTCTTTCTCTCTCTCCCCGTGGTCGCGTGAATTTTTCTCCGGCTCCTCCGATGTTTCCCTCCACATTTAGAATCTACGTTTAGAGTATTCGGCTGCTATAAATGTCCACGCGAGTCGCATTTTCGTTGGGCTATCGCTTGTGATCGGCAGGTGGCTGCTGAACAAAAAGAGCTGTAGAGCTCGCTGGGGCCTTACCTGGTAAAATAACAAATAGTTTTAGTTTAGTTTGTTTCACCATGGGGTGCCATTTCCATTGCCAACCCATGAGCACCGTGACATACCTGTACAGTAATTGTTTTTTGTTGTTGTCTTTGGTTGAAAGGTTACAGGTAAAGGCCGCAGCGTTCATGAGAACTGTCACGCAGGGAATGTATGAGGTCACGGGGGCAGCCCGTCAGCGAGTGGTCCTCTGGGTCAGGGTGATTTATCTCTCTCTCTCTGGGCTTTGCACCGAGGGCTCTTGTGCCACGTGCTGCCTTAATTGTCATCGCTCGAGTCTGCGTGACGCGCCGCGTTCACGAGAAGTTTGTTGTGTGGCGATGGAGCCCGACTTGAACCGGGCATCTCTTAGTTGGGTTTAGTTTTGATGCGTTTAAAGGTGTCCATGCAACTCCCCCCCCCCCCCACGTCAGACATCGCAAATGTAACGGGGGCACTTTAAATTATACGTTTTAATAATGTAAGAATTATAATAATCTGTTATGCAGCACAAATTACAATGAGCCCACGTAACTATTACAGTTTGCTGCTATAGGCCAAGTGCTAGATTCAGCTAGTGTGTGGCCTGTAGCATATGTTATAAAGAGGCCCTAGATATAAAAAAAAAACAATCAATATTTAAAGACAATTTTTTTGCTTGCATAGTAAAGTAATTTTATTTTTAATTTGCTATACAGCCAGATAATACGACAAATCGCTAACCTTAAACACCCAGTCGTTCATAAAAGTTGAAGGTGGTATAGTACTCTTGTAATAGAGCAAGTGCAGAATCACTAAACCGAAATTGATAGCTTGAAAGCGTTTAGCGCGGGGCCCTTGAAAGTGCGGGGCACGTGGCATTATGTAGCTACTTGTACTACGAGGATAATCCGGCACTGTACCAACGGTGTCATGTCAAACCCCACTGCTCAGATCTCCCAGCGACAATAACTCTCCCGAACCAGACAAAGTTGCCCGCTCGTGACGAGCTCTTCAAGCGTTGCTGCTTTGCTTCCCAAATGTGTCCCACATCTGAAGTGGGGCAGCTCGTGCCAACAGCACGCGTCAATTGAGCAGCATCTGTTTGACACGTCTACACCGCTGATGAGAGACGAGAACGCAAAAAAACACAACACGTTCCAGAGTGGGTGTGAGTGTGTGAGGCTATACGGGGGATCTTTGTCTTTGTGTTTGTGTGAGCGGGGTTAGCGCACTGCGCTACAAACCCAGCGATCCGAGTTCGATTTCCGATCATGACCAACACCATTGACAATTATCTTAACCGGTCATGGGCCTCCCCTATGTCGACTCAGCCGCAAATGAGTACCTGGTGAGGTGTGTAAACATCGCGACTGGGGAGACAAAGGCGGCTGGGCGTGGTGTTGGCCGCCCACCCCCTCGTGTGCCGTGCCGGCCTTCATAGGTACTACTCGCTAACAGCACTTGCTCCAACAGTCTGTTCAGGCTACACGGGGGATCACATTCATTTATTAAAACACTCACCGAGTAACCCATCTATTACTATCGCGGCTGTCGTCGGTGGGTTACTGCAGGGATATCTATTGGTCAAAAATTGCAACTTGCACAAAAACAATATTGTTGTTAATTAAAAAGAGCACACGCTTGATTCGCGCGAGACCGTGCGCCAAGAGCCGGGCGCTGGCGGGGCGCGGAACGAAGAAATCGCGGGCGCGCCCGCCGAATATTTCGGCCACCGCTGCCTTCTTCACCTCCCGTCTCTCTCCTCCCTCCCGTCTCTCTCTTCCCTCCCGCTCCGCGCCGCTGTTGCCCAAGCGCACGGCTCTGTCGAGTTCGTCTAGGACGCGAGGTGTAACGATGTTAACCCCGCCCCCCGTCTTCTTAGTGCCTCTCTGCAGGCTTGCAGGGCAATCACCAACACAGGCGCAGTGGGTGTCGATACTGATCAGCGGGCACCTGTGCGACCAAAGGACGCGTGGCTAGTCACCGGCTCTTCCTCTCCGCCCCTCTCTCTCTATCTCTGCGTCTATTTAAGACCGTGTATCACTCTGTGCCCTGAACACCTGTGGGAAGAAGAGCTTTGTATCTTGACTTGAAGCTTTCGTGACTGCAGGAATCCATACTCTTTGGTTCTTCGGTAAAATCACGTAGGTAGATAATTAATAGATCACGACGTTTCGATCGCAACACAAGCAATCGTCATCAGGTAAGACTAACACGGCAGGAGAACTGCTGAGGCAGGAGAAAGAGCTGCCACAACAAGAGGTTATATCGGCTTGAGGTTTGCTCAATTCTCTCTGTGTGTGTGTCTCTCTCTCTCTCTCCATGTGTGTCTCTCTGTGACATGCTGGTCTCTCCTCGTAGTTGCTCTTGTTTTGTTTTTGTTGCCCGGTTCCCTGACATTGGCATGCTAATCTCTGACATTGACATGCTACTATCTTACATTGACATGCCAATATTCTCATTGGCACAGCCCCCGGTTGCTGGAGCCGTCTCACATTGCCATGCTAATCTCTCACATTGACATGCTAATCTCTTACATTTACCCTAGCTCCGCCCACTTACCCTTGGGTTGAGCCCACCTCAAGCCTATATAGCCTCGTGTTGCAGCAGCTCTTTCTCCTGCCTCAGTAGATCTCCTGCTGTGTTTGTCTCACCTGATGACGGTTGCTTGTGTTGCGATCGAAACGTCGTGATCTATTAATTTTCTATCTCCGTGACTTTTCAGAAAGAACCAAAAAGTCAAGAGCTTCATAGCTCACCGGATTCCTCCAGTATAAAGACAGATTCTCATTCTGTCTCTCGCAAAATCGTTTCTTGTCCGTTCCTCGCAGCGGCTCTTGGCTGCTAGCCATCGAACAAAGGCGTCGACTGCATCGCACGGCGCCTGTAGGGGCACCTCTGCAGCGGTCTGGAACGCTCTTCCTTCCGATATTAGGAAGCCACAGGGAACTGGGCACTTAAATCGAGATTGATTTGTGATTTCTTGAGAACTGCATTTTGTGTTTAGTTTATTGTCCTTCTCCCGCACCTCTGATTAGAACGGTTTGCTGCGCACGGTGTGAAAGAAGTTCAGCAAACGTACGGACATGTCAGTCTTTGTGTAGCTTAGCCTCTCACTTTGTCAATGCCGACCCATCCTGACTCGGTGTGACTATTTCTCCCTCTCGGTATTCTGACCTTGAGTTGTAATAGTTTGTGAGTGACCTTCTCTTGGCTTTATGATCCTGCTCGGGCGCCACGGTGGCTAGGAGATGTTAACTATCTCGCCCAGTATACAGAAGGTCGTGGGTTCGATCCAGGCCCAGACGCCGGCTGTATATTTGGAGTTTGCATGTTCTCCCCGTGGTCGCGTGGATTTTTCTCCAGGTCCTCCGGTTGTTCCCTCCACATTTAGATCAACGTCACGCGTTTAGAGTATTTGGCTGCCATATATTTCCACACGGTAAGCCACTTCTTTGAGCTGACATTTGTGGCCAGGTCACTTCTGAAAAAGAGATGCATAGCTCAGTGGGGCCTTACCTGGAAAAATAAATAAAATTGTTTATAGTTTAGTTTTAATAAAAATAATAATAAACTGGGCACAGCAAACTGCCGTGAGCAATAACTGTGAATGCAATGCAAGTGTTTAGCTACACACACACAGGTCGTAATGTGGATACTTCTTAGAACAATAAATGTCGTGACTTCCTGCAAACGATCCTGTAAATCGGCCACGCGAATCTCAGCGGAGGTCGTAATCGCGCCGTGCTGCAGGGCTATGGCCAGGCTCGTGACTCGAACGAGCGATCGAGTCGACGCAAAACCCCTTGCACTCGCTCTGTGTGATATTCATTTAAATTATAATTTCGTTGCCCTGTTCAGAGATTGCACCCTGCCATGGGAACGTGGAATATCCACCGCTGGCTCAGGGAGGTGGGGGAGGGCACCGAGGGAGTCGATGCGCGCTGTGTCACTTTCGTTCGGGCGAGAAGACAACAACTGTGACTTTGATCTCAGTTGCTTACTGCCGGCTGTGTTTTCGAGCCGCGCTCGAGTGAATTTGCAATAAACTGTGATGGAGGTGAAATGCAGCTCGACCGGACGGAGGAATGTTTCTGTGTCCTGGCTCGAGGTGGTTTTTGTTACGCTGCTATTTCCGGTCCCTTGTGGTAACTTTGTGTTTTTTTGTGGGAAGACCAGTTTTGTTTAAGGTTTTTTTTCATTTACAAAAATTTCCAGGGAACGTAGCCTTAGGGGTGGGGGTGGGGGTGGGGGGGATAATCGCTGGACCTTTAAGCGGAGGGTAGCAAAATATTTGCAACCCCCAAAAAAATGTCTCGCAATAATAAAAGAGGGGGGGGGGGGTCACACGAAGGTGAACGCGTTTATGCACTGCACAGGGCAAAAGCGCCCAGAAGCTGCTCTGAATGTTTGAAGTCGCTGATGAGTGTCAAACCGTCTTCGCTAATAAGTCAATGAATGCCCTTTGACTGGTTTAAAAAAGAGTGAGTGGTTTAAAAAAAAGTAACTTAAAAGATGTATTATTCTTTCAAGTAATCACACTACTCTATATGTTTTACAGTTGTGTTGTATATCTCTCGTGCGCTTTCGCGTGGTGTACAGCTGTGCCCGTCAGTCTGGAGGAAGACATCTCCCAGCACGTGGATAGAAACGTCGGACACCGTGCCAAACAGCATGCGGTACGACAAAAAAAACACACACAGATCGGAACATTGGCACTTAATGAAAAAAGATAATTCCTCCCGGATCTGTCTCGAAGCACGAGAGGCAAGACGATAGCTCATCTCACCCGACAGTCGCCTGTGATTTCAACTAAACTATTTTTTTATTTTACCAGGTAAGGCACCCACTAAGCTATGCAGCTCTTTTTGTTTTCGAAGCGACCAGGCCACAAATGATCGCTCAACAGAGTGGCTTATCGTGTGGAAATGTTCAGCAGCCAAATACTCTAAGCAGGTGATGCTAATTCTAAATATGGAGGGAGAGACCGGAGAATCCAGAGAAAAAATCCACGCGACCACGGGGAGAGAGAGACACGCAAACTCCAAATATACAGCAGCAGGCGTCAGGGTCGGGATCGAATCCAAAACCTCCTGTATACCAAGCGAGGGAATTAACATATCGTGGTGCCCCGCAGTTTAAACTCACAGAGACCCATACAGATACATAGAGACTCATAGAGAAACATAGGCATACATGGAGACTCATAGAGATACATAAAGACACACAGAGGCTAAAAATAGACGCATGGAGATACATATAGACTCACCGAGACCCACAGATACCCACATAGAGATACATAGAGACTCATAGAGACCCACAGACACCCACATAGAGATACATAGATACTCATAGAGACCCACAGACACCCGCATGGAGATACATAGAGACGAACAGAGACCCACAGAGACCCACAGAGATACATAGAGACTGAAGGTGGACGGTCAGCTTGTGAACCAGGCCAAGAAGCCGCAGCGCGGGTTCGGCGCCACCGCCTTCGGCGGGAGCCTCCGGGCAACATCGGAGGTGTCGTCAAAAGTTTGTCGGAGGTGCCGTCACAGCGCACAAACAAACTCCTTCTCCGCGGGTCGGTGCCGCGCGGGACGTTTCGCTCGCGGCTCCGTCGACGCATTCACGGAGGGGCCGCCGTGCGGCTCGTCCCGTGGCGGCGACCGATGCGGCGGCACCTGCAGGTGCTGGCGCGATCGTCGGGAGGAAAACGCGATCACGCCCCGGACGACTTGGCGGCCCTTTTGAATTGGCAGAGTGTGTGATTTAGTGGCACAGTGTTATTTAGGTGCCGAAGGCGTTTGACGAGCGAACGGTGCGGGTCTCTCTCGTGCGCAACGCAACTCGTTGTCAATGTGGGCCCTCCCCCTCCTCCCCCTCCTCCCCCCCTCCCCCCCCTCCTCCTCCACTCCTCATTTTTCTCCCATCCCCCACCTCCCCCCCTCCCCCTCCTCCCCCCCTCCTCCCCCTCCTCCCCCTCCTTATCCTCCTCCTCTGTCCCCTGCTGGGTGTTGACCCTCGCGTGCAGCGGACACTTTTGGCAATTATGCAACCGACTCTGATGATGAGTGCAAGGGTAAGAGTCTGGCCCAAGTCTGTTGTGGTGTGCAAATGGCATTGTAAAGTATGTACATTCTTTTACTACTATCGGTATGCTTGTTTACCCGGGGAGGCATCACTGAGTCTTGAAACTCATATGGTGGCTAGGATATGTTAACTACCTCGTCCGGTATGCAGGAGGTCATGGGTTCGATCCAGACCCTGACGTCTGCTGGCGTTTGCGTGCTCTCTCTCTCCCCGGGGTCGCGTGGATTTTCTCCGGATCTTCCGGTTTTTCCCTCCACATTTTTAGAATCAACATCACGCGTTTAGAATATTTGGCTGCTGCTGTAAATTTCCACTTCATTGAGGCTGGCCAGATCGCTTCTTTAAAAAGAGCTATATAGCTCTGTGGGCCTAACCTGGTCAAATAAAAAGTTGTTTAGTTTTTTCAGGAGGCTCGTGGCAAGTTTTTCGGAGCAGGGGTCATGCCACTGCTGTTTGTGATCCCAATGGAGTAATTTGCAGGTCATTTTTTTCAACATTGCGATGTTTGGCCAATACCAGTAACATTGGTGTGTGTGTGTGTGCGTGTTCTAGCTATGGGATGAAACTGCAGAACCCGAAAGAAAACTCATGCAGAATAGGGGGAGAACATACAAACTCCACGCGGAAAAGGCGCCAGAAACAGGGATCAAACCCAGGCTCCCCTTGCTCTGAGGATGTTACCACTGTGCCACTCTGCCGCCCAAACATTATTGGCAAAACAACGTAGGCCGTTATCTTTCGGTTTAGCACGACGTACTCGTGGGCTTTCGCCGCCAATATTATCCACAGTAGAGGTTTTTTGGATGAGATCGCGTGGCTATAAACGTGTCGATAAACCCGCCACCATCCGACACAGCCAATTAGTAAGGTTTGTCGCGTGAAGAATTGACACGTTTTGTTAAGGTGACAAACCTAATTGACTGTCGGATGGTGGCGGGTTTTAACGACACCTTCGTATTTACCGCGACATCACACAAAAACCTCTGTTATGGCCGTTGCCTTTCTTTGCAGTAAATATGAATCCAGTAAGTTGACTTTTTCTGGGTGCGCACGCGTAGATTATACACGTGCATGGTCCAGCCCTTAGCGTCAACCTCAAGGGTTGTGTGTTGTATTACGTGACTGCCTCGTTATAGTGCTGTATTGTGGTTCTGTTTGTGAAAAGGCTGTATCAATACTTCCAAGAATTGCCTTTATATAATTCTGTAGTCAATGCGTAATTCGTGTATATTAGGCCAACCTGTTATGTAAGATTTATTTAACCAGAGCATGGCATTAACCCAATTGAGACCCATGGAACAGCATAGCCTTCATTGCAAGAGGCGACCTGTGGCCTGGCTATGACACTTCGATCTGAAATGTGGACAAACACAACGTGGACATTAACAAGGAGATGGAACAAAAGCTGCAAAGTGCGCAGATATGCATTGAGAGGCGCATGCTGGGAATTACCCTGAGAGATGTTGAACTTCTTTCACACCGTACGTAGGCAATCGTGCTAATCGGAGGTGCAGAGGGAAGGACAACAACGAAGCACAAACCCCATTTATAAATTAATGAGCTTTCAATATAGATTTTAAAATGCATCGCTCCAGTGGCTTCTTAATGTCGAAAGGAATGAGTGGATTACAGAGAGCAAACGCATGTTGGTGACGTATCACATTGACATGAGGATGTATATATGCATGCACGTTGAACTTCTCTTGCACCGTACATATCCCACTGTGCTAATCGGAGGTGGGGGGGGGGGAAGGACAACAAACTAAACACAAAAAGGTGTGAGTGTGTACGTGTTTGTTTCGTATGGGTAAGATATTTTTTGTATTCTTTACCATATGGCTACGTATTAAATAAAGATGATGCATTTTCCAAAAAACATACGCACTTGTGTAAAATAAAATACAATTTTAAATAACGCCGAGCCAGGCGGGAGTCGAACCGACTCCAATCTTCTGACATTTGCGACGCAGCGGCGGTTCAGAAGCCACGGGCTCGCGCGACTTGCATCGAGCGACGCTTCCGCTCATGGTGTTGGCAGGTTGGAGTGACTCGTTGCGTGCGCGCCTTCAAAGTAACTAACCCCCCGCCGCCCCCCACTGCCACATCTCCCACAACAAAGCCTTTAGTATGAGATTCTACCTGAGCGTACAGGTACGTTCAGGCGGCGCACAGGCAAAAAGCTGTCTGTGATTGGCACGGGAAGTCACTGTGTCGGCAGCAGTGACGGAGATGTTATCGGCAGACGCGTGTTGTGGCTATCAAAGCCAGCGCGCGCGCGTCTCCTGTTGCGGCCAGCTAAGCTAGAGTTCAGTAAAACAAAAAAAACAACATAGCACTTGTTGAGAAGTAACCAGGGTTGATTCACAGTCGATTGCAACAGTTCGTCGATAAACCGGTGACTCGGCTTTCGAAAGAACCCCTCGGTGCTGGTGCGGCGACGTTGTTGCAGGTGACTCAGCATGAATGCTACAGCGCGCCTAAACAACTACAGTATTATATTATAGATCGCAAGATGACCAAGGATACGCCGCTGCTTAGTGTTCAACGAGCGAGAAGCACTGGGGGGTCTGCTATCCCGTTGGGGACCCAAAGCGGAAATTCCTAATCCCATATGCTGGACTAGCAACGTTGGCTTAAGCGAGTCACAGTTGCGTGAAATGATCAAGGTAATAGACTTGGTTCAATTAATAGTAATTGTAGTCTTATTGCTGGAATGATGAGCGGTTTATTCTCATTAGGGTGAATCTAGGACCCCTTGAGCTACTTGTCTGCATGCATTTTTAACTTATACTCGGTTCTAAAGAAATGTTTGTCAATCTAGAGGAATTAAAAGTGCATAGCTCCAGTGGCTTCCTAATATCGTAAGAGCGTTCCAGACGGCCGCAAAAGCGCGCAATGCAGTGACCGTCTTTGTTTGATGGCCAGCCCACAAGCCGCTACTGCTGCTTCGAGGATGACCGGACACTTGGGCCCTAAACATCGATGCTGCGGCAACGCCACGTGCTGTGTCACGGGGCTCTCTCATGCTGCTCCCACAAAGAAGTCGACAGACGGATCTCAGCAGGAATGCTGAGGAATGGCCTGTGCCCCCCCCCCCCCAGAAGACAAAGACCCCCTGTGTAGTCTTAACAGACGGTTGGGGCCAGTGTTGTTAGTGAGCACCTAAGCAGGCCGGCACTGTGGCACACGAGGGCGCGGGTGGCCAGCACCACCCCTGGCCGCCTTTGTCTCCCCAGTGGCGATGGTTACACACCACACCGGGTACTCATTGTAGGCTGAGTCGACCTAGGGGAAACCCACGGACCGGTTCAGATAATCCTCACTGGTATGGGCCGTCAATCATTGTTGACAACCTCAACGCTTTTGTTGGAGCCATCATCATCATCATCCGTTTTGCCCTCTTATCGGAGGGGAAATGGCGGGTAGGATGACTTGAGCGCCGCCCTTAATCTCACTTCCAAATCTTCGCGTGAGACAAAAGGCTCAGTTGTAACTTGAATTAACAGCACCTGCACCTAAATATCCACAAAGTAACGTAGAGAGATGGACAGTCGAGTGCAGAGGTTGGCACGAACCGAAATAACAAGAATAGAAGCGGTAAAAGAAAAGATAAAATCCGTCAATATTTCAAGAGCCGCAATTC